>NC_071411.1:1515151-1818181 GCF_017976375.1 Cuculus canorus | reverse complement strand
GCTCCAAACACCGGGTGGACATACCAGGAAAGGGAAACCAGATGTTAGCAAATGAAATTATTTCCTGCCCATTTCTCCCTTTGGTCAGGAAAAAACTTCTAGGAGAGGAGAAAGGGAATTTGGGATTTTAATTTTTTTTTGCCCCTGAAGCAGAGAGAATTTCTGGGATGCAGGTTGAGAGAAGCAGTCAATAAGTGACTGAAGATGAAATGGAATGCTTTTTGCCTTTGCTCATCAGAAAATGAGAATGTTCTGTGGCTCCGTGTGCCTGCTGCTGACACAGTTACTGCTGTCTGCCAGCAAGTCCGGAGCGCTGGATAGTGTTAATATGTTGACAGGATAATATGTATATCCATCTCCCTGCAGTCACATGTGGATGCAGGCCTTTTAAATACAGCCTACTATTTTATGGCTGTTTTGCCTGCGGGTCTGAGCGAGCAATCTTAAGGTGCTGAGGTCGGAATTAACAGTCTGCATCAGAGGCTGTGTCCTCAGCGGAGATTTTTCTCATTAACCGGTGATGGACTCAGGCTTCCTGGTAGGTTTGCACGTGCTAGTGTGGATCTCCACCAATGATTATATTCTGTGTGTATCCCCAAAGGATGTACATGTGGCGATTGGCAGTAGGTGTGTAAAACTGTGCTGCCAACTTCACACACAAATATTTACTTTAGACACATCTTCAGAGACTGGAGAGGCAACCCTGGAAATATTTGTGCAGCAATTACTCATGGCAGGCTAGTATCTGAACATGTCAGAAATTAATTTGGTGGAATGTGTGTGTGATTAGTCTGGATGCTGATGCTATCTCGATGAGTACTTTCTTCACTCTTACTGATTTTTTTTCATGCAGAATATACAACAACAACTGCAATGTTGAGCTAATAGAGGCTGGGGTTTGTTTTTGATGGCATATATATAATTGTGGAGAAATAAAACATCTGTGCAATGTATATTGCATATCTATATCTGTCCTTAATTGTTCCAGTTCTTCCTTTTGGATTTTCAGAACTGGAGACTGTGGAGTGTTATTGAATCTTTATTGCTTCTGAGATCCTAGATTTATGTTTGGAAATAGTGGGCTGTGTAACATCACTGATCTGATATAGCTTTGTGTGCACTGCAGCTTTAAATGTCTAAAAAGTCAAGGCAGCCTCTTAAATGAAGTGAGTGCAGACCCCACTTCCAGAAGCCTTCGCTTTTGTTCTTTCCTGGTTTTGGTCTAAAATAAGTGATTCAGAATAAAAGCCTATTTTTGTTCTTTGTGGGTGGAAAAAACTTCCCTCCCTCGGTTCTCATACTGAGCACATCACGGTGATGTATGTACACCCAGCATTAGTGTCTGGGAAATACCAGATAAAGCCCTTGGTTCCTTTGATCCATTAGTCGTGTTAAAAGTAGGAATAAAAGTTTCTCTTTAAAGTACGGAGATTTGAGGTATTTTCAGCATTGTGCTTTCCATCCCTCAGCATTTTGTAAATGCAGGAAACTAATGTGAAGGGATCACTTGAACCATTGCATGGAGAAGGCAACAGAATGTAGCGTGGACACAGACTGACATGAAGCACGAGGGCTTTGGAGGTGCAGTGGTCAGATGAGGGGACAAGCGGGATTTCTGGAGTCCACAGAGGAGATATTTAAATTGGAAAGAAATAGAAAACAGAGCTTATGAGGTCACTTATTCCTTTCCCTCTGCTCCCCAAGGCAGGATTTTTAATACTCAAACAGTTTTTGACAGATGACTGTTTAGCCCGTTCAGAAAAATTCAAATGATGGAGACTCCACAACTTCCCAGGGCGATCTATTCCAGTGCTCAACTGTCCTAACTATTATCCACATGTAATTTGTGGGTAAGGCTGACATCGCTTCCATACTAAAGGGAAGGAGCTGTTAGAAAATACAGGATCTTTAATTTCAGTGGGCTGGTTCCCCTGTGATGGGAGAGATCTTTACTTTCCAGCGCACAATGCTTTGTGGCACAGTTTGGGCGCCTGGAAGAAAGCAGCTGTGAAATCCCTGTTTGCAGAGCTGCTTGTGAGCCTGAGGACTCTAACTCGCCCCTCCTTAGGGTGTGAGACCAGGGCGTCCGTGCCAACACAGCCCTTGCTCTCGCAGAAATTTTGTATAGCTAGAACATAAATTTTGTCCATTTTCGTGTGATTTCTAGACATGTGCAGGACATGCAGCAAATAAACGTGAGAGACCTACAGGAGGGTGGGACAGCAGCACGTGAAGAGCAACCACCACTGCAGGGATATTTTAGTGCTCGCCTGTGATAGGTGCGGGGAGGGAAGGGAGAAAGAGGAAGGAATAAAAAAACTGTGCTAGAAGGGCTGAGGGATATGGAGAACATTCACATAAGGAAGAGTGGCAAAGATGCGTAGGCAGGGATTTAGAGTGCTGGTAGCTGTATGCTGTTGTCAAAGTGGAAATGCAGCAGCTCAGTACATTGTGTTTGTGTCAGTTCCCTTCTGCAGGAGTGCTGCCATGTGAACTGGAAGTGCTTATTTGGTAAGCTGTCACGCAGGGCATGTTATAATTCGTGTTACATTTGTGTAGCGTTCTCAAAAAGCAGTCCAACATGATCCTTCTGGACCAGCACCTGAATGCTTGTTCTGCAGGGCAGGAATGGTCTCTGACTTTGTGCCATACCTTATCCACACTCTGCTGCCAACTGTAAGAGGAATGACGTGCTTTTTTTTTCCTGGCAAAATGGGTTCTGAGAGGAAGATCTTCAGGCCTAGGAAGGTGTGCTGGTAGGGGCTGCACTGCCACAGTTGCAGCTGAGGGGTGGTCAAACCTGGGATGAAGAAAACACCAGCCACACTGCCCTGCTCTTACGCCAGTTGGATGTCTCAAAGAGCAGTTCAGTGTCTTGGGCAGGCAATGGCCATCTGGATTTACTCAGCTGCTGGGCCAGAGGGAATACCTAGTCTTGTGCTGTACAGCAGCTCACCACTGGAGATGTGGAATATGAAGCCATCTGAGACCCTGGTTGTGATATTTTCCCTAGCTGCACAAGTAGCTGAGGGTGCTCCCACTGTAACTTGTGCCTGGTGTGTGTCCCGAAACATCCCTTCTTTCCTGGGCTGAGAGTTCTCCCTAGCCAGTACGTTTGTTTCTGTTGTTGGAGGAATAGCCTTTGTGGACATCCATAACTCCTGCCCCTCTTGTAGCTGTTGAACTGGGAGGAGCTCAGAGCTATGTGACAGCTCTGACAGGCAGCTCTTTTTGCTGATGTTTTCCTGGCACCTTGGATGAGCAAGCCATTCTCAGCCCCAAAAACTTTATTGTCAAAATTTTAATTGATGACAGTTAAATTTTACTGTTGCATTTGGTTTAGATCTGCTGCAAATAAAATCTGACTTCCTCAACCAGTCTTTCCAATGCCATCTGCTGGAAGGGATCTGAGAGCACTGCCTCAGTCAGCCTCCGGATCCACGAGCCTTTCCTGAGCTCTCTTTATGGCTGAAGCAGATAAGATCTTCCCTCAGCTCTCATCCTGTCCGATATTTCAGAGCATCAGTAATAAATTAATTAAAATGGCAAAGCGGAGTAAATCTAATAGATATCTCTAGGTTATACAAATACTTTAGACCTGAGTGCGTTTTTAGGTACAGAAGGGTTAATTGCACATGGTTTGTTACTTGTGAGCAAAAAGAATGACACCTTTTTCTTTATCAGCCTTTTTGGTGCTGTCTTTTTTAATCGTTTTGGGCTTTGAACTCCTGCTCTGAAAGAGAGTCTGTCTCTTCATCTTCAGTGGCTGCCAGGTCTGGAGGCCTAATCAATGCAGGTTATTGATAGCAAATCAATTAATGCAGACAAAGGATCAAAATTAAGGAGCTTTCACTAAATTAATAAGTGATTCCAAGTCTTTTAACAGAGTGCCTCAGATAAGAGCAGCTCAGTCTTCTGGGACAGCAGCTTCCAGTCCTGTGTTTCCAAAGACAATCAGCTGGAGAGAGCGAGCTCTGCTTTTACATTTGCTTCCCTTTCAAATAACCTGTTTTGTTCGATGGGAAGCGCTTAAAATCTGAGTCTGGAAAGGCTGCCAGGAAGCGGGTCCTGACTGGAAAGAGCAGATTTATCTGCATAAGGATGTCACAGTCTTGTTCAGCTGATTCAGGGAGGACTAGTTATGTCAAAAGCCAGATTTGTAGAAGGTACCAGCGAACACAAGAGCGAAGGTTCACTTTGATGGCAGATATATCTGAAATTGGACCAGAGAAACCCTCAGAAACAACACACAGGACAGCCTGGAACAGTTTGGAGCTGCTGACAGACGCAGCCCTCCTGCCCTTGGCATGCCCTCCTGGGAGAAGGTGGGCCAGGCTCAATCCAAACTCCTTGCAGTTAGTTCCTCTGCCAGGAAGGGTCAGACAAGACGTACGATGTTCCCAGTACAGCCACCATCCCTGCCCCATGTCCCTCAGACTGTCCTAGGCAGCTGGCCAGAGACCTGAAAGCTGGCAGCTCCTCGCCTCTTACAGCAGCTTTTCCACCTTTTCTCCTGCTTTGACCAAGGGAAACCCACCAACGGCGCTGTGTAGGGAGAAGAGAGCATCCCTGGCAGTTTCTCCTCCTATTTTCCTGCCTAATAAGAAGAGTCATTCTTTGAAATGCCAGAATCTCTCCTGCTGTGACAGTAATTAACAGGGATGGAGATGGAGCTGGGAAGTATATGACAGGAGAATGAATACAGTGTGGAGCTCACTGAAGTGAAGAATGGTGTAGGTCACCCCATGAGTCCCTCTCGCATGGTGGAGACGCTGTCTCCCTCTTTCTACGTAAGTGGGTCACATCAGGTCCGGGTGCCACTGGTGTTGGGTGCAGGCTGCTGTCCCCAGGCTGCCGTGTGGGCCAGTGCAGGGAAGAGGAGAGCAGCCTGCTGGCACCTGCCAAGGGACCGTGAGGAGGGGTCCAGTGGCCTGGCCCCGTTTACGCACTTGATCACGTGGTGCCAGGGCAAATTTGGGATTAAACACCTGTAGGTTTTGGTCATAAGCCCAATTGTAAGCCATTTGGTGCTGAAGAATAATATTTATATGCTGCATGAAAGAGTCCTCATAACTAAAGTGGCTGCAGCTTCCAAAACTTCTGCCTAGAGGCTTATGCCAGAGGTGCTTCTATTTAGATGATGTTACAGAAACTTACAGTTGTAGCCCTTGTCATTGCTCATAGCTGAATTGTACCTGAATTCCAATCTTATTGGGTCAAATTTCATGTAATCCAAGGATCTTTTTTCTGCTGCGTTGCCTGTTGATCTCTGCCTGGCTGGCTGCTGCCACTCATTGCCTGTTTTATTGCTGGCACTGAAATCCAGTCTGTTATCTTCATCTGCCTGCCTCTGGACTTAAAACAGCAACACAGCTGATGTTTGTTGATCTAATCCACTGGTGATGATCTGCTCCTGCCAAAGAGTTAGAGCTGGAGGCCAATGGACAATACAGTCAGCTTTGCCTCCCAAATCTGGAGTCTTGTCTGAGAGAAGGACGAGGGTAACTTATCACCCCGAATCGGACAGAGGAGTTGTAAAAGTGGTTCTCTGAGGGTGCAGTGTTGCCATTCTGTCTGTGCCTGTTGGGCGTGACTCTCGTTGCTGTACTGCATCTTGCTTACTTCAGGCAGGGTTTGCAGCCCTTGGATGTGCTCTGCTTTGCCTTTCTTCCACCGCTTTCAGCTTCCTCCTACAAACGCCTGCGCTGACTGCAGTTCTCTGCAGCCGTGTGTCTCAGTAACTGCTTAACCTAGAAATCCATTGCTAAAAAGATCTGACATCATAACGCCCTGGAAAAGACTCCTCTCCTCCTTCCCCCTCACTGGCCCTCCTCTTTTCTTTTCCCAGGATATATGAAAAGCTGTAACTACCAAATCAAAATCTATTTGATTTTTGTACTCCCTTGATAACCGGGCAGCTGATCTCTATCACCCGGCTAAGGCTTATCAGCTGCCTCCAGCCTCCCTGCTGTAGCAATTGGTTCCTGCGGGGACAGCGCTGGGTTATAAAGTGAGACAGATATCATGGTCAGGGCCTTTTGCTTTCTAACTGTGGCTATTGTTGGCGAGATGTTCCTGAGGAAGCAGCTTGGTTTTCTGGGAGGACTAGAAGGAAAAACTGGGCCTGAGATTTAGAGGTTCAAGGATATATTTTTAATCCCTTTTATTTTTTTTCTTTAAGTTGTGAAGTGATGTCGGGAACATACAGGGTCAAAAGCACCGGCTGGAGCCAAGGTAATGGCTTGGTGGTTTTGCTTTAGCTCTGCAAGTTCCCAGGTGAGATCCTGGCCTTGTTAGGCAGGCACTGACCCACATCTGTTTTGTTCATTTCAGCCTGTTCTAAAAACAGTTTGAGTAGAAGTAAAAATATCAGCCGCTGTGCTTAGTAGATTACTTGCTAATTGGTAACTGCAATGGTAATTTCGCTGTAGCTCTGAATGAGTACCGGGGTGCTGCAGAGGCTGTGGATCCATCTCTGCACAGCTGGCTGTAGGTAGCGCACTCCCAGCTACATAACACCAGTAGGATGTGGGAATATGAGCATTCCCACCCCATCCCTTCTGGCTTGAGCATGTCCTAACTGGAGTGATTCAGCGATCTGGTAAAGGCTGCGCTCATGTTGGCGCTTAATAATCAAAATGTGAGCTGAGGAAGCAGGGACTGCCACAAACACAACCATGCTGCTATTATTTACCTTGTTCAGCCATCACGTGCAATTAGATTTCTGTTAGTCTAATTGGGCACTGGCTTGGGGTGGGAAGGAATAGATTTAGACCAAATTGTCTTTCTTCCCTGGAACTGAGAAGTTTGGGCAGCACATGCAGCTTTTTTGGCAGTTGGGTTCAAGATTGGTTGGCAGGATGGATAAAATGGCATTTTGCTGTCCCAGGAGCAGGGTAGGGCAGGGTAGTCCTTGCAATGGGTAGTATTAGGAAAAAGCTGAGCTGGGTGAAGGGAGACAGCTGATCAGACTCAGCTGAGTGACAGATCAGCTGCAAGAAGTATGAAAATAAAAAAAAAAGATAGTAATTATAGCAGCTTCTGGGAAAGGCCTTCTCCCCATGCGCCCATTCCCAGCAGAAGTCATTGGCCTATATATCCTGTCTCTACCCCAGCAGCAGCCGCTCGCGTTGTACGGGGCTCCAGCGGAATGCAGTGCATGGCCGTCCTGCCCCTTGGCTCTCCTGTACAGCTGCTGCCTCGCTGAGGGTAAAGCCACCCCCCTACCCTTTTTATTCTGCAGTGCTGTTCTTAGAGCTAGCACAGACAGGCTGAGTGCGTTAAGTATGGCTCTGCTAAGGGAGGAAGGTGAGGTGGACGCTTAACTCCTCGCTTTTTAGTTTTTCCTTCTCTAGATCTGTTGTTGCGGTGATACTCTTGCCCTTCAGTAACAAAACCTCCTGGCACAGCGATAGTCAGGTACCGGCACGCTGCCTCAAGTGAGTGACGTGTATAGCGTTGGATTCCTCTCTTTGCTAGGTGGGTCTGCTCTGAACACCCAAGCAGATCTGCTCAGTTCACGAGTTGCTCATTTTCTAACTGTCTTGCATGCGCCTAATAACTAACACAAATGAGATAGTGTTAGAGTTGGCATGTTGAGGGGCTGCTTGCTGTATCACGGTGTTCTCCCTGATGGGAACTTACACAGCTGAGTTATAATCGCTACAGCCAGGCTGATAAATATTGCTTTGGCATTGCTCTCAAGTGCTCACATTGACCACTGAGATACATGTAGGATTTTTTTAGCTTTCAAGTGGGCAAAATTGTTCCAGTTGGTGGTCTTTGTCCACAACAGCCTAGAGCGAGCCCGAGTGCTACCGTACCGTAGCACTCCATCCCTTGGCTCTGATGCTGGCCCTCGGACATCCAGCAGCACCAGCTGGATGTGTCTGAAATATTCCCTGCTACTCAGTGGATTACAGGCCCCCTTTCAGGTCTTGGGCAAGGAATCGTGATAATGTTTTGATAAACCCTGGCAGTTTTATGGTATGAAACAAAGTTGGGAGTAGGTGTTTGTAACAGAGCGACACTCAGACAAAACCAGCTTCATACATAGGTAGTATTTCTCTGTAGTCTCGGCAGATTATTTTATACTCTTGGCCACTTGCAATTTTGTGGTCTTAAGATACCAAAGCTCAGTTCAGGCAGGGAATGACCACGTGTGCTGTTGTCCTCACTGAGCAGTGGAGTGCCTTTGTTTAAACCACCAGAATGAAGAGCTGCTGTGCTTTAAACCAAAATGTTGTATACTGCATTAGAGCTGAATGAAGAGGGTGCGTATAATACATTGCCACAGCCTGGTGGACACATGGTAATTTGCTAAGCTAAGGAAACTTCACTGTTTGCAATCACATGGCCATGCCATGCTTATCCTCTGGTTGAATTAAAGTGACTGGATTACAGCTGCATAAACACTTGAGATTTTAAAAGGCATTTAAAATGGGTATGTTTGTATTTGTCTGCACGTGGCAGACCTCGACACCCAAATGCAGGAAGTGGGCATTGCAGACACGTTGGCTTTACATCCACAAAACAACCTGTGCCAGTTCCAATGTTGTGCATGTACCAGGAGGGTGCTCTTTACCAATCGATTTCTGCAGCAGAAGTAGGATCGTAGACCAGCAATTCCTGCCATTTATGCCTTTCTGATCCTGCTGAGTGGCAGAGCATCACGGTGGTGACAATGAGAATCTTTTTTCCTGTAAGAAATGTTATATACCCACCTGCTTTGTCCTGTCGCCCAATGCCTTCAGTGTCTGCTCAAAATCCAGGGAGCACCATGTGATATTACAGTTTTTCAGGGCTATTAAGGGGCAGAGCCTTCTGTGTTACCACTGTGGTGGAGCTTTCTCTTTGTTGTAATTTTTCCCTTCGCTACTGGCACAGGTGTCGTGTTCATCATCCAAAACCTTGTAGAGAGCTGAGACAGCCTTATAGCCCTGACTAGAATGAAAGATCTGAAGTTCCACCCGTGTTTGGAAGTGAACGCGCATAGTCCAGCTGCCAGAAGTGACTCCTTGCTGGTGGTTTGGTTTCATATCACAAATGGCAACAATAAAATCTCTTGAGACTGTTCTGCACATGTTCCCTGGTGGGCAGAGGGCCAGCTGGTGGTGGATGTGCCAGGCATCTCATAGCCTGTTTCTGCAAAATGCAGTTAGAGCCAAATCTGGAGAGATACAAATCATTGCATTATTCTGCTCCTGGAAAGAGCACAAGCTCGAACAAGTGTGTTATAGAATTCGGATGCATCCCACTATCATTTTCTTTCTGTTGTGGATACCCCGAACAGTGTCGTCTTCCCATTAAGGCAATGAACTGGAGTCTGCAAGAGGCAGTAAAATTATTTCAGGATTGCTGGGATTTCTGTAGCGTGGCAGCAAGCCGTGGTGTAGCAGTTGACAGAAGTAAAACCATTTGTCCTTACAGCATGGCAGCATTTGCTGTCTCCAACCAAAATGCAAACTCTCATCAAATAGATGTGTTGAGTGAAACCTAGGAGGGGAAAGGATGGCACAGAGACGGGGCAGAGCCGAGAGGAGGCTGACCTTGCTGGGCTGCTGCCTGTTAGAGCCCTGCCCACTGGAAGGTAAGTTTTGGCAATGACTGTTTAGTACGCAGCAGGGCGTTATTTTATATCTAGTGTAGTGTGAAAGTAGTCAGGATTTAAAAAGCTCTCAAGAGCAATGATACCAAGCAACTGGCACTGCTGCCAGCCTTGAGAGAAGCACAGATTTGAGCAGGCACTGAGGAACAGAAAACTGTGCTTTCAAAAACTTGTTTGACATAAGAAAAAAAAGGAGTTTACTACCATTGTCCTACTGGGTCAGGTAAAAACTCAGAGGAAAGCTGAACACAAGTGACTGCTACAGTCCAGCTGCTGGACACCAGCCTTGTCTAATGGAAGCAGTTCTGACTTCTCTTGTTTAGCAGTGCTCAACTTTGCTTGCAGGAAAACAAGCAACCTCCCTTCCCTACCCCTTGCAGTGAATGATTCCACCTGCATCTGTCAAAATGCGTAGCAAGGGATTGAGCTGGGCTCGCACAAGGTTTCTGTTTCTTAGAACATGGAGAATGTTGCTGAAATTCACAGCATTAAAAGCTCTTTGACCTCATTTGCTAAGAGAGATTGTCTTCTCTGTCCACCATCAGCAACAGCTGGGTGGGAGATGGTACCAGTGCAATTAATAAAATAATCGCTTCTCTCCGTGTGAGTATTTTATAGTGGCTGAGATAAGCAAGGTACTCTTACAGCTCTGAGGCCCACGGAACTCCCCATTATAAATCCTGCTTTTCTGTGCACTAATGCTTTTAAAAAAAAAAAAAACACTTTCCTCTTCTAACTCCTTGCAGAAACAGTGTCCCTTTTATTCCTTGTGGAATACACACAAATCTTTTTGCAAAGTGCACAATCTCTCCTTCCTCTTACTAAATTGAAATTCAAAATTTCAGCCTGACTTCCCAGAAAAGATGGTAATGCTCAATGTAAGGCTGTTTATTCCATCTCATGGCTTATTATCATCACTCAGTTCAGTTGCTTCCTTTCTCTCAAAGCAGTTGTTGAAGGAACCGGTGTACCCTTACCACCACTAGTTAGCAAAAAAACTCAAATCTCTTTGTTTAGCAGCACAGGCTTTGCTAAGACCCTCATCGGAGGGCTGCATTTGGAAGAACTGGCTTTTTGTCCTGACTAGAATGCTATTTATGGTCAGTATAGCCTGAACAGGGGGCAAAAGGATATAGTGCGTGTGCTCAGAACTGCTCTGCAGGGACAGCAAGATGCAGAAGAAAAGACTGGGGGGGAAATGAATGACCCTAAATGTAGACCTGTCCTGTTGTGGGTACAGACTCCATTCCAGACAGAAAGAGAAGGGGGTAAAACCCGGGAGAGGGGAAGCTCTGTTTCTGATCTGGATGAAAACATCCAGAATACTATTGTTTTGTTTGCACGCTCTTTCCTGCCTCCTCCAGTAGGATGATGGTTTCCTAGATTGAAGCTTTTAGTCGGTGTGCACACATGTAGATATGATATCTTCCTTCCGGTGCTTAAGAAATAAGAAGTTACTCCGTGATAGCAATGACGGATTCCAGAGCGCATGAATGAAGCTCAGTAGAGCCTGGTGGAGTAGAACCTCTCCCTCTGCAGGGGGGGAAGCTGAGCAACAAGGATGAGCTGGCTTGACTAAGACAATGAGAGACAGAATTAGGAGCAGGAATTGGGAATTTTGTACTTAAATCTTTGGCTTTGTGACAAGATCACTTGTCTGTCATCAACAGACTGGAAACATACGAGTCGTGCCTTTGTCTTTAGGAAGAGGAGATTAAATCCAAGTGGGTTATTTCAGTTTGGTCTGAAAGGCTCAGTAGCAGGTGTGAACTTTCTGCTTCCCGTCATCCAGCTTTTAATTGCAGTTTTTTTGCTGTTTGGTGTAGCGTTCTGAATTGCAATGACATTTTGCTACAGCAAGACCGTTTAAACACTGCTCTGCTGCTGTCAAGTACCAGATTCTTCTTTCAGGATGAGTCCATCGCAGTGTGAGCCGCTGTGACCAAGTGCTTGACTGCAAGTGCTTGGGAACTTGGTGCAGCTAGAGGTGTGATAGGACCTGGGTGCCCCAGGAGTGTCTGTCCTTGCTGGCTGCTCAGGATCCAGACCTGGAGAACCATGGTGAGACTGGCCTGATCTCCGTGTGAAATGGGGTTTTAGCAGCAACACAGCTTGTTTCAAGGGAAGGGGAGGTACCGTAATCAGCAGCGGGAGTCCCGATTCTTTCCCTGCTCCAGTGGAAACTGCTGAAATTTGCTGTGGCTTCAGGAGAGCTTTGGCCTGGCTGGCCCAAAGGGTCTGTCAGGATGTTGCTTTAGCCTTGGGATGTGGCTACAGAGGAAGGGAGACAAAAGCTGTGATAGAATGAGTGAGAGGAAAGGGGCAGGAATAGGGACTGAATCCAGCTCCATATTCTACAGGGGAAAATTAACATTTCTTTCAAGCCAGCGAGATGGCAGAGTCTGGCTGCACAGAGATAAGTGTGTACAGCAGTTGCCCAGTGGGATTTTACAGGCTGACAGCGGTTAGTGTGCTGCTTTTAACAGTTTCATAGCCAGCTTTTCTTGGTGATGTGACACAAGGTGAAAAAAAGACAATGGGAAGGTGAGGTGGATGCGCTGAATCCTACAAGAAATGGTTTCTCTGCTGTGTGGCCTAATGAATGCCTGGATGAATGAAGAGGTGAAGCAAGCATGTGTGAAGGACAGGTAGCTCATATCGCCTCTGTCTGGGGAAGTGACAAGGAGTTTAATGAGGATACCCTGGCAACAGACTGTGTCTGTCCTGTCTGTCCAGGCAGATCGGTGCTGTCGTGAGTCAGCTGCTTGGTGTTTGTACATCTCGAGGAAGGCCAGCTCCGTGGAGGTGAACGTGCCCCGTTGTTCGCAGCGGTGAAGCCAGCCTGCATATTTCTGCCTTCTTAGCTATTTGTCACCACACAGTAAACTGGGGCGCTGCAATGGTCTGGCTTAAAGTGAATTTTTTGTCCTTGTGGGGAAAGGGAAGAGCTGTCGTCAGTGGTCTCTGTAACATCTGGAAACAAGAGTTTGCCTTGGTACACCTCAGGTGGCTCTAAACTTCTGCACAGAGATGGAAATGAGAAGCCAGAGGGTGATTGAAGAAAAGCTTTTCTTTTCCCCCTTCTCTGTATGTGACCTCCTTGGGGGCAAGGAAGAATGTTTGTGTGTTTAAGAAGTTACTTCTCCATCCCCCATTCTGATTTTGGCTTGGGAGATGAGGACAGCTGAGATGAGTGGGGAGGACCTGCCCTGTCTGGTAAGAGAATGCTGAAGACTAAGTGTAACCAGCAATAAAAGGCTGATGGGTCTGAGAGCTGTCCACTAACACACCCTAGGAAAAGCTGCTGGGGAAGGAGAGCTGAAGCTGAAGGGAAATGCCAGTGTAGAAGACTGTATAACGCAGTCCTCAACAAACTGAAGCTGCAAATGAGAAGAATGCTTCCAACCATCCGAGCAAAGTATCCTTCCCATGGGAACAGTGAAGAGAAAAACTACTTCTCTAAGATGTTGCTGATGAATTACAGGGGATGAGTGCCAATAGTAGCAGAGGCTGGACTGGGAAACGCAGAAGATCCCTTCCAAGCCAGCTCACAGATCCTACTTCATTTTCCAAGCTCCCAGCCTTGTGAAAAGCAGTGAGAAATAAGCTTCGCTTCTACACTTTGATTCTTCACCAACGAATGGGGAGAGACCACATCTTCAGGGCCTGATATCTTCAGGAATGACCAAGAATTTAGCATGGAAGCTTTAAAGAGAAAGAGATGTTTAATGTTAAGCTGTGGTTCAAACCTGTTTTATCACCACTGCCTTGCTGTAAGGAAATTGTGAAGTGAGGAACTATCTGCTCAAAATGCAAAGCAGTGTATTTTGCATGTACTTCTTTTTACAGAACTGCAGGGCAACATTGACAACCTGAAGTCAGTCTGGGTGGAGGAAATGAACCATCAAATCTCAGTGGAGAGGATGAAGACTATAATGCTGGCTGCTGAGAGCAATACAAGATCCTTCTTGAATATCAGTGGAAAAGGACGATGAGGTATTTTCACAAGGTGCATATGCAAAACAAAATAGATACATGGTTCACAGTGGAACACTGGCAGGAATGCCTTGTTATCAGGGAATCATCTTTGTGTCTTCTGGGGTTCTCCTAAATGAAATGGCCGGTGTTGTAGAAAATTGGCATGACTTATTTCAGGGGTGTATTCCCCCAAGTTCTTATTCCATGCTGTTAAGAGAATGTCCTGATTTTCTGCAATTAAAGATAGGGAAGTGTTTAACATCTGTGACTAGAGCCAGTAGCTGTATTAAATTACTGTATGTGCAGAGACAGATCTGATCCATAGGAATGGAGTTGGCCAAAATGGGATAATTAAGAGGAATTGAGTGACTTACTGCCTCCTCTAGATTAGCAGCTGAGCTGTTTGAGAAAGGAAAAGACCAAATGACAGATTTTGCTTTAATATTTTTCTTAGCAGTATTTTTTCTCAGCACCTGTTCAGTCTCAATTCTTCTGACTCTTCCTTTAAAATTACTGTGGACAATCTTTATGTGTAAAAAACATCTTGTATGGTCAACAGCTCTGTTGCACTTCAACAACAGGTACCATATAAAAGGGGTTTGTCAGACTGGTGCTCTCTGGTGCAGTTGTTAGTGCTGAAAATGTTGAATTGCGTTTGTAGTTTGCATCCAGCCTGAAAATTTCCCTGAGTTAAAGGCTCCCCCTGTGTTGTTGCTCATTGCCTCTCTGCTAAAAACAGATCTTAGCAAAATTTAGTAGCGTTCTTCCATCGTTGGGCCTGCCTGGGTACGTGATCACCAATAGTCAGCTGCACAGTAACAGCTTGTTTTCTGCTCTCTGGTTTGTTGTAGAAGATACATGAACTACGAAGAATAGCCTGAGATATTTTTCTTAAGCTACGTTAAACCCACTGTGCTGACAGCAGCAAAACAGAACTTGTTTTGACAAGGAGTTGAGCTAACATGACACAAAAGAGAAACACAGGCGAGATGAGGGTCTCTGTTGGACCCTGGTGATTTTTCTTTTGTGGGTCATTTTTAAAAGCGTTTTCTAGCACCTTCTGGATTCCCAGGGTTTATTTTTTGAGCTGTCACCTTCTCCACAGTGTGAAAGAGAATCCTTGGGTTTCTTCCACTGGTCTTTGTTGCTTCCAGCACAAAGGCCCAGGATTTATTTTGAGACTTACGGATCATTACAGTATTGGGAGTGTCGCATCTGTTTGTGGTTGAGATGTCACCGTGAGTTGTTGTTTCCAAGGAGGCTGATGCAGTTCGACAGGACGAAGGCAGTGTCGTGTCTCATGACATGTTTCTTCTGCACCATGGGGCATATCTGAGGAGTTAGGACCCACACACAGATGGCTTAAGCCTGTGATGGCTCTACTTCTCTCAGGCAAGCATAGGGAATTCAAATCATCTTCAGGGCATGGATCAGACTAGACTTTCTTTTGCTGTAACCATCCAAGGGGCAATTGCTGCTCCAACAGGTCATTGAACCTGCTCTGTCTGCCACAGCCTGAAAGATGGATTGCTTTAGGTCTGGTGTTTATTCGTGCTGAGATGGGTATAAATAAATTCTGTTTTCCGGTGTGTAGGATATCTGCATAGCAGACGTTGGAAAGGTCTCGTACCCCACCCCCTGCGGTGTTGCATGAACGCTTTGCTTTTCCATGAAGGTTGAAATATTTGATGTCACGAGAATCAGGCTGCTGAAGGTTAATGGGCCCTAAGAGTCTGTGACAAATAGCATTAATGCTTTTCCATTGATCACCTGTACTGGAGGATCCTGTTGGTGTAAACTGGGGCTCCCTCTGGGCCTGCCCAAGTTCTCTTGCTAAAAGAAGGCGGTGTATGTTTAGGTGTCTTCCCAGCATGATGCCAGGAGGCATCCATGGTCTGCATCCAGTAGCCAGGGTTGCAGAGCCAATTGCAAAGCTTGACTAGTTCATAGTTTAGATTGAGTGGGTTTATTTGGGCCAGGATTTCATCCTGTCACTGGTTTGTGGGGTTGTTGTTTTGGGGTGGGGATTTTTGTCTGAGTATTTCCTGCTGGGCTCTTTCCTCTGTGAGGAGTCTCCTCGGTGAGTTTTACTGTTGGCAGAAGAGCCAGCCTCCTGCGCAAAGCAGCCTCTTTGTGTGCCTCATTCAGTTGAAGTTGGTCTGTTATTTCTCTTTGTACTGCTTAGTCTGCAGTCTTTTTTTTCCCTATAAGAATGTTACCAGAACTGTGTGTTAGGGTATAGGAAGTGCAGATCCTCTTTTATCTACTTCTCCCTGTCTCTAGCTGCGATAGCGCAGGCAGGGAGGTGTTTCTCACATATGCAGAAGCTGTGGGGTCAGCGTTGCTGTCTTTCGCAGGACTGGGACTGAGGGCCGTGGCAGTGTTGCCCTAGGCTTTGCATGAGCTCGTGCTTATGCCTCGATGAAAGCAAACAGCCTCAGTAAAATAGGGATCACACTAGCAGCCTCTTTGGAGTGTGAGACGAGCAGCTAATATTGTCATAGTGGCTAAAGTCACTGAAGGATCTTTCCTGCAGCTGAAGATGTTAGGGGAGACAAGGGTCAGGCAACAGAGGTAATGGACCCGAATCATCTGGGGTGGCTGACTTGTTGAATGTACCTCTCTATGTGCGTTTGAGGAATTAGATCTGCTCCATAGTTTTTCTAAAGGACTCTGTACCCACTTGGTGTTGTCCTGCATGGCACATGGTTTATATGAGTATCAAAGGCTTATTTCTAACCCTCGCTTTCCACTGTGTTAAGGGAGTGTTCAAGATGCAGAGCATTGGTTCTCCCTGTCAGATCCTCGTGTATGGTTCAGTGAAGGACCTCAAACCCAGGCCAGAGCTAGATTATTCCTCCTCTGCAGGTATAATAAACCTCCTGTCAGTGGCCAGCATAGTCTCACGTTGCTGCAGTATCACACATAGGCTCAATGCCCCCTCCAGGCAAAAGCCAAGTGATAAGATAGGATTCTCTCAGCCTTGCTTCCAAAAAGGCTTTTGCCCCTGTCAGAATCACTCCAGTCTCCATAGGCGTTTTCTAATAGCATCTGTGTGCAAGAATGCAGGTACTGAGTTGCATCTCCAGTCTTGCTGAGAGCTACGAGCTGCACACCGGAGTTTGACACTGTAATAATAGATTTCTTTTGTCAGATGAAATTAATCTTGGATTATCTGCTTCACCAATCCAAATACAGGCTCCTACATTAGCATCTACTTTCCTTAGGCTCGAATCTTTCAGGAAATAGATGCAAATTGGAAAACTTATATAAGTTAACAGAGGTTGTAAATCCCAGCCACGTCACACGTGAGCCTGGGAGGTACAGAAGAGCTTTCAAACCACTTCCCCCAAATTGAGTGTGAGCGCTGCATGCGCTCTCATGCATCTTATTAGAGCTGTGGGGCAAAACAGGTTTGCTAATGCAGGCCCCTGTGCTTGAAGCAGCCCCTGCCACTTAAGGAACAAAAATGCTGTCATCTACCTCCAGACAGTAGAAACCAGATTAACTTCTGCCCTCTGAATTAGCACACCAAAACTTTGTAATGAGCCTCTTGCAGCTGCACTCAACAGATCTGACACGAAACTGCTGTGTCAAGAACTCTACAGTGAATCAGAGGAGCACCTTGCTCTGTCTCTCCTTCTCGCTGCCCACATCACCTGCAATGTTTGGGTTTTAATTTTGAATGGTAGGTGATTCTGAGAGGAAAAAGTGTGAGAGGCTGCGGAGTGAGAGGTGTCAGCGCTGCACGTGCAGTGCAGAAGTGCCTGAGCTAGCAAAGAACCATTTGGAACAGGAAGCAGGATTGCTCCGGGGCAATAATTTTGTGCCTGGATGACTGAGATGCAGGAGGCTCTGGCACAGCTTTCTGGATCAAGCCAAGATGTTAACCCCTTTGTCTTTGTGCTGCATCATTGCTCATAGCCTAAGATTTAATTTCAGGAAACACCTAGGTTTTCCTCCCTGGGTTCCCTCCTCTCCCTTTTTTCTGCAGTTCAGACTACATCCTTCTAGCTGAAGCCTTAGAAACTTTGGAATTGTAGTCCAAGCATGATTTAAAAACATGCTAGGAGTGGAAATGCAATTAAGGTACCTTAACCGCAGTTACTGTGCCCTGCAGCAATGCAAAGGAAAACAATTTGTTTTTAAAGGTTATTGTAATCTAGAGCTTTAAACTCTAACATGCCTTAATCATTACTGAGTGGCTGTTGAAGTTTACCTTCCTCACAGTCATAAACAATGGCAAAGTAAAATGTGCCTTTTAAATATTTCTTAGACAAACAGCACAATAACAATGGTCACTGTGGCCATTTTATAAAAGACTGAGGTGAGTGTCAGCTGGCAAATGAAGCAATGTTGAGTCTCAGCTGACACTATTGAATAGCGGTAGCCATACTGAGCCCAAATAACAATGCTTCTTACCTTTCCTAGGCTTCATCTGAAGAAGGAAAGTCAGTGTATCATAACAGCACGTTTCAGTGTGGTCCTGCAGTCACTCTCTCATGTGCTGAGCTTGATCTTCCCGGGCACTGCTCACACATTTAATGTGAAGACTGACATATATGGTTTTTCTAGCATGAGGGCCAGATCTGTCTTCTCAAACCTTCGCTTTCCTCATATTTTGAAGCAGGAGGTGAAAGGCAAAAGGAAGGTCTTTGGGCGTGCAGCAGGGCTTATTTCCTCGGACCACCTGGTAACTAAGCTAAGGGGCTTATAAGAAACATGGGGAAAAACTTTTTGGCAAGGCCTGTAGCAATAGGACAAGGGGTAATGGTTTTAAACTAAAATAGGAGAACTTTAGATTTAGATACTAGGAAGAAATTTTTTTGCTGAGGGTGGGGAGGCCCTGGCCCAGGTTGCCCAGAGCAGTGGGGGCTGCCCCATCCCTGGAGGGGTTCCAGGCCAGGTTGGATGGGGCTTGGAGCCCCTGAGCCAGTGGGAGGTGTCCCTACCCATGGCAGGAGTGGAACTGGATGGGCTTTGAGATCCCTCCCAACCCAAAGCATTCCATGTTTCTATGATAACTGGCGTGGCCTGATCTCCCACGGTTTCACTAATGTGGTTCAGTAGGTATACAGGAGCACGCAAGAGAGAAATCCACCTCTTAAGTTTGTTTATCTTAATGACCTGGAGAGCTTGGAGTGCATGTTTTTTTCCCTTATTTTAAGATCTTTCAAGACAAAGGAAAACCCTCTGTCTTTCTCAAAGGACAAAATTTTAAATATTTGGTTAAGCGCAATCCTTCGTACTGCGTGAAAGCTTTTATCTCTGTGTGCCTTCACTATTCTCTACCTTTCTGAAAGCCATAGTATGAGGATTTCAAAGCCTGTCACTATTGGTCTTGACTGTTGCCTGTGGTGTGAGGAAATCTGAGCCAATCGCGTACTTGGGAATTTTCCACCTTTGTAGGAAGGGAAGGACAGAGCCTGGTGTGGATCAGTGCTGCTGCAAACCCTTCTGCTGGCCGTGCTTGAGATCGTTGAACACCTGCAGCTCATCTGTGCTGGGTGAAGGGGTTCGGTTCACGTTGTCCTGCGATCAGGTGTCCGTTTTGTTAGTGCCTGGGCTGCCATAATCTGAAACTTCATTTGGAAAGCATTCCCTGTCCTCTCCTGACAGCATTCTGTAATCCATATTTTTTTACGGCTGGTATAATCGGAAAATCAAGTACTTCTGGCAGTTTTTGTAGCCCCATATAGTACATTATATTCATATGAGCAGCTGCCGTTTGCCTTGAATCTGTCCAGATCCAATTATTTTAAGTATCCACAGGTGAAGCATTAGAGAGCACGTGTCCCTTCCTTGTAAAAAAAAAAAAGGGAACTGTGTTTTATCTGTCATGGTTGGAGGTGGGAGCTCAGTTCCTGGCCATCCACCAGCATGTGGTGTGACAAGCTCTTCTCTGTACCTCAGTTCTCTCCTACAAGCAGTAGGACTGCACCAATCTTCCACTTATAATGTGGTTGGAAGTCTACAATGTGCTTAATGTGACCAGGAGAAACTCGTACATCTGGCCTCTTTCATTTATTCAGTCCAGTTTCATTGGCAAACAGAAGTTTATTAAGTGTTCTCTCCCTTTTGAAAGTAAAAGCAGTGATGCTGGCATGGAGTCTTGTGTAGCAGGCATGGGCTGGGCTGGGACAGGTAATGAAAGAGAGGAGAATGACAGGGTCAGTTGTGTTTGTTAGCACCATGTTTTTCAAATGCTTCACATTGGCAGCACCATTAGAAGTGATAATAATAAAGTCTAAACTCTCTGTGAGAGCGGAGCTGTGCAACTGCACTGAGGTACTAGCGGTAATGGTGTTGCGCCAGCATAATTGCTTTATGTTTGTTTTTAAGGTGCTGGCAAAGAGCTCTTGGCTATAAAGGGTTAGGGTGTGCAAGGAATGGAACAGCAGGATATCTTCTTCCTGAGCTCATAGCTACATGTTCAGCATCTCTCTAATCCACTTTTCCTCCCACCTAACACTAGTGCGTGTGCACGCTGTAGGGGAGACCACTTGAAAGACTCTGCTCTTCGCTCTCTTCCTCTGCACGTGGATGTGTCCCCCATACCAGAGGTGGCATTGCACAGCAGCAGTGTTACGAGCACTCAGAACGTACAAGAGTGATGAGATGCCTGGTGGAAGCAGTCTTGTCCCCTGAGCTCTGCAGTGGTGCTGGGTCAGTGATGCCAGTTCGAAAATACTGGCACTTCTCTGTGGAAACAGAGCCATGTCTGGTGAGAGAGTCCGGTGTGGATGTCCCCACTGGGAGTCACTGCCTGTGCTCAGCTGATGGAGGATTTCTACTCTCAGTAACTTCTGAGCTAGCAAAAATTAATGCTGTGCTTTTAGAGGGTATTTGGTGATATTTAGTAAAAAGGTTTGTGGTCTTGGCTGTAAACCAAAGAGGCCATTTACCCCCTCACAGCAGTAGCTACCACAGTTGGCAGCGAGTGTCCCCTCAGTCGCTGCCAGTCACCTCTCGGCCAGAGAGCTGAATTGAGGCTGTGGAGACAGAATGGTCTCCTTGCTCTGAGACATTCTGGGAACTCACTGGCAGCATGATGGGAGTGTTTGGGCTGTGTCTCTTCTGATGCCAGCAGAGCGCTTGGCTGAACACCCTTCACCTGCCTCAGCTTGTCAGGAAATGGCCTCAAGTTGTGCCAAGGGAGGTTTAGATTGGATATTAGAAAAAAATTCTTTACCAAAAGAGTGGGGAAGCACTGGCAGAGGCTTCTCAGGGCAGTGGTGGAGTCTTCTTCCCTGGAGGGGTTAAAAAAAGTGTGACTAGCACTTTAGGACATGGTTCAGCAGGCGCGGTGGGGTTGGACTGATGGTTGGACTGGATGATCTTGGAGATCTTTTCCCACCTCAGTGATTCTATGATACCTTTAAAGAGGAAGAGTCTGTGGCTTTGCCTGCCTGGCTGCTATGTGAGGGAGCCTGAAGAGCCAGGCTGTGTTTGGTACACCACCACCTCTGCTGGCTGCCTGAGAGGAGACCAAGTCCTGGGTGCACTCCATCAACCCTGCGTGTGGGAGGCACCCACCTGCCCAGAACAGACAAAGCCCATTAAGAGTTAATGCCTGCAAGTAGAAATGAGCTGCAAGAGTTGAAGGTTTCAGAAAGAGGATGGTGGGTGTGAAACACTGTAATATTCCCATTAATTTCAAATGTCTCCTCTCTGGCCAGAAAGAAATGCCCAGATTTTTTAGTCAATATTAATTTTACACTTGGCACCACAGGCGAGTGTGAACTGCTGAGTTCACAAAGGGTCCATCTAATAAACAGACAATACAGAATCAGAAAAGCTAAGATTGAGTTCACTTGCCCAGGCGATGAGAGTATAATAACCATGAGCGCTGCAGAGGGCAGTGGAAAATTCTGAGCTGTAATGAGGAGTCGCCCAAGTGCCTGTGCTGTGGCTCTGATGGGCACAGGTAGGAGCAGTGGTAAGGTGGGATGGTACAGCAGCGCGCGGGAGGGAGGACGTCTTGGATCTGCAATGAGAGACAGATGAGGAGGAGGATACCCTGTCACAGGTGTGCTATAGGAATGCAGGGCCAGATAAGAAAAGCTAATTGTTCCCCTGCAAATGAATCCAAAGCCTGAGCACTGTCTCCTCTAGAAGAGAATGTGATATTTTAGATGGGCTCAACCATTGCTCTTATGTTATAGGGTGAATTCTTACATATGATGGGCTCACCTCTCCTAATCAATGCTGCTCTCCTGTCTTGAGTTTCTTCCCTGAAAAGGGAAGACAAAGTCCCCTTAGGTAAAATCTTGTGTGATAACTGGATTCTATTCAAAGACTGGCCCAAAACAGTGAGGTTTGGCTTTGGAGGGACTTTCCTCACCCAGATAAATCACTGTCACTGGTGTTCATGCCATATGTGAGTGTTAGTCCCTTTGATCTCTGTAGGCATCTGGGACTCATCTGCTTGGGTAACTGGCAGCTAGCCTAGCTCATCTGAACTGCCAGCTGCAAAGGTGGAGACTGATCAGGAATAGTTGGGAATTGGTAGGACCCTTTCTGCAGACTCCTCTTCCCTTTGTACTTTGAAGGTTCATGCTTCATTGCCATGTGTTCCTCATTACTTATAGACTCACCTTTATCATCTTGGTCATTGCAGCCCAAGACCTTTCATAAGAGCTGGGTAAGTGGGAGACTCCTATTTTTCCCATCACTTCCACTGGCCTAGTTCTGTTTCTCTGCCACAGTCCTATCAACACACCATTGTTTTCACTTTGAATAAATCCACCTGTGACATGTGTTCAGCAAGAGGGTGTTTGGTGGATGTGTGTTTCCTTGGGAGTCCTTGGGGTTCCTCCTCTAGTGAAGCCATGGAGAATAAATGGTTTGCCGGAGTTGTGGAAGGCAGATGTGGCACAAAGGACGTAAGATTTCAAAATGGTGAAACCAGAATGTTGAAGTGCAAGTGAGTGGAGTGCGAATGAAGCGTGCAGAGAAGAGGGTGTGAGATCCAGGAATAGATTTTCCAGAAAGTTTGAAACCAGATTTTCCTAGTGTTTGGTTTCTAACAAGTTGCGATCAGCTTTTACTGTCAAAGCAGATGTTTGACCATCTCTGCTGGTTCCAAGTTGTGAGTGTTTCAGATACTGGTGGTTTCTGAAGCCCTTATCAACTCAGGAGCATTTACCCTCGGAGGTACCTCGGTAATGGGGAAAAAGCCCTCCCGGTTTAACTCCGGGAAATGTGTGGAGAGAGCACCACTGTGTGGTGACACAGGAAAGGTCCTCCTTGTCCCGGCAGGTTTAGAAGGGCATCTGTTTGAAGGTGAGGGAGGCATTCTCGATTTCTCCCCAGGACTTGGGTTGTGCCTAGTAGTGGAGCAGGAGCAACACTTCGGGCACTTATGTTTTGCTTATATGTTTTTTTCCCTTCCCTTCTGTCTCCTGACAGCCTGTTCGCAAAGGTAAGGCAAAATGTGTTCTTTTCCAGTCATGGGTTAACATCGTGCCTTTCCTCGAGGGACAGTGAAATAAAGGGGTAAGGACGGGGCACACACAGATAATATACTGTGCCCTGCCATTTTCTCCACACAATCTGTTGTAACTTGTCTCGGGATGGGCAACGCAAGTTTCTTTATCTGTTTAGGGTCTCAGGGCTGTGCTTTCTCATAGCCGTGGCAGTCATGCTGGGGCTGTACTGTGATCGTTCCTCTGTTACGGCATGCATTCTGCACCCCACAGTACTAATACTGAGGCTGAAGTCTTCTTAGTCCCCTGTCCTGGCATCTTCATAAGCTGGTCATTTGGCTTTGCTAGGTAGGTCTCACACCTTAGTGCTTGCTTTTCAGTGCCCTTTAGCTCTTGGTGGCCAAATACAAAGTCTGTGGTTAATCTGCATTGGTTCTGCTCTGGGGAAGGGAATGTTTCTCTCTGAAGCTCAGTTGTGTGTTGTAGTACTGAATGTAAGAGAGCAACAGCAAACGCAGCTACCTTGCCTGGGGCGTCGCCTGAAGGCCGTCCCTGTGCTGTGAGCTTGGCACTTCCTTGGCAGCTGATCCAACAGGATGCTTATTGGTTCTTTGTCAACATCTTTCCAGCATAGCCAGGCTTTGTCAGTTCTTCAGCCTGATTGTAAGAAATTTGGTAGTATTTAGAAGTATTTGTGAGTGTCCCCTTTTCACTTTTCCTTTCACTCTCTCAAGACACAGAAGGATTCAAGTAATGGTGTCTTCAAGCTGCAAATGAGATGCACATTGCCAAATCAAGGAAGGGAGTGGGGTGGGCACTGCTGTTCTTGCACCTTCAGCGTGAATCTGCTGTCTGGGACACACTTGATTCTCTTGATGGGATGCACCAGCCTTTGGTCTACCTGGTAACTGTCTACAGGAGCATTGGAAGGACAACATTCCTACAGGCGAAGGCTGCCCAAAGAAGTAGTGGCTGCCCCATCCCTAGAGGTGTTCAAGGCCAAGTTGGATGGGGTCTTGAGCAACCTGATCCAGTGGAGGTGTCCCTGGCTATGGCAGGGGGGCTGGAACTTGATGATCTTTAATGTCCCTTCCAACTCAACCCACTCTATGATTCTATGAAATTCGCTACATTATTCCAGTGCTTTGCTGTCCTGACCATTAAGTCATTAGACTTTCCTTAACAATCAACCTAACTTTCCCTTCTTCATTGAAACGGACTTGTTTTATCCTAGCTCTCCACTAGTACTTTCCCAGAGGCAGCACTCTTCGGTGTATTTGAAAGCCATTATCATGTACATTCAGTTCCCCCATCTCTAGGTTTAGCAACCCAGATCCTCAATATTTCCTCACAGGACCTGGATTTGAAGCCTCTGATTTTTTGGAGGACTTCCAGCAAGTCTACAACTTTCTCAAAGTGAGCTTTTGTAATCCTGTGGCATTCAGAGACTTCGAATTGCTGTTGAGCATAATAGGAAAGAATTAAGAAATATAATATTATGGAGCACACTTTCATAACAATGGTAAAATAGAGCATGGCAAATCTATTTCTTATCTTGTGGAAATCACACCTCAGCCTAATCTCCAGTTAAAATATTCATTAATACAGCCTAAATAATAAGCATATGTAGAACAATTGCTGTGAAACTAGCTTTCACTACGCTTATGAGATGTCGGTTTGTGCACATGAGAGGCTCTGACAAGATCAGGAGAGCGGTGAATGAAGCTCTTTATGTGCACCTGTCTAACAGGGATTATACACAAATGAATCGCTGTTAGCCTACGTGTATCGCGCTGTACCACAGTGACCGGTCTGGTTTCTGGAAGAGTGCAGATAAGGAACAGGAATGCAGGCAGAGCCTTGCACTGCATTGTGGTAAAATCTGGATGCTTCCTAAAGGAGACTCTGAACTCTCTTGCAGACACAAGCCAGCCCTTGTATAGGGTGAGTCTCTCGCAAACACACAAAGCCCTCTCAGGACAAAGTCACTCAAGTGGAAACCTTGTTAATCTGATTATTTGTTTATAATAACTAGTCTAAGGAGAGGGAATTTGAAAGACTCCTGCCCGCTGGACTTGGCTGCTACTGTTTTTCTGCTGCTTGGTCCAGCTCGTGCTTGTTCCTCCTTTGTGGGACCTCAGAAAGAAAAACTTCATCAGAAGGTGCAATCCTGAACAGGCTTCAGCCCTTGGCCAGAAGCTGCTCCTCTCCAGAGAGCTTCTCCGAGGTGCTCTGAGGACAGGAGCACCATAGGCAATGTTGAGGCAGCCCTGTTCTGCACCTGAGAACCGTGTGGTTTGTATGCTGCAAACAGGCAGCTCAAATCTTCAATCTCTCAGAGCTCACCTCCTGGCATTGAGGCTGCCCAGAGGAAGAAATCCTGGCATTTGAATGCAGGCAGAGAGGGAGGAGGGACCGGATCTACCAGTCTGCCCAAGGGAGGCTTTGATGGCATCCTCGCCTACCTGTACCTCGCTGGATGGAATCGGCACGTGGTAAAACTATTTTGCTGGCAACTTCTTACCTAGATATTGATATCCAAGATATGATCTTAATTCCCTGCCCTGTGAAATACACAACAGCTATCGCACTATGGAGTGGCAACGCACACGTTGGCTCGTTTGTGTTGGTAAAGCAGTTCAATAGTGCGGTGAGACCTATTGCTGTGAAGTCCCAGGGGGAACAGATAATTTTGCCTTCTGAAAAGGGGTTGCACAGAGCAGTAAAGAAGTGGGCAAAAGGGTAAACAAAAACAGCAATGTTTACTGGATGGAAGGAACAGCTTGTGGAATGAATGGGAATGCTGCACAAAATATCCCTTTGTGTTCTCCTATCATACTTGGCTGTGAAACCACAGGAGTGGAGAAGAGGAATTAATTTTACCTCTGGTTTAATGGGGGTCAAGGCAGCTACTGAAGTCAGGCGTGCTGCTTTGGTGCCCCTCTGCTTAAAAGGCATTAATATTTGAAGATGAGGAGAGGGGCAGGGAAATTATTATTTTTTTCCCTTTTAAAGCTTTATAGTATGAGACTGAAGGAGATCAGGCTATTTAATTTTTTAGAAGAATAGTGTGAGTGGACTTGATAACGGTGCAGAAGTATCGCCGAGCAGGGGAGGGAGGGAATAGGTGGGTGCTTATCTGAGAAATACGATAAGAACCAGCAACTGCAATCTGAAAGCTCACAAATCAAATTGCAAATGAGGCACCCTTTTAAAGGGGATTAACCGCTGGAACACATGTCCAAGGGTGGTGGTACATTCGCCGTCCCATGATGTCTTTAAACTGAGAACACATGATTTTCTGGGACCAATGCTTCAGTCAAGTATAAAAGTTTTGGGCTCAGTCCAAACATAACAATGAAATGACAGTCATTTATATACAGAATGATGGAATCATTTCTCTCTGCCTTAAACGCTAATGAAATTATGAAGTGTGGATATGACATTAAAGCGCTATCCCCCAGTATGTGCCTAGGAAGGATTAAATAGGACTCAATGTGCCAATTTTTATATGACCTTTCCTAACTAGAAGTTTAATTTCTACAATATTAATAATGTCCTTTAGCGCTTGTGGACAGTCAGCCATGGGGTTAGTGCTGTGGAATCCAGTTTAATGCTTCCTTGCCAGGACGTATTTGTATGAAATGCAGATTTCTTCATTTCATACAAAGCGTAACAGTTCCCGTTCTGCCCTGGTCTTTCTGATTACACTGTGTTTGTGCACTGTGCATACAGCTTTGTCTGGAGTCATATTTTTTAAATTAAATGATTTTTCATTAAAAAATGGGGAAAAAAATCTTTATGTATTTCCATGATGTGGTGGTGTGTGCAGGAGGAGCTCTAGTAGGTTAGCTAGAGGTAATTAAGCAGACTAATTAGTTAAGCAGTTAGATTAATAGGTAATAACTTGTAGGTACATGAATTGATACACTATCTTGTGATTTTGAGGTTAGACCCTGTTGTAGGGGCGATTAAAGGCTTTTCTTAATGTTTCAGGAGTATGAGCCAGCAGTAGCTCTGGTGGCCCAGAAGGTCCTTGCCCTGTACTCAGCACTGGTGGGGCCGCACCTTGAAACTTGGCTTCAGTTTTGGGCCCCTCCCTGTAAGGACACTGAGATGCTGGAGCGCGTCCAGAGGATGGCAATGGAGCTGGGGAAGGGTTTAGAGCAGAAGCCTTGTGAGGAGAGCCTGAGGGAGCTGGAGCTGTTTAGTCTGGAGAAAAGACGACTGAGGGGAGACCTTATGGCTCCCTGCAGCTCCTGAAAGGAGGTTGTAGAGGGGTGGGTGCTGGGCTCTTCACCCAAGTGACAGGCAATAGGGCAAGAGGGAATGGCCTCAAGCTGCGCCAGGGCAGGTTCAGACTGGTCATTAGGAAAAAAATTCTTCGCTGAAAGGGTTCTTGGGCTCTGGCAGAGGCTGCCCAGGGAGGTGGTGGAGTCCCAGTCCCTGGAGGGATTTAAAAGACAATGAGATGTCACACTTGGGGCCATGGTCCAGTGGCGGACTTAGCAGGACTGGATTGATGGTTGGGCTTGATCACCTTAAAGGTGTTTTCCAACTAAAACCGTTCTGTGATTCTATAACAGAGCTTTTGCTAGCTCTAACGGTCATTCACATAATTAATATAGAATTCGTAACTCTAGAGCCACGCAGCATCTCATTTCTAAATACATTTACGCTCAGCTGAAGTCAGCTTCCCATTTTTTTTTTTTTTTTGGTGACTTATAGTAAATGCCCCACACGTGTTTTGCACTCTGATTAATAACAACTTTGTCACCACAAGCTTTCCTGGGGCTCCTCATCTGGGGTTTGGATTTCTCATAAAATGGGGTCAACATGATTCTTTCTGGCACTTGTATAGAGGGAAGGCTGTGAAGCGATCTGTCCCCCTTATTCAGATCATTCATTTCAGGTTTGGAAACTGGCTTTCTTTTCAGCAAGCAGGGTGGTGGTACAGGCTGCTTGGCGTAAGTTGTCTGCTTGGGGATTTCTCTTACTTTTTGCCATTACTGGTGGAGTGTGAGATTCCAGGCAGGTTGAAGCGAGCTGGGTTTCACTTGCTGTCACTACTCAGGGCTGCCATCAGAAGGAGATCACTGGCAGTGCTTACGCTGCTTTCCATATCACTAACTGGGAGCACAATAAATAGCGTTTGGCTCACTGTGAGGCTCCAGAAATGAGTGTGTGCAGAGCCTTCGGTTAGCGGTTCCCCTCCTGAGCAGAGGGGGTGTCACCTGCTGGATACCTCTGCCTTTCTCTCTTGCCTTCGCTGCCAGGTCTGCTGGGGCCGAGTCAAGTGGTGCTGCCCAACTTCTCACCAGGTAATCTTGTTCCTTTCTTACTGCGTTTGCAAACCCGCGTTTGAAATATCTGTGCAGAGCTTCTCTGCGAGACACTGGACTTTGCTTAAGGCACAAGGATTAATAAATTGCATCACGGTAATTAAGAGAGATTGTTTGGAAGCAGGTTAAGGCACAAAACTTGCTGCCTCCTGTGTCCTGGTGCCAGAACTCCAGTGGCACCAGGAACCGTGCAGGGCCATTCCCTGGTTTTGCGCAAGTGGACAGCACTTTGCAGATGTCAGTACTTGGGCTGAACAAGACAGTAATTCTTCTGGGGAACGAGGTTTGATGCTATCTGAAGTAAGAGATGGCTGTGATTTTTAATTTTGATTTAGTAACCACAGGTTTCTCCTTATCCTTTTCATAGTAAATACTGCTGGTTTTATCTCCACCGATTTAACTCAGCAGTGCTTGGGAAGCTCACTTGCTGGTGAAAGGGTCTGGACAGAGACTTTAAGAGAAAACATTTAGGTCTTTGGGCAAATTCCCTGAGGGAGAATCTTAACACGCTCTTAATGTGTCATGCCAGGGGGTCTGTGATCCACAGAGAGGCGTTAAATGTCACTGGTCTGGCTTGATCCTTGGGGGAGAAGTGCAGGAAGAGTTTCCAAGACCTCAGGTGGTGGCCTCAAGACTTGGGTTGCCAGGTTGGGTGAATGAATTTCCTTGGATAGAGACAGTGAGCAGGGCCCTGTATCCCATATCTGCTCTGGTTTGGAAGTGGATGAAAAGTGCTGTGCAGTTCAGCAGTGTCCAGCAGCTCTGGAGAACGCTTGCTTGCATTCAAATGCTGCTCTGTGACAGGTTCCCACAGCAGGGAACTCCACTTTTGGGCCAAAAGCCTTCTGGTTCTTGGAGGAAGAGGGCGAGGGTGTGTTTTGCTGCTCAGCAGGATGTGGCTAATCCTGAGCTGCGTTTCTTCAGTTGCAACAGCTTCTCCTTTGCACTTGCAAGCACAATGATACGGGGAGTCTGCTGGTGTGGTCTGCTGAGAATGCTTTGCTCTGTTCTCTTCTTCTGGGAGTTCTTAGTGTTCCTGTACAAACAGGAATGACTTAGTCCTCGGTCCCTCCACCCCAAGCTGGGGCCAAGTTTTAATCCTTCCAATGTTCTTCCATAATCTTATAGACAGAAAAGGTCAAACAGAGGAAGATGACATGACTTGCCCAAGATCAATGTCAGGAACAGATTCCAGGTCTCTCTTCCTCTCTGGACTTGGTATCCTGCAGTGCTTTTCCACATCTTCCCTGGCATCTTCACTGCCTCCTTACTTTGACTGCTCTGACCGTAGGAAGCCTGGGGCCTTGGCAGGGCTTGGAAGCTGATGATGCTGAGATTAGATTGAGGTTGAACCCTTCGCTGTGGAACTTCACTATGTGATGACCTTCAGGGCAAGTCCTGAGCGTACAGCAATTAACAGGACCTTGGTGCAGCCAGAACTCCTCGTGTGGTCTGACTTATTCCACAGGCAAGTGCAAAGCCTCACACTTCTGAGGAAGGAATGGGAATATTTTAGGCTAGCAACAGCACGTTGATAGCAGTACTTCTGTGATGAGCTGTGGTATGGATGTGGATGAGCAGGGTGCCTCTCAGAAGAGTAAGCATTAAGACGAAAGAAGGCTTAGACTTAATCACTCTAGGTGTTTTCTCCAACTACTTTGAGAGGTTATTTATGTTTTTCAGATGTGATTTATGAGACTCTGGCAGTTACCTGCTATTGCCACAAGCTTGATTTAGTTGCCTCTAAGTTCCTCATTTCACAGAAAAATCTGGCAGTGAAGGTTCCTTTGCCACCAGAGCGTTACCACCACTGCTCTTTCCTAGGGGAGATATTCCAGTGCTTGACTGTCCTCCTTTCCTGGTAGCAGAGTACATGGGGAACCGCAACAAGCTATGGTGTTTCTTGAGCTGCTGTGGGGTCTGCAAAGATGTGAGCATTTGATTTCTCAGAAGGTGAAAGCAGTTTCTCATAATGTGAGTGTGGATCGCTATTGCTATGATTATTGGAATGAAAGGTTTCTTTCTGCCTGGCCTTCTTATGCCCTTCTTTAGATATCTTGACGGTTAAGGTCTTCTGTCATCCTCTGCTTGGTGCAGGGCTTGGGCCAACTTCTTCCCTCTCCATTTGAGCAGAGGGACTGCAGAGTGACCATGTCATGCCAGCAAAGTTACTCTGGGTTTACATTGTCACGCGTGACAGCAGAACAGTGGCGCTGCACTACAAAGTGGGAGTTGTGCTTGGTGGATATTTTTTCCTATTATTACAGAGACAGCAGAGACGGAGTTAAGGCTATAATGAATATAATATTCTCTTATAATCACACTCCCATTATGCTTTGAAAAAGGCTTTGGGAGCTTTGTACTCTGTATGTGGGCACTGCAGCTCGACAGTCATTTTCTGGCAGCATTTTGCTGTGAATCATGCACACGGTTTGGGGGGTTTAGCGCGATGTCTCGAACATCCCTGTGTCAGATTGTTTCTCCCAAGGGTGTAATAAAATTTAACCTCCCCAAGGAAACAAACAGACAGAGGTTCTTTCATTTAATTTACCTGCCCAAAGCAGTAGGCTCATCCCCAAGCCTTTCTCTGATCTGTGGAAAGGACCACTGGGAAGAGGCACTACGGTTTCCCTGCTCCTGGGGCAGTCTGGGATCAGGGTATCTTGGTAACTTTCTCCTGCCTCATCCAGCCCCAAATGCCAGGACCATTTGAGCCCAAATTCTGACCAGTTAACGCAGGCAAATCAGGAAACAGTTGTTGGACCAGAGGGCAAAGTATTTGCTCTCATCTTCCATTAAGTCCCTCTCATCTTTGTAACGTGAACATCTGATCAAACTACAAAGCTCTGGTAATGATATCTAAAAGCACAGCTCCTGTCTGAAAGAGACTGCAAAACTGTTTTATGCTTGTCTCTCAGGGCTTGGTGGCAACTGTGCGTGGCTTGCAAGTACAAAGAAACGGTTTTTTTCCTAACTGTCTCCCCTCCAGATGCAGCTTGAACTCAGAAAGAACTTACGTTCTTTCCATCACACTCTGATCAGAGGTTTTGATAGAAATGCCAAGTGTGCAGCAGCACCTGCGAGCTGGGTCCCAGCAGCGCGTGCAGCAGGGCACCCCAGGGTTCGCTGGGTGGGATTGCTCGTGCACAGACTGGAACTGAACCCAGCTCTGCCCTCCAGCATTATTGTAGTAGTTGTGCTCTTCTGAGTGGTGCAGCTCTGTCTATTTGCAACACTGCCTTTATTGCCTCAGGCAGCGCCTGCCGAGCAATCTGGGGACCCAGCGCTGGAGGCCAACGGGACACACTGCTGTTTAAGCACAAGGTTGTTGCCTCTCATTTTAACAAATGACAGAGGAGAAACAAAACAGAGCAAAAGAGCTGCAAAAAAACATTTCTCAGGTGGAGGTAGAAAAGCTTCTTTAAGGCAGGATTAGCTTTGGTATCTGATGATACAGGAGCTCCAGCTGAAGCTTTACCGTTCAACGAGGTGTTTATAACTCACTACCACCACTTTGTCTCCCACCTCTTTCCTCCGGAGGCGAAGGAAGCTACAAAGAGGGGAGTTCAGAGAGCTGAAAATGTCTTTGTTAGCTCAGGTGAAGTCGGCCCATAAGGGCGGAAGGCAGATGCAGGTACCAACACGCTCTGGCATCTGGAGCAATTGGTTCCTTTGGCCAGAAACCTCGGGAAGCTGAGCAGTGGGCCACAAAGAATGGTTCATTAATGTTTGTGAAACACAGTTGTGCTTCTGAATGTCTGCTGTGTCTCAGGCTCTTCCAGCTGATAAAAAAACATAGCAAGGTGTCATGTCTGATTCTTTCTCACCATTTCAGCCTTGCAGGTAGAGGAGAATCTGTAGCAAATTGGGCAAAAGAAAGGAAGGGACAAGTTTTCTTTCCCAGTCCATGGAAAAATAATCTCTTGGGTTATCATCTGGAGACTGTGGAAAGTGCAAACATGAGCAACGAGAGACCTGTGACCCCTGGCTCATCTACACTGGCTGAGGGCGTGAAGAGAAAGAGGGGAAGACCAAAGAAGCAGCCACAGGTGAGGACACATCATTGTAAGAGGCTGCCTGATGGTCCTTGGGCATTAGCCTGGTGGGATTTGCAGGCAGCCCTGAGCAGCCACTTGTTAACGAAGAGCAAGGGAAGCTGAGATATTCTGTGGTAAATATTATTCTTCAGTAAAGCAATAGCATGTGCACCCTGGGGCATCTCAGCCTCTGGCTTCAGAGGTGCCTCTAACGTGGCAGGCTGTGACTCTTCAGGCCAGAAAATGGCATGAGAGGAGGTACCCAGAGTTCTGTTCCCGACTTTCAGGTGTCACCGCCCTCTGTTTTTGCCCTAGTTGTCAGAGTGAGCCTTTCCTCTCCATTCCAGGCATTATGGTATGGGAGATTATTTATTTCCCCAACACAGAAGATAAAGGGGTATGGGTATTGGTGGCGATCTTCTAACACACGTCACAGCTGAAAAAGCAGAGACGGCGAGGTATCTAGTGGTCTGGGTACTATTATTGGTGAAAAAGAGTCTAAGGCACGTTAGAGTAGAAGCTGGAAGTTGTTGCAGGGACTATCCTGCTTAGATGCTTTTCTCCTTTTATCCCAGGAGGAGGCTGTGGGACCATTGCCAGTGAAGAAACCACGAGGAAGGCCAAAAGGAAGCAAGAAAGTGACAACCGTATCTGGAGAGATGGTAAGAGTAAATGGCTTGTATTCTTTTATGAAGGAGAAACATTGAAGCATTGCTAAAGGGACAAGCAGAGATGTTTGTCTTAGCTTGATGATAGACAGTGAAAGTTGCTCCTGATTCAACTCTGCTTTAATTGCCACTGTTGTCTTAGTCCTAACTCACCTCCCAGCCACTGTGTTGCCAGTGCCTGTTCAGCAGCTTCCTTCTGGCATTTCTCCTCTACTGTTGCCAAATAATCACAACTAACATAGTCTGGCAGGTGTTTCCTCCTCAACTGTCTTCTCTCCCCAGCTTGTCTTTTTTGCCACTTCTTTCTCAAGGACGTTATGCAGAGGTCACCTTGGCCAGGCTCAGTGTATTAGTAGGCACAGTGCCCAGCAAATGCAAAAGCTTAAAATGGTTGTCTTTGCCTTTGGTTTGCAATAAAGGTAGAACCTTCTGCTGGGAAAAGGCCAAGAGGGAGGCCCCGCAAGTGGGTGAGTACAATGTTCAGTCCTTTTCCTCTTCGTAAAATCGTAGAACAATTCAGGTTGGAAGGGCCCGCCAGAGACCTTTTAGTTCAAAGCCCTGCTCAAAACGGGTCTAATTGGATCAGGGCGCTCTGAGGTTTGCCCAGTCTTATAGACATCTATAGCATGCTAGAAATAATTTATAGCCATCTCTCATCTATAATGAGCTGTAAATGAGCACGGAAAAGACTCTTCCGGCCCTTCTCTTCTGTAACCGCCTGTAGTAGCTGCAGTGCTGGGATTAGGCTTGGGGGTTTTGTGGTTAAATCACGTTGTAAGTTTGAGTGTTCATTACTATAAACAATGAGCTGCATAGTAAGTTGTCAAAAAATGTTCTTGCCTTTACTACATGACAATTTGTTGAAGTTAAAACTTGGTGTACACTGGCTCCTTATTACTGTTTCACAATGTGTCATTCTGACTTTGGTTAGCAAAGCATTCTGATGTTTCATTTAAAAGTTAACCTATTTTAACAGCTAAGGAGTTCTTGGGGCACAAAACCAAAGCAGAAGAAAAAGAACAACCATTTGGGTTTTAATTTTCAATGGACAAAATATTTAGCTGTTCAGGGCAGGAAGACTATAGAAATATTCTGCAATATAGAAACTGTAACGGGGAGATTTATTCAGAGTGGGGCCGTGTCTCTCATGACTGGTAGTATGGTGGCTTAGCATGAGTTCTGATGACCGCTCAGAGGTTTGCGAATGTGTGTGGGCACCACATGCACTGGTGCTTGCTCTTGTGTGTGGTTGGATATAGGACATGGTGATAAGGAGATCAGGCTTTCAGGGGTGCACTGTCTTATTTAAATAACGTTGGTCAAAGGCTTTTTGCTTTCCATCTGCTTTGCCTATTTGCAGTTTTGCCTTCTGATACCTAACTTTGGGTGTGTGCATATTTGATTTTGGTGTTTTTCTTCATAGCCTCAACTAGCCCAAGAAGCAGCATTTCAGGAAGGAAATCCTCCGGGAAGCAGCGAATTGAATTTGAAGTCGGTACCAGCCGCACAAGGTTTGAAATTAGTTAATCGTAATTACATGAGACTAAACAGTGCAGTACCCATGAGGTACCCATGCGTGTACCCCAAAGCTCTAGCACTGACCACAATCATTCTGGTGAATCCTGCAGAGGAGGATTTGGAAGGTTTCCAGGCACATTACAGCAGGGGGGGTAGCACATTCCTTCCATCCAATTCAGTTATGACTGCTTCAGCACAAGTGAAGGTAGAAAGAGGGATGGGAAGAGAATCTATATCTGTGTCTTTCTAAGAAGCCATGTATTGTGGTTCTGGTCACTGTTACAGGAATGGCTCAGTGAAATTGTTTGGCTCTGTTAGGTAGAAAGTGAAAATAGTCATGAATGTCTTGCTTTACTTGAAAAAAACACTGAGTTGAAGATTGCTTCATGTTTGGGACATCCTAGTGTTCTGGATTAACCCCAGCGTGCCTCTGTGACAGCCTTTGTGTCCCCTTGCTGGCCTGTACTCCCAGGCAGCACTCTGCCCACGTGCCAGGCGCTAACAGAGATGCTGGGGCATCAGCCGCGCACAGAAGGACAATGCTGCTAAGTTTCTGTACAGGGCTGAAAAGTTATTGAAGCTTCTCTGAGGTGAGATGTCAGATAACTGTTATCACTGTGTAGGTATGTACAGACACACCACCCAGAGCCCAGCCTTGCTACAGCCGTGTGTGAATCCAGGTCCAGCTTGTACTGTTCGGGGTCATTTCTGATGAGGATGCCAGGAAAACCTGCTTGCAGCTGAGCCCTACCTTTAGGGAGCATCGTAGGAACTGATTTGTTAAATGTTTTCCCTTGAGCAGGAGACAGAAAGGCCAGTGACCCAGGAGAGGCAGATGTTGCCGTGTTTTGCCATGTGGTCAGCGCAGCTGCTCCCTCATTCCGCTGCCGTTGGAGCTGTTGCATGCAAAGCAAGCAAACTGACACCAGGCAGCCAAACCCGGCCTGGGGTTCTTAGAAAGTCCCTGGAAATGCCACATGATAAAACACCAGAGTAGTTAACCTCAGTTGCTCAATTCAGTTTCCTCTTGTGCTCCTGCTCCCGTATCACTTCCTGCCACCGAGTTGTGTGATGACATCAGCAGAGCCGCAGGCTCATGGGTGATGAGCTCACCTCCGGCCCAGTCGCTGCCTTTATGTAGTACCCTCAAGCATTGCCCAAAACCACAGCCGATATGGGTACCTTCTTCTTCCTTTCAGTTTGAGTGAGTCTGGGGGCAGCGACATGAGGAATGCATTTCCCTCCTGTCGCAGTGAGGCAGAACCAGATGTGACAGGATAAGCAGATGCTGCGGTCGGTGGGAGACAGCAGTGCAGCACACGGAACTGCAGCCCAAACCGCTCCATGTCTGCATGTTTAGCGCCTGTCAGTCTGTCCCGAGGAGAATCAAAAAATAGGAAGAGCTAACTCTGTCTCCCATGATCTTTCCCCTTAGGCATCACTGGAAAAGATGGTTCCAGGCCTGGCAAAACTACTGATCTCAGGAGATCTCTGAGTAACATCCCTGCCCCAGCGCAGTAGCATGCCTCCTGTTCATCTCTTGTGGAAACCAGAGGACTGGAAGGCAAACAGAACTTTTAATGTCATATTTCACATTCTGCTGTTGTGATAAATTTGGCCAAGCTTTCTCTCCTACTGTCTGCTGGCTTACCCCAAACATCCGAACAGTGACTTGGGGGAAGCAATGGTAAACACCTTGTTGGGGAGATGCTTTCAATTTGTAGTATGTATTTTGTGAGGATATGAATCTTGCTTAAAAATCCTTGGATAATGTGGTGCCTTGCCCTGCTATAGGCAGCAGCAGTTCAACAGAAAGGTCAGCTCAGCAATGCAGATACAGTGAAAGAAACCTATTTACACAGCTAATTGCTGAGCGTGTATATAATAGTGCTCCCTCTGGCACACTGATGGAGCAGTCCCAAGAGTTAAGTTTTGCTCAGTTGCCCATAGGGATTGCATCTGAAACACAGTCTTCAAGTCCTTTTTGGCTATATGAGAAATAAAAGCCTTCATGACATTTCCAGGTTAACCACTGCTGTTGCTCCAGTGGTCAATAACTTGGACACTTTAGAGGAAAGCTCTCACCTTGGTGTCTAGGGGATTGACTCTGAAATTCCTAGCCTCGCGTTATCACCTCAGGGCCGTCTCCTATAACCAGCTTTTGGCCTGCTGGCACTGCCCTGAATCCGAGAGCAACTTTGAGTGAACAGTGTTTACAAGCTTAGTCACAGTCACTGGATTTCGTCACTTCAAAGGAGTGCCTGTAGACTCAGTTACACAAAGGTTGCTTCCTTGCAGAGCCTCAGGATTCAGTTTAAATTACTGCTCTGTCTTCAGTTCATAACGTGCGTGTGTGGGGTCCTCTAGTGTTGCAGCTATGCAAATAAAACTTGCTGATACCGTTTAGTTTTGGGAGACAGCAGTAGCCAGCTGGTCTCGGATGTGTTGCTGGATGTTGCTGGTCTCACGTTGTTTGTAGATTTGTGCTTTCCGTGTCGGAGCTGCTCTGGTTAAACTCTGAGGAACTGGGAGTATTTCCAATATCCAGTTGGAAACGGTGAGATCTCAGGGATATTTTCCATCCTGTGGATGCTCTGCCTATCTATTAAAGGGACAAAGTGGGTATTGCAATTATCTTTGACAAGATGTAAAATGGGCTCGCTTACAGCGTTAAATATTTAAGCAGAACATAATTGGCTTTAAATTTATGGCAGTGCATAGCAGAAACCCATGAAACGGCAGTATCTATTGAGCTCATTTATTATGCTTTCATCAGAGGTCTGTTCCCTTAAGCAGGTATTTATTTCACACAAGAAAATGTATGTAGCAGTAGGAGGAAGGGCTGACTGGAGAAAGATAGTAGGAAAGAAAAGGTCTTTCTAGGTCCTTCTAGGTCATCTGCCCAGTTTAGTAGTGATCAGAATCCTGATCCTGTTGGTTCTGTGTGTTGTCTGGTTTGCCCTAACAGTAGTTTCTTGTGTATGGAGTTTAGTAGAAACTTGTATGACAGCAACCTTTGTGCGTCCTCCTGCACTACAGAGCAGTGAAATTGAGGATTGAATGGATTAGATCACAGGGACTGACCTATATCTGATACTGTAGGATGAGGCATGCTGCCAGGCATGGGCAGAGTTGGACCTTCTTCTGCTGTGTGTATGAATCCAGGTGTGACACCACAAAGCTGTAAGTGGTGATGGCGACATGAGAAGATCCAAGTGGTGTTCCTCTGAATTCCAGCTAGGGAGCTGCTGCTCTTCAGTGGGCACAAATACTCAGCTGCAGTTCTTGCCTGCATTCAAGGGCCACTCCAGTGGCACACTAAGGTATTTGCCAACCTCTTTACCTCATTTTCAGATGAACTGGCAGATTTAGGAGCCCACTTGCAAGGCTGTACTGCCTGTTTAATGAACCTCTATTACCTGAGAGTAATAGCTGTTACCATGTGAGACTGGAACTTCAGCTTCTCCCAAATGGATTTGGGATTGCATCTGTAAGAGACTCTAGCTGTTCTTATGACATCAGTCAGATGTTTCTGAGCTGGCGGAGTACAGATGAGAACCGCCTCAGCTAGATAGTAAATCCATTTGCTTTAGGTCAGCAGTATTCCTCTGGGACAGTCACACAAAGTGCTGCTTCTCTTTCAAATACAAATTGAGTCGTTGCTACCTCTTAATGCTTTATTACGAAGCTGAGGTAGAAAACGTGTCTCAAAATATAAGTGCTCAGGGAGAACAAGCAGAATCCCACACTATTAGGAGTTACTCTGAGTGTAGCTCAAATCCCAGTCCATAGCTTCAGCTTCCCTTTTTATACAGAGACTTGGAATGAAAGTCAGCGCCTGTTAAAGGTGGGCAGGATTAAAGCCATCTGCAGAGAGCTAGCATCTCATGCTGGATTACTTGGATTTTCTTTTCTGGAATGATAAACGCTTCCTAATTTCTATATAGTTATGTTTTCTGTGTAGCCAAATCCTACCTCTAATCAAACGCATTTCAAGTGTTTCTAGGGTAGGACAGGCTCAGTTAAAAATAAGAGATAATTACAGTCAGATCAAAACACAGGAGATAAAAGGTTTGTTGTCTAGCAAAGTTTGAAAGATTCATGCGAATGGTTCTGGTTTTGGTGAAGGCATAGTGTTGGCAACTTGCAAATTAACCTTGGAGTTCCTTTTCAATAAAGGCATAAAATGTAGCACCACTGGGTTCTGCTTTGCATCCTCCATGTGCACCAATCTGGGCACATCTGGACATCACCAGAGGTGAGCTTCTCACTCTTTATCCAAATTGGAGTTTGGGGATTTATAAAACAAGATTGGGACATTTGGAGGGCCCATGGATCTATACGAAAACAAGGGATAAGCATGAGGAATTACACACAGACGAAAACAAACAGGCCCTTAAGTCTAACTGTGGGTATCTAATTCCATGCTCTTGTGTATCTCACAGTACCTCGTAACTGGCTTGATGGGAACACAGCCCTACTGCGTGTCAGGTATACATCCAGAAGTCTCCACAGCTGAGTCTATGTCCCACATTACTCCGTGTGCTGTCCGTACCTGTACCTTAATCCTGTTCCTGTGCACAGCCTCTGCGGGTATCTGACGGCTTTCCTAACTCGTCCCAAGTTCTGAGTCTGTGAGTCAGAACCAGAGGCAGAGAGCAAATCTGAACTACAATGACAAATTCATTGTGGAGCTGCCAGTTGCTGCTCGCAGTGTTTACCCCAGCCTGGGCTGAGCTGCAGGGGAGCTGATGAACCCCTGGCTTGTCCAGGAATTCAGCTGGCTAAAGGATAATACAGCAAACGGACACATTGGAATTTGTCTGCATTCTGCATGCCCAGCATCTGCTAGGCTGGAAGCTCCTGCCTTCCCAGCTTCTCCATCAAGCACTGAGCCTCCCTGCAAAGATCTGAGATTTTTGTGCCCTGGAACACTAAACCTTTGCCCTGCAGATCTTGTCCTTCCAGATTTTTTTTCCCCACTGACTTTGGTCTTTGAAAGAGCAGGGGAATTCACTGCCTACAAATTACCAACAGGTACCATAGAAATGCTCCAGTGGTTTTCTGTGGAAAATGAAAATGATGGGTGAGAAAGGAGACGATCACGCTAGATTTCATGTAAATAGTTTAATTATATTTCAATGCTTAAAACACAGAAACACTTGAATTAAACTACATCAGAATGCTTCTGCTAATTTGTACATACACGTCCAAGAACGGTGAGAGGAGGCGCTGCTGAATAAAAGAACACTCCAGTACAAGCCCAGCAAATACCCGTAAGGCTCTTATTATCTGTACTTCATTAATCTAAGGGCAGTTCATCACAGGACAAAGCCTACCCTCTCAGGGAGAATGGTTAAAGAGAATCCTTCCGTAGGGGTGTGTGTTACACAAGAGAGATCTCAGCGTTAATGTGGGACACGGTGCGTGGGTTTGCACCTGAGCTGGCAGATGTGCTGCTCGGCAGCTGCCTGGGCATCGCGCGGAGCTGGGGAAAGAGCACAAAGGAGGCTGCTGGGTTTGGCGCTCAGCTCAGCTCGCGCTTGCCTTTTATGCAGTTTAAAACTACAAATGAAATCCCAATTCCAAGAGTTCTAGGGGAAACATAGTGATTTAGGACAGCCAGGCACCTCTACTGCCGCTTGCATCCCTGCCATGCTGCAGTGCGGGAGTGTGACAGCAGCGAACATGCCAGCTGCCCAAGGGAGAAACCTGCTGTCCCGGTGCTGGGCTGCACCCCGGGAACACCCGGAGGAGATGCAAGTGTGTGTGTGAGGAGCAATGGATTTCCTTCTCAGCTGGCCATGCAGGCATAACCTCTGGGAAAACCCTCAGGTAGCGTCCAAATTCTAAGGATCACATTAAGTCTTCATACCCACATGCCCTCCTTCTAACGGTATCCCTGGAGTGCAAACACCCGCACCAATCAGCTGCCTGGGATTGCCTCCTGCACAGAGATGGGCTGTTTTCCACAAGCAATGACACTCCTAGCCCTGGGATGTTCCCAGAACTCCGTGGATTTAAAAAGAAAGGGCAATACTGAAAATTAAAGCAACTTAGACCTGTAAAACTGCCATGAGGGAAGCTGTGCACGGCAGGGGTCAGTGGCACAAGCCCAGGAAAGTCTGCATTAAATGAGTATGGGGAAAAAAATCACAGTGGGGAAGGAAAAAGAAAAGATTTGAGGGAACAAAAACTAACTGGCGAGCCCAAACTTGCAACAAAGCATGAGATACCTGAACTGCCGCTCAGTGAAACATCTCTTTGCATATGGCCTGTCTCTAGATCTGCTTTTGAATTCTAGCTTGCCCCAATTCCCTTTTAACTGGTGCTGGAATAGGATCTGACTGACAAATGCACATACTGCAGAAACCCAGGAGGCGATCAGTGCGTGCTGGTCCCTGCAGCAGGCCAGGGTGGCCAGAGAGCCTCTCACACTCTTCCCCCCTAAGGACACATGGGCAGAGGGGTGTGTCAGGGTCACTGGGGAACTCCTGGCTTACCTGTCCCTTCTGCATTAGCAGGTAACAGCAGCAGAGGCTAACAGAGCTCCCTGTTCCCTTCAGCAGGAAGAAGAGAAGGCAGGTAAGGATGAACCACCTATGGGCCGATGTGGGGCTGTTGTAATGTTCAGCCAATACATCTTTTTCCTTATTTAAAAGAAAACTGTTCAAGGCTTAATCTTCTTTTTTTTTTTTCTTCCCTTCTGGTTAACACTCTGCACTGCAGGAACTTCCCTGGGCCAAAGTAAGAGGAAGATACGTGGTAGTGGAACCTTAGTTCTACTCCACTTGTCTCCGTGGCCCAAGCACAATTATTCCTAGCTCCTCAGCAGGGAGTTCTAGCCAGACACTGACACCCCCTGGCTCGAGCTGTCTGGATTCCCCTCTGTCCTTGGCAGCCCTGATTTGGGATATTCAGCCACCTCTTCAGTTAAGGTGTAATTGGCCAAATGTTCACCCTTTCACTTTTTAAAGCTAGTGAATTGCCCATGCTTCAGCGTCACCCTGGGTGCACACGACAGCAGCCAGCGCGCCACAAGGGGGACAAGCCCCACGGTATGTGTTTTCCCTGGTGTGCCCCAGATTCCCACTCAGCTCGGGGAGTCAGCTCTCGGGGCTCAAAGGGGCTTTGCCACCACTCACCCCTCCAGAATCTACCAAAGCTGCGGTCGCTGTACGGAGAGGCTCGTTCACTGCTTTCCTTGGAGTCTGTGGCACAAAGTCCCGGGGAACCTCTCTGAAACACACACCTCTCCTCCTTCCCTGACCCACAGAGGGCTCACGCGCGTGTGCTCTGATGAGTTGATCTACAACAAAGCAGGCACTGCTCCTAAGCACGCAGCTTGGTAGAGGATATCAGTCAGCACCAGCCCAGAAACTGGAACAGACGCATCAAAAAATCACTACTGCCATCACAAAGGGTTTGCTTCCCAAAGTAACGCCAGCTGCCAGTGCTTGTGCCCGTCTGTAACGCAGCCCAGCGGGGTGACCAGCGGGGCTCAGTGGATCGGCCGTGCTTGCGGGAAGTCACTGGTTTATTGGGTTCATCCTTGCCAGTCTCAGCCCGATCCCAGAGCAGGGGCAGGTGCTGTTCATGCATTGATGGCATTGGCAACGTCTGTGAACACAAGACGGCTGGGTCTCTGGAGGGCTCCTTGACTTGTCAGCAGAATCTGCGTTGAAGCAGTGAAAGATGAGACCCGGCAAGGCTGCCTTTGCTCAGGTGTGTGTGCCTGGGCACAGGCTGCACCATCCTGTAACCGGATTCCCCGCTGGGCTAAGGGGAGGCCCCCTGACATGGCATTAACAAGGTTGTGACAGAAGAACACACCAGGCCAGAGAGCCAGCCATCCGTGCCAGTTTAAAATCCCCACGTCATTGGATTACTGGGTGTCACTATTTATATATACAAGGCAGCAAGAAAAGACTTGAAACATGAAGAAGGCCTGGATTTGTGCCACACACTGAACTTTGGCTGCTATTTTAGACTCCCCCTCTCTCATTATGTTAAGCCTTTAAACTTGCGTGCTTTTAAGGCAGAGGTATCCATGCATTAGCAGGCTCTGACGGGATCTGAAGTCTCCTGCTGGCCAGTCCCTACAGACAACAAGGATCTGCTTTTATGCGCTAAGCTTAACTCTGGCCTTGTCATTCCCCCCACTCCTACCTGAAGGGAAGTCCTCAATGTGCACTAATAGAGGCATCTGATGTTTTCCCAGTGTGTGCTACTCAGAGGACAAGACCTTTGCTTTTATATAACAGAATTTTTGCTTTCCTAAACCAGCGCATGGAATGTGTTGACAGTCTCTCATATTCCAACACGCACCTCTCTTGTGTGCTCTTTAGCAGGCTGGGAAGCATGGCTTGAGACAAATATTTTATAATTACAGTTGTATTTATTGTCTCCTTTTCTTGCTACAGATTATCTAAAGGTGTAAATTGTGTGGAAACTGAGAATTGTTTGGGAGAACTCCTGCTCCTGGAACTGGAAAAGCAAGGGAAGACATGGGCAACACAGAGCAGCTGGAGAGGAATTTAAGAAAGGAGAGATGTCTATGCTAAGGGGAGGCTGCATCACTGACTAAGAGACGTACCTGTTCCAGCCATCCCTGCCGTCTCTGTCTTTCAGAAAGGCTTTTTGTGTGGTGGTGGTGACAAAGGAAAAAGAAAACACTGTGAAGCTGGCTGCAAATGTTGGTGAGAAGCCCTTCTTCCCTATTTCTACTTCTCAGTCCACTAGGGAAAGAGACAGCCTCAAGGACCCACCTGGACCATTAACCAAAACCAACTGGCCAAGCTATCCCTCTATTTCCTAACTCCTAAGTTGGAGGTCTCTGAGAACCCTATCATTTCTCAGCACACCACATGCCTTTAAACACTCGGTAGTGGTCAAAACCAAGCCTTCTCCCCCTCACCCCAAATTCAAATAGAGAACTGTCCTCCCTTTTCTCTTTCAGAGCCCTGCAGGACTGGCCTGGAGGTGCTGACAAGACCAGATGCACTGTGCCACAACACCGTGCAGGCTTTCTGCCTGGGTGCTTGCAGCACAGTTAACTGTTAGCTTGCAGCCTCGCCCTCAGCAAGGCCTTTTCCCACGCTTACATCCTTAGGCAAAGCAGGAATACCTTAAAACTATGCAGAAGTTATTTGCTATTCAGGGCAAAGGAGCCTCGGTGCTCTGTGAGCATTGAAGCCTCCTCTCCCAGAACAATGGCATTCATCCTACGGCTCCCTTGTGCCCTGGGTGGTAAACTGTGGCAAACTCACCCTTCCTTGGTGAAGTCGCCCTTTTCTCTCTCCTAGTTGAGTAGAGTCAGCACTTTGCGTCCCCAGAATCTTCACCCTAGTTGCCTGACTCTTCAGTCCATTCTAAGCATTCCAAAATGCTCAAACTCCCTATCTTCAGGGCTGGCAGAGACGGGGGAAGTCCTCCTGAGGTCTTACGTTGTTTCCTCACCCTACAACAACTCCTTGACTCCATGACAAAAGCGGTGCCGGTACCAGTGGTGGTGCTAACAGACTGACTGGCCCCTGCTGCCTACCTTGCTCTGCGATGCCTGGGAAGATGCTGCATCTCGCCCGTGTTCCAGCAGCTCCTGCTCTAGTTCATCCTGTTCCTCTGTGGGATCGAAGCTGTACATGGGCATGAGCTGGTGCCGGAGTTTCTCCAACCTGCCCGCAGGAGGGAAGGATTGGTTGAAAAACTCAATAGAGAGAAGGACAGATGTTCAGGCTGCCACCCCCACCCCCTGCTGAGGCTCCCTGCAGGCTGTTTTCTCCTGCTGCACAGGGATTCTGCTCTTGTTGCTCCTGATGGGTAAGGGTCACATCCTGTGCTGCGAGGGTGAGGATAAGAACCTGCTACACACAGCTGGCAGGAGAGGAAGATACCCAGAGTGCAGTTACAGGGATTAATTTGCATCACTAATCTATGTTGGCAGGCATTACGCACAGAGGAATGAGGGATTTAAGTTCCTGCAGCCCTTACAAGATTGAGCTTTATGCGGTGGGACAAAAGCAAGGCTGGAATGCTGGCTCAGCATTTGGTGACTTCTCCCTCTGTCCCTGTGCCCACGAGAGCCAGTCCTGCCATCTCACTCTGTGTCTGCCAGCAGAAGGCTGCTGTTCCCTCCAGTGGCCTAAGAGCAGTACTTTAACTCTGGAGCTGAAGTACATAAAGTAACAATAAATAGGAAAGAGATAGGAGTCTCATAGGAGGCTGATGCCTGTGGACAGATGGTTCTGACCTTTCTATCACTGCTCCAAGTGACAGAGCTATAAAGCTTTCCCTCAAGGGGTCTCCCTAAGCACTGGGCAGCCCAGAGATGGAGGACAGGTGGGTGGGCAAGCTCCTGGGACGACACTGAGCCCTGCCTTGGGCTGTAGCTGAGGAGGGATACCCACAGGCAGTTACCAGCAGCATCAGCACAAATATCTATTTTGGCAAGCGTCAGGATGACACATTCCCTTCCCGCCTCTGAATGGGTTTGCCAGCACAACCCTTATCTCCAGCAGCGCCATGTTCACAGGTTGAGCATTAGCTGCTCCTGTGGCAGAACCCAGACCTGGGCTTTGGGGTCGGGCTTGGACATTTTACAGTGGGCAGGAACACTTCTTGAAAGTCCATGGCCAGGGCAGGCCTGCCATAAGGAGTCGGGAAGGGAGGAGGTACCACTTCTAATGCATCTTTGGTGTCTCTGCTGAGACAGAAGAATCAATGTGTCTCCCTGCATGCTGCTCTTCTAATTTCAGCAAGGAGCTTAACAAGGGAATTAAGACACCAAATGTCAGGCTGGGAAGCTGCATCTCTGCACTGTGCTGCTGCCAGTCCCTGTGACTGCAGCTACAGAGCCCTTCAGCCTTGCAAGGCCAGTGTTGTTGGCCTGGGCTGCCAGAAAACACGGGAATCTGGGAATGGATGAAGTGTGAGATCCACACCTCTCGTGATGCAAGTTCCCAGCTTCTTTCTACACTCATAACCCTGTCCTCTGTTTTAATGCATCTCATCTATGAAGCTTGAGGAGTCTGCAGGATCCCTATCCTCCTCAACTGTATTTTCCTTCCCAAAGCTGTGGAGGAGCCTTTGAAGCTCTGGTGTAAGGAGGTGGGCCAACACCAGGAGCGCAGCGTCCCTACCCCTGCCTGATTCCCCATAGGCTTGTTCTCAGCCAGCCACCCCTTAACACTCTCCCCATCTCCCCCCTCTCCTTCCTAGCTCTGTCTGGATTTTGAAGAACCCTTTGGCCAACAACGGATATTACGTACCTCTTCCTCTTCCTGATATACAGAACCTGAAGGAGAAAGAAAACCTCCATTACAACAGCCCCAGTAAGATGGGGAAGAGCTAAGAAGGTAAATTTTGGGCACAGAGCACACAGAAAGGAGGTGTTGTAGCAAGTCTGATGTCACTGTGCCCCAAAGCAGGGGAAGGAAGGAGGGTCCACAGAAGATGGAATTCCACATGCATCAGTGTGAGCTCGGCATCTCATGTCTAATCCTAAGTGCCCGAGTGGCCCGTTGTTAGGTGTGTTAGTAGTATTAAGAGTATTAGGTGTGTTATTGTTAGCTGTAGCTCAGTGCATTCCTGGTGGCTGCAGGACATGTGCTGTAATTTCAGAGTGGATGGAGGGCCTTCCCTTTGTGGTTTCCACCTGTAGATTCCCTACAGTGCAGAAGCGCTATTACCCCGTCGCCAGTGTAAAGGGAAGCAGCAGAGAGGGCATGCTTGGTGACTTGCCTCGTGTCAGCCAGTAACACGGCTGTGTGGGGAAATGAGGGAGGCTTTTGGCCTCCAGAGCCTTGTTCTGAGAAACAGGAGCGCTGGATGTTGCTCTTGGGAACGTGGGACCATTTCCAGGATAATGTTTCCAGGTTCTCGTAGGGGCTTTTGGAAAAACTCCTCCTTGGGCCTGGAATGAAATTTTGCAGTAGTCCCTTTCTATGGGCTCCTCGGATGGTTGTGTTAGTGAAGCTTTTCCTCATACAAGGAACGGGAGCTTGACACTACCCTCTGTTCTCTGTTGGCAGGTAAATGATTTGGTTATATATCAAAAGAAGAACCACAGCACTTGCCTTGCCTGTGGCAGGCCCAGAACTAGTGTTTCTGAAAGCTTCTGCCTGCAGCATTGATGGCAAGGCTGGTTACGCAGCAAATCCTCAAGGGCTTTGCTGGAACCTTGGAAATGCAGTTCAGAAGGTCTCTAGCTACAGTGGATTCATAGAATCATGGAATGGTTTGGGTTGGAAGGGACTGTAAAGATCAACCACTTGCAACCCCAGTGTGGTTTCAAGAGCCTGCTTTAAAAGTTAGTTTGGATGAACTTTCTTTGTGGGGGTACCAGTGTTGACAAGGTTTAAATCAATGCAGCTGTTCCAGTTAACAAGTCTGAACAGAATCTGTTCTGTGTTCTTTTAACTGAACTTCCTATGGGTATTAAAAATAACTACAGCTACCACACCTGGCATCCTCTAGGCCTGCTGAGCACCCCGCTTGGCTCAGACCTCAGGGAGACTGCAGGAATATTGGTGTACTGGATAAAGGCCTTAAAAAAAAAGGGATGTGGGGAACTATCAGTTCCCAGTGGTTCTGAGTGAGCTTTTAGTAGAATGCAAATAAATTATTCAACCCATATCAGTTCTAGAGCCCCTTTGCCACCCTCCACAGACACAGAAATAGTTAGCAGGGCTTTCTTACCATAGCTACAGCCAACCCGATCACAGTAATGATCCCAAAGGACAGCAGCATCGTGCTCACGCCGGGCCCAGAGCTGGACACATCCAGGATTTTGGTGCTGTTGAAACTGGTAGTCTCAGGGCTTATAGTAGCTGTTTCTGGTGCAGTCACATCCAGGGTTGTCCGTGGGCCTGGCTTGGCCGTGGTGGTGGTGGTGTGGTACAGTCCATGTACAGAAGGTGAGCTGTAACTCATCCTGACAGTGCTTGGGAGCTCCTTTTACCAAGCTGTTGTCCTCACCCATCAGCTACAGAAGTGGAGAGCCACCCATCGAGTCAAGGACCCTCGTGCTAGACCTATCCTCTAGCATCATCGCTGATGGTTTCTCTTCACAGGAACCACGCTGGTTTCTGCCTAGGAAAGAAGAACAAATGAACAGCACAGAGCTCTTAGAGAAAGACACAACCTTTTCCAAAGCTTCCCAATTCACTAGGACAGTTTTTGAGAACAGCTCACCAATGGCCACTCAAGAAAAAGGTTTTTCAGGGGTACTGAGAGCCCCTGAAGTCATTCCCCATTCACTTGAAGTCAGTAAAACGCCCTCTCCTCGCTGCTTCAGCTCTGCCTCCTTGCAGGCAGTTGGCAGATCTGTGTGGGGACAACCTCAGAACCCCAGTCTTTGGTCTGCTCCAGGCTGAGCCCAGTGGCCTCTGTCAGCATTTTCCTGTTTCTAAGTTTTAGAAAGTCACATGGAAAGTTCTTCAGTGGAAACACATCCGATAAATCAGCCTCGAGGCGTCCAGGGTGCTCTTTATGGAATTCAAAGCAGGACTTCCTGTTGTGGTAGGGACTGGTCACTGCACTATCCCTCGCCCCAGTGCCCTGCATTCCGTGCCCTCTGGAAAGGCAGCTCCCTTCCAGCAGTGGGTTGCATGGGTCTCTCATTTGGTGCTAAAGACAGTATTTCTCAAGTCCCCATGAAAGCACCCACTCAAGCTTAGTCACGCCCTGCTAATTATCAATATTAATTTTAAAAGGAGTCCAATTTTTAGAATGGATTTGTGAAGTCGGATAGATCTACTCACACCAAAAACATGAACGGCTTTAATTGCTTCTTGCTTCTATTGTACAAATTGGGAGTTGCAAAACACTGTGGGATGATCCTATGGGAAGTACTTGCACAACTTTGTTCCTAAAGCCACCGTACAGAATGTGAGCTCAGCGATCGCCTCTGACAATGCAGCTACCTCAGGACCAGAACAGTGCTGACCCCAAGAACTACTGTCCCAGCCCTCAGGGAGTTTCTCTGCAGCTCACAGCCATGACATCTCTGGCCTGGAAGGCAGCTGGGACACAGGGGTTAATGAGCTCTGACTAGAAAAAGATGTGCCTGCATAGAGAAATGAGCCATTGTTCTGCTCTCTGTTCTATTCTAGGCAAGGCTATTACGCAGCTCCGGTTACTGTGATGCCTTACTGCTGTCCATAACTGCATTGAGCAGCGTGATTAACATCTGGCACTAATGACTGAAGCAGAGAAATCGCAGCAGGCTGCTCTGTGGTCAGTCAGCAGCCCCACCAGTCAGCGCGACTTGCACAGCACTTGTCCTGCATCTCCCCGAGCAGGTAAACCCTCATCACCTGTGCAGGAACTGGCTGGCAGCTCCATGTGAACAACCTTGGGAAGGAGGAGTTGCTGGGGGATTCTGAGGTGCCTGGGAGACTGCGGGAGCTGCCAAACTCCCCTGAATTTCTCAAGCAACATGAAGATGGTGCTGCTGGTCTGGGCCCATCTAACATCATGCCAAGACATGAGTTCATTGCAGCTGGAAGGGAGTGTCCTTCTCTGACCACCAAAGCGCGTGTGCCTGGTTCAAACCGGGTGGTGCCAGGATTTCCCCAGCCATGCTGACCACAGCGGAGCCCCAGGGGTAGTGGATAGTCGGGCACAGACATGGCACATCTGAAATCCAACTGCCACAACAGCAGCAGCTACAGCCCGGCAGGGAACATGATGGAATGTTGAGCAGGTATTGGGCAGAGTGAGCAGCTGCTCAGGAAGAATCACTGATCTGTGCTATTCAGGGAAACTCTCTGTGATGATAAATCACGTTTATAAAAAAAAGCTACTGCCACGGAAACATAAAGTGGAGAAAAAAAGTTATGTGAAAGGAGGGAAGCAGGCCCAAGGGCTTTGCAAAGCACGGCTCTAGATCTCAAACAGCTCCTGAACTTCGGAAACAAAATGGGTCAGGCCTTCATCTCGATGCAGTGTCAGTTCTGGAAAACCACTGGAACTTGGATGTTGAAGCTGAGACGAAGCGTTTGGGTAAGAGCCCTTTAATATGGGCCAGAGGCTGTGCCGCTGTGCACTGCTCCTCTGCAAAGACAGGCTGGATGCAAACTATCCAGCTGAAAATCCAGTCAGGTGGGGATGGGGGCTTTTGTTCGTGCTGTTGGGGTCCCATCTGGGCTGCAGGATTGCCAAGCCCAGAGACCTCACTCTGAAAGCGGTCCTTTGTGAAAGGTTTCTGACATGGGTCAGACATCCAGTTCCAGGTCCAGATGAGAGGATTTCTGTTCCTAAGCCCTTTCTGGTCCAGGCTGCTCACAACAACAGACCTGGGGGTGGATGATCTTTCCCACCTTTCCCAGTTGTCATCCCAGTGCTGGAGGTTTGATCTGCAGGCTGGGCACGCTCTACTACCTATCGCTGGCAGGTTCCAGCATGGTCCATCCACAAACAGAAGAGGAACCAGATCCTTGGCTGCTGTGAGCTGGCATTCGTCCATTGCCTGCACCAACAGAGCTGCTCACACAGCCAGGCCTGCTCTGTGCTGGGTTCTGCTGGTTTGGGAATAAGGAAAACACGTTTGTTTCTCTCCTAAACCAGCATTTCCCAACTGGTCTGACAGATGGCCAGACTGGTCTGGGGTGGCCAGCACCTTCGAGCTGCAGAACATCGTGCCAGGCACCAGCTGGAGGCCACGGGGTTCTCTCAGTCTCAGTTCTAATCCCTCTGTGCTGTCGGTTCCTCTCAAGCATGGTGGGAACAGAGGGTTGTGTCTCAGGGACGAAGATGGGTCGCGGGGTCTCTGGGTGAAGAAGGCAAACAATAACGGCTATTTTCCCTGCATGAACGAAGCATCTCTGGTGATCCGGCAACGCCATCAGCAGCGGGTCACCACTGGCTATGGGATGTGGTCCCCAGGCCTCCTCGTCCCTGCTGGAGGGCTGTTCTGGGAAACGGGGAGCCCTGAAACGGGGAGCCCTGAAACGGGGAGCCCTGAAACGGGGGAGCCCTGAAGCGGGGCATGGGGAGTCCTGCCCGCCCATGCCCGCCGTCCCGGCTCCCGCTGGCAGAGCTTCCCTTATCCCACCCACGCCGCGGTCCTGCTGCGCGGGACGGGCAGAGCGCGGGGCAGCGATGGGGATGGAACCGGGCACCATGCGGGACAGGGATGGAGCCGGGAAGAGCCTGCGGTGGGGATGGAACCGGGCACCGTGCGGATAGGGATGGGGATGGAACCGGGCACCGTGCGGGATAGGGATCGGGATAGGGATGGGGACGGGGATGGCGCAGGGCACGGTGTGGGATAGGGATGGGGCTGGAGGGCACCGTGCGGGCCGAGGCCGGGGCGGGGCGGGGAGGGTCAGCGCGGCCGCCGCTCCCCGGGCCGCACTCACTGCGCTCCGCGGAGGCTCCGCTGCCCGCGGGGGGGGGGGCGGGGCCTGCACAGCTCCGAGCGCGCGCGCGCACCGCGGCCCCTCCCCCCCTCCCCCCCCTCCGCTCCTGATTGGGCGGCGGTGAGCGGCGGGGGCGGGGCTGAACCCCACCCCTTCCAGACCCCCCGGAGCCCTCACGGCAGCTCTCGAGCCCCATCCTGAGCCCCACACCTGTCCTGAGCTCCCACGCCCCTTCCGGAGCCTCTTCCGGAGCCCCTCAGACCCCTCCAATCCCCTCACACCAGTTCTTAAGCCTCTTCCTGAGTCCCAGAGCCTTCCGGAGCTCCTCTGACCCTTCCCAAGCTCACCCATCCCTTTCCGAGCCCCTCGGATCCCTCATCTCCCTCCTCAGATCTCCTCCTGAGCCCTCCCACCGGTTCCCGCCGCTCGGGTCCCCGGGAGCGGCCCGGGCCCGGGCCGGTACAAACGGAGCCTTTCGATGGGCCCCGGTGCGCGCGTTGGGCTGCAGTGAGTGGGGCCGGGGGGTGGATGGGCCGAACCGCACAGCCGCAGGGGAAAAGAATCTGTTCCCAACCTGTATGCAAGCAAATATTTGCACCAAGAAGTAGCATACGGGGATAGGAATGAGAGGGAACGGTTTGAAGCTGAAAGAGGGGAGGTTGAGATGACATCTTAGGCAGAAATGCTCTCCTGTTCAGGTGGGGAGGCCCTGGCCCAGGCTGCCCAGAGCAGTGGGGGCTGCCCCATCCCTGGAGGGGTTCCAGGCCAGGCTGGATGGGGCTTGGAGCCCCTGATCCAGTGGGAGGTGTCCTGCCCGTGGCAGGGGTGGGACTGGATGGGCTTTGAGGTCCCTTCCAACCCAAACCCTTCTGTGATTCTCTGACTGTAGTTTGGCAGGAACCTTGCATCAGTAGCTGTTAGAAATAACGGCAGTAGTGGCAGCTTTGTACTAGCTATGGCCAATTAAAGTCTTAGGTGCCTCTGTAACAGCACTAATACATAGTGGTTTATTCCTTTAGTGCTCCTCTTGTGGCAACATCTCCAAAACAGGGCCTAGGTGTGGGGAGCTGCGCTGGTGAGGGCCGTTGGATTGCTTATATGTAACATAAAAGCAAGTTTTCATAGGGGATGCTTATCTTTCTCCTGGGGGTACTGACAATGCTAAGAAGGGGATCTTAGGGCTTTTAGAGCACCCACCCCTCTGCCAGGAGGGAGCATGTAAGCCACTCTTGAGGTCTTTGCTGTGTGGGATTCCCTCTCCTGCTTCCCTGGTCTCTGTTTGATTTGATTTTGCAAAGGAGGACAGGCCCCGCACTGCTGCCTGCACGATGTCCTGTGCCACAGGGTCCAGGGCTGCCACAGGGTTTGGTGCCAGCATCTGCCCAGGTCTCCCTGCAGCAGCGCTCCCACACGGCAGAGGCACCTACCCTGGGTGCTGCTGGCTGCACTGCAGAGATATTTACTTGTTTGTGTGGTGGTTTTCTGGGGGAATTTCAAGAGGGAAGACTGTGGCCTTTCTGAGACAGTGATGAGAAGCAACACTCAGTAGAGGAATGGGAATGGGCGCTCAGGGAAACCCACATTGCCTCCAGGGACTGTGAGTCAGAACTGGAGGGCGGCTCTCGTTTCTGATGGATCACAGCAGGAAAGTGGGTTGTTGTTCTGTTTGTCTCACACAGTTGAAGCGTGATACGCAGCAGCTGTTTGGTAAAGTTTCATCTCCTTTGTCTCCTGCAGTCATCTTGTTTGTTTTCTTCCCTCTCTGTCTGGCTCTGCCAGAGGCAGACTTCCTACTGGCAGGGTTTGCCTTTTCTGGCCATCTTTCAAGTGTTTCTCTTCCCCCTAGTTGTACCTTGTGAGGTTTTTCTCCTTCCTCTACTCTTAGTAGCTCAACCCTTGTTCTGCAGCTCTCTCTGCTCTCTGGGGATGGTGACAGTGTGGAAAACCCTTGACCCATGTCATCAAGGTCTTCTGCAAGCACACCCACTAACCTGGGGCTTGTGGTTTATGAACAGAGAAAGTGGTAAAAGAAAGAATCTAGGAGAAATTGAAAGTCTTCCTGCAGGGAACCAGGGCGAACCACCCACAAGGTAGAGAGCCAAGGGCTGGAGCTAAAGGTTGGTGTGTTTATGGCTTTCTGGGACCAAGGACAGTCAGAATTGTTGTGCCTGTGTGTAGGCACACTCCCTTCTGCCCTGCCATGGGCACAGGCTGGCCTTGTAGCAGTTCTGGCCTGTGGAGATGGGTAGCTCTGCAGAGAAGTGCATTGCAGTGGCAGAGCTCCTGAGCTGTCACTGGAGTCTCTTGTTGGGCTAATCCTTTGCTCTTCTTAGGATGTGAGTAATTGGGTTTGTACCTGTGGGCTGAGATTGGGGCAAGGAACTTACGTTCCATCAGAGGGGAACCTGTGATTTCCTAGCCCGAGAGATTCAGGCTGTATTCTTGCCTCCTTTTCTAGGCTAGAGGAGCCGGAAACGTGTGCTGTTTTCATGCTGCCCTGAGGGAGAATCCACAGACTATGGTCAGCTGGTGCTCATCCACAGTGGCTTGTGGTAGCACCAAGTGTACTGCGAGTCTCAGCACGGACTAGATCAGCTGATGGCAACAAGGAACACATGTGGAAGCCAGGAACTGACTTTGCAACAATGAGAAGTCTCACCCGCCCACTGCTTAGGAGGCTATTAGATCTCTCATCTAATTGTGTGATAGGGAGATTGAGTCAAACTAAAGGTCCTGTCCTGAGTTCCAAGTGGTCACCTCTGAGGCAGAGCTGCAGTGCAAGACCAGGGCCTGTAACTGCCACCGATGTGGTCAACTACTGGCAGACGGTATTTGAGACAAATGGGATCCCTGAAGCACGAGAATCCAGTGAATATATTGTGTCATTCGTCCTCGGAGCAAAAACAGTTAAGTAATAGGAAAACAATAAGGTCTGTGTATGTTTTTCACTTTGTTGCTTTCGTTGAATCCCTTACCTTTCTTTATCTCACAGTGCAACAACTTTTCCCTACCTCAGATGGCAGAGAGGGTAAGGCATAGTTTATTAATGCCAGTAGTGCACCTGAGGTTTCTCAAATGCCTTCTTTTGCTGTCACTGAAATGTAACCCATGACATACACACCCACGCTGTACCCTCGCTTCCTTGGTGGAATTGTTCTTAATTTTACCTGCTTTTCTGAGCCTGGAAAAGTAGCAGAAGAACAGGTTTGTGTTTCAACATGCAGATGGGTTGTCCTAATCATTTGTGGTTTCCAGTGGTCTGGGCATACATTTCTGTGGCAGAGCTGTGTCTCTCTGGAGGGCACCCTCAGGAGGTGCAGAGGACACCTGAGTGGCACGAGTGTGCAAGTTTTAAAGTGATCCTCTCTTCAGTTTCAGAGCTTGAACTCCAAAAGCCTCCACACTCCGCTTACAACAGTGCAACAGGAGCAGATCCAGCAGCTGAGCAGGAAGCGACTGGAAAGGTGGGAGCATTCTCTTACAGTCATTCATTTGGAGGGTTTTCCTTCAGTCTTAGTGCAGCCAAAATGATAGCAAAGAGAAGGCAGAAGAGCATTAGCAGCTGACATGTCAAGTGACAGTGCTGTGTTGGTCTCTCATGCTCACCCAAGTCATGGGCATTTGCTGTTGTCAGGTAGCAAATCACCTGTGTGGGAGCCTAGGAGGTGTAAGGGATGTTGCAGAGGAGCAGGAAACTGGCAATGCTGACTCTAAGCTGGGTACATTGTCCTTAAGCCTCCCTTAAATTGTCCTGCTGCTCTTAGGGCATCTGGGCTAGGAGCACAGATGCAGAATTACCTGTCTGCCTTGCAAGTTGCTCTCCCTGAAGTGCTGTTAAGGCTGCAACAAGTATCTGTGGCTTTTCATGAAGAGGTGAGGTATGATGCCTCAGCGCAGCTGAAAACATGGCCCCAAAATTCGTAGACTTTTGGAGGGTGGCAGGAATCTCTGGAAATCTAGTCCAGCCCCCTGCTCAAAGCAGGATCAACTAGAGCAAGTTGCTCAGAGCCATTCCCAGATCTGTTTTTAATAGTCAAGGACAGATACTACGCGGTATCTCTGCACTGTCTGTTCCAGTGTTTGACCACCCTTACTGTATTTAAAAAGGAAAATAAAAGGGGGTGATTCTTAGGTTTAAATGGAATTTTCTGTGGTTTTGATTCTGTGCCTTTTGCCTGTCTTTTCACTAAAAACTACTGAGAAGAGTCAAGCTCTGTCTTCTTTACTCCATTCTGCTATATATTTATCGTTACAGATGAGATTTCCCTCCCCTGCTCCCTCAGCCCTTCCCTTAAGGCTAAACTGTCCCAGCTCTCAGTCTCTCCTTGTGGCCAGTGTTCCGATCCTTTAATCATCTTAATTGCCATTTGTTGGACATACTCCAGTTTGTCCGTTTCTCCTGTGCTGGGAGCCCAGCACTCCAGATGTTTCCCAAGTGCTGCATGGAGGGATAGGATCCCCTCCCTTGACCTTCTGGCAGTGCTCTGCCTGATGCAGCTGGGAAGCCACTGTCTGCCTTTGCTGCACGGGTGCTTTGCTGGCTCATGGTCAGCTTGTCCACCTGATCTCCAGGGTCCTTTCCGCAAGGCCTCTGTCCAGCTGTTGGCCCCCAGCCTGTTGTGGTGCATGGCGTTATTCCTCCCCAGAGGAGACAGTATCGAACCCGCTAGGAAAGTCAAGATAAACAGTGTGGATTATTGTCTCTTCACGCACTGAGCTAGTCTTTGTGTCATAGGTGGCTACTGGGTGGGTCAGGAATGATTTTCCCTTTGTGAATCCATGCTGACTATGCCCAGTCACCTTCCTTAGTAGATCTGGAAACAGTCTTCCACAGTGTCAGTGTGAGGCTGACTGGGCTGTAGTTCCCTGAGTCCAGCATTCGATAACAAACTCTTGTGCAGCTCCCTCAGAGTGGATGTACACATGGCACATGTAGCCGAGAGCCTTAGGAGTGTCTAGGTGCTCGTCCTCAGAGGGGCTGTGGGGTTAATAGTGAGGTAGGCACAGTATTGAGAGCTTTTCTGCATTATGGTGCGTGGTCCTAAAGTGTTCACGCTTGCTTTTGCCTGCCACAGAATGCCGGTGCAGTATGTGCTCGGTGAGTGGGACTTCCAGGACTTGACTCTGAAGATGAGACCCCCAGTATTTATTCCTCGGCCTGAAACAGAGGTATGAATATGGGGAACGAGACTGGGGTGGGCTTGAATCTGAATTGCATCACACGATACAACTGTACTCTGGGCCCTCTGTAAGCAAGAGTCCATGCTGTAAAAGGAAGAAAGAGGCTCATTCAGACAGAACATTCTCTGCTGACAATGCCAGAAGAGATGCTGAGAACTCAGTGGGCTTTAGAAATGGGAAGACCACCTTTGTCTTTTCTGAGGAAGGGGTATTATTGGGAATGTATGAAGAAACCAGCAGCTCAATAAAGAGAGGGTGTACTCTGCAGAATCCTTCATCTGACACCTATTACACAGAATTAAAAGGCAAAGACAGACTGTGCTTCTGTTGTGTTGTTTGAAGAAGGTGCTGCTGAAATCCAGGCAATTCAGTGGGAATCAGCACAACTACCACTTAAACAGCCTCTTGTCTCAGCTTGTAAAGAACATTCAGAACCAGAGTCTTGGTTTGGTGTGGGGCATCAGCAGCATTGCATTGAGAGCCTGCTGGGCTCCAAATCCTAGTGATGACACTTATGTCCAGTGAAGGTGTGAGCTCCCTTGTATTTAGATTGGATCACTGTTGTGATTTAGTTTGGAGATAGGGCTCTAAGGAGTGGTTATGTCAGTTGGAGCCCAAATGGTTAGCTTTTCTGTTGTCAACAGCATTTCTGCTCCAGTTGATTCAAGAGATTATTTCCAGCCTCTAACTCCCCATTAATTCGTGGATGCAACATGAGCATTAAAACCAGGGAGAAATTGCATGTTCTGCAAGTCAAAACATCTCCTGGCAGGGCTTCCTCTGGTGCTGCGCTCTACTCCTCCCCAAGCAGTGCCAGGCTTCAAACAAAGGCCTGTTGTGTGGAGTAGCAGCCAGGGTGGCTAATGCCCAAGAACGCTGTTAATTGCACCCGCATGTGTGATTTTGGGAAAAACGTCTCTGCTGGCCCAAACTGAGATGCAGAGCTGTGTTTGAAACCACTTGACATACCCTGGCTCAAAAATGTAGCATAAACAACTGAGCACAAACTCTGTCTCTGTGGGAAAGCAGTATTTGATGTGTCACGATACTTACTGCAAAGGCATGGGTTTTGGCACCAGAAATCTGTGATGATAGCTCAGGAATGGAGCTCTGTTGGCAGCCGAGAGCTTTCTTGTGACACGATGCTGGGGAGATGACTTGGACAGGAAGAGCGTAGGGACAAGATCCAGGTATTCGGCAGCACCTGGCAGGACATTGCTTCAGGCACCTGCTGCTTCCAGGAACGTGCACGGTGTGTAACCTGTTGCACAAAGTGAGTTGGTGTCCAGATCCTTTCTTTCTGCCCAGAAGTAAAGGATGGGCGTCTCTGACTCCCAGCTCTGTGTGTGTTTGCCTTGGGGCTTGCCTGTGTTTTGTTTCATTGGAGGGATTTTTCCAGACCCCATTGGACTTTAAAACTGCAGCGGAACTATCTCCTCTCAGGAATATTGAAGTTAGTTGCATCTATTGTTGTATTTCTGTTTAGGATTTCTCTGCAGCGTTCTTAAAACCAGTAGTGCTGAAACTTTTCACCAAATAATATCTGTCAATAATCCTTGTTCTTGAGGAAGCAGGTCATTATCAGCATTGATATCCCAGGCTTAAGTTGCTTATCTGTGAGTGCACACACAAACCATGTGGTGTATCTGATCCTTGGCAGTGTAAATGTAACTCCCTAAATTGAATTCAGATACACAAATTGATTCAGATACACAAATTCAGATACTAAATTGATACAGATACACCATTTGCTTCCTACTTTTGCAAGTATCCTCTGCAAATGCTTTTACTTGTTGAGAAGAGGAGCTGTCTTTATCATGTACTTTTTATTCTCTGGTTTCCACAGAAGGGTTCCAGAGCTTGTTCCCAGGCACATTAGTAAGGGTACGAAAGCAAAGCACAGCGTGACATAAACCACCAGCATTGTTTCAGTCCTGGGGACAGAACGACACATGCAAAGAGAGAAAAGCTCAGTTTTCTGCTTCGGTTTTGCCCTGTGTGAAATTTGCCCTTTTGTAGACTGTTTTCCTCTCTGGTAGCTGAGCCCTCTCCCATTTGCTCCCTCTGGGAATATTTTTTTCAGCACATGTGGCTTTGTTCTTCTGTTCCATGGGAAACAGGGTTGGGTGGGGACAGGCAGCCAAAATTCAGCAACTAGCAGGTCTTGTTTAAGCTCTGAGAGTGGCATAACTAAGGGGATGCACCCAGTCATAACTCCTTGGTGTCCAGGGCTGGTAGATACAGACGTATCGCGTGAGAGGAGGGTTTTGTTAAGCAGTCCTGAATTTCACCTTCCTCCAGTCAACTGGCCCTCAGTGAGCAAAGCTTTGGACTCACAGCTGCAAGCACCAGGTGGTTCGCAAGGGCCTGTGGAAATAGGCATCCTGCCTGCTTCCTCGCGGGACTGCTGGAGCCAGGGAAAGTGAATGGGCTGAAGCTCAGGGATGCTCTCCGTCTCATGAATCATCTTTGTTATGTGATCATTGTTGTGATGTCAAGGAACCCCTGTCTCAGTGCACTCAGTGGCGCTGTTAGTGGAGAAGACTTTGCCCAAAGAAAAGCCTTCTAAAACTTGGGCTGTGTTACCATTGCAGCAGCCTTGTGGATCAGAGGAAGACTAGGACAAAGAGAACTTGGCCAATTGTGGATACATAATTCCTTTTTCTTGTACAGGCAAATATGAGCTAAATGAAGCCTCGCCATTTCATCATTAAGGAGAAGTTGTTTGGTCCAGGACATCTCCGAAAGTAGTTTGGGGTATATGGCTCCCTTGTCCGTTACCCCTAGAGGGCACTCCAGGCTTAGGTTCGCCTGCTCCTGGTGGATCTGTTCTTACTCATTATTATAGGAATTCGAGTGTTTTCTGATCCTCTGCTCTCAGGTGCTGTGTTTGAAAGCAAATCAAGGCTTATTTATCCAGTGTAAACAAAAATGGTCATATTTTATCCCTTGCAACTACTGTGTGAGTAGAGTCAGGTTCTTGGAGGCTGAGTTTTTTGTTTCTGCTGGAGAAAAGCTGATGGGAAGAGAGCTCCAGCTCTGCTTGGGAGGTTGTCACCAGTCCTACCATCCTCTCAGGCCACTCAAGGGTCCCCTGGTGACACCTCCTTGACCTATTGGGATCTCAGCACAAGCTCAGCCCCTGTGTACATGTTTTCTGTTTTGGCTTTGTTGTGGTGGCTGTGTCACGAGAACACTGTGTCGTTCTGTAAGGTGGGGACACTGTAGAGTGAGGATGTGGTTTTAGCCTGGGAGACATCTTAGGGAAAGAGATTCCACATCTGTGCCACACTGAGCGCTTTTTACTAGTCATGCAAAAAAGATCCTGACTGTGAACTTCTGAGAGAGCGAGAGGTAATATGAAATCCAGAAGGAAAACTTAATGGCGATATTGGTCTGTCTAGTTCAATGCTCTGTATCTGGTCAGGGCTTATAGTGAATGGGGGGGCAAAATTACAAGGGAAAAGATTGATATGGAAGGATCCTCCCTTTTGACTGCCAGCAGTTAGGGGCTGCTCTTAGCCAGAGTGGGGTTTGGGGCCATTCTGCTTCATAATCACTAGTGGATGTGTCCTCCATTCATTTATTTAATCCTCTTTTGAGCCTGTCCGTGTCTGGCCTCCATGACCTCATCTGACAGTGAATCCTTCTAATTCTGTGTTGTAAGGGAGTAAGTAAAAGTATTTTCTTTGCTTCCAGATTTAACAAGCAAGTATTTACATCTTACTGTGTAACACACAAACCGCTGGTGCTCTCTACAGCATTTGTAATTTTCAGTCCTGTCGCTATCTAATCAATCCTTTTTCCACCTGTGATTTTTAAGCTTTTCTTTCCCAAGCTGGAGTGTTTCTTTCCCAGAATAACATGCTTGGCACACAGGAACCACTGCTGTTTGCTTGTGTCTGTCAGCAGAAAGGCACTCATTGTGCTGAGCTGTTTTGCAAAAGCATTTTAGGCAAAGGTTTGCTCAGAGAAACCTTTCATGAAGTTTAACTTTACTTCTAGCTAAACATAATCATTAACCTTTCAAGAAGGTCAGGCACACAGGGAAGGGAGGGTTTCTGCTTCCCAACATGTATATGCAATACGCAGACCGCAAGGTGAGGCCTTTCTCCAGCACTTTATGTCAGAGCAGGGTACTCATTTTGTTTCAGTCAGCGCTAAAAGGAAGGTTCTGATGCAGAATGGCCTTTCATTTCCCTAATTTCATTGCCACAGAATTGCTTTTTGGAAAGGCCAGAAGGTCACGCTGCCTGGTGGAGTACAGCCGTGGGTCAGGAGTCCCAAGACTGGCTGGTTTTTCCATGGTTTTGCCTCTGAGCAGTTGTCTCTTGAAGGAAGGAAGACAGGCTGCTTCTCCTTTCTGCATCACTGGCTTCCCAGTCGGGGAGAGTAAAGGGATGATGGTGCCCTATCTCGGGGTCCTTTTTTGAAATATGTAGAGACTCCCGTAAAGTTTCTTGAACATAAATGCCGTGAGGTGTTATTTAATAGATCAAAAGTTAACTGCTTTCTGTCAAAACGTAGCTGTAAACAAATGTGCTGAAGTTGGAGCATTGCCGTTGTGGCCTCACCTAGATCAGATTTTGCCGGTATCATAGGTAAGATTTTTTCAGTAGTTTGGAGGAAAACAAGGTTTTGTGAAAGTGGGCTGTGCCACAGGGGCTGAGGAATGAGAATTTGGAGGGGAGCCTGTTGTTGCTGCAGTGCAAATGGGATTGCCCTCAGAGCTAGGCACAAGGGTTTAGCAGGATCATACGTGCAGGGGCAAATAATACAGCCTGTGCCTTGTGGCTGAGGAGCTTCCCCTGGCAGAAGGGCTTGGAGAAAGATTTTTGGGCTCTTATAGATGTTGGCTGACAATGAGCATGCATTGTCAGAGGGCTGTCAGCAGGCTAAAGTGATCCTTCTGCGTGTTAACAGGGGATCGCCAAGCACAAATCACAAGATTAAATAATCTTCATACTGCAGTAGTGGAATAGTTGCAAAAATATTGTGTCCGGTTATGTTACTGACTGGTTGAGAAGGAGATGGAAAATGGGTTTGGAGAAGAACCAGGAGATGGATTAGCAGTTGGAAAAATCTGCCTGGTTGTGAAAGACTGTTTAGCTCATCAAAGGCAAGCTTAGGGATTAATTACCTGGCACAGGGAGTAAGAATGTGATAACAGAAGTCTCTGGTTTCATAGACAAGTGTATAACAAGCACTATCAATGCAGGCCAGAAGAAAAGGTGCGCATCTTTAACAGAGAGCTTAATTAATTACTGATAGAGTTTCACAGGATTCTATTGCTGGCTACTTTAAAATCAGCACAGGATGTTTTCCTGGGACAGAGTTCTTCTTGTGCAAAAGGAAAGGGAGAAAGAAACAGGATTGTTCCTGGCTAACTGGCCAAGATGAACTATGGCAGCAGCTTCTCCTGGCTTCCTATGCAAGAAAAAAAAGGCTGTGTGAAGGATTACTTCAAGGCTGGGGATTGCCAGGACAGACTCAGAAATGTAAATTTAAAGCTGAAATCTCTGCTGAAGGCAGGGAAAGTAACTGCTGTTCTTTTAAGTCATGCATAAACCTGTTCCCCAGGTTAACTTTATATAGACTTTCCTTGTATGTTCTCACAGATCTCTGCGTTTTAATGTCTTTATTTTTTGACCATAAAAAGCTCTGTGAAGTCTTCAGCTGTTTAATCTCTCTTTTCTGATGGAAAGAGGGTCTCTATTTCTGTGAGTTTCAGCTGAGTAGCTTAGCTTATCAGCAGTTAGAGTAAGATTTGGGGCTAGAACTGGAGAAAACCAATGTAGGGTGGCTGTAACAGGAGGGATGGTACTTGAGAGGATTGCCACGTGAACAGGGAGAAAAAATCCGTTCTTCCTGCTCCCCAGCTTCTCTCAGACATCCAAGTAACTGGAATTTCAGTAATAGGTGTTAGGGAGCTGGATCAGTGCCTCTGTCAAAGTGCTTTACCTGGCAGTGCTCAGTATCGGTACCTGCAGAGAAAGAAAATGCCTCGCTTCTGGAGAGGTGTGCCTTGAGGCTGGTGCTGGAGGCCCGAGGTATGGCCATTTTACAGTCACTCCGACCCACTCCTCTTGCCCCTTGTGGGCCCAGCTAAGTTTAGAGGTGACAGCTGGGGTCATTTGTTTTGGGCAGTAGCGTATATGGCTTGCAAAGTTTGCTGCCTTTTGGTGAAGACATTTCTGGGTGCTGTCATGCCCTCTCCTCCAACAGGTGAACTGGTGGCTGGTATCTGCCCCAGTGGATCAGGAGCTTCTGTTGTGTGACAGGAAAGCCAAACCTCGTCCTCAGTACTGGGTGTGCCTTTACCTATTTGTAATTGCTTCTCTTTAAGGATCAGTGCCTCCTTCTGGAGTTATTCTGGTGTTTTGCTTTTTCTACATGTACAGGAGGAGTTGCTTTGTGCAACATTTTCTCTTTCCTACCGCAGTTCCTGGCAGGGAAGCCCTGGAGACAAACGCCATAGCCTGCCTGCTCTCTTAGCCCTGGGCTGGCCTAGTGACTTGGTTTGGAAAGAGGGCACATGGCAGTGATCTGCTGCGGCCATTGCCATGGAGTTAGGTTTTCAGCTTGGCTTTCTGGTGTTTTGTCATGTACTGATTGGCAGCCAAGAGGACAAACGGGAGGGGAGGAGTGATTTGGTTAATATCAGATCGGGCTCTATGGAAAGGCCTGGATTCTGAGAACAGAAGTTTCTGGAAAGCATACAAATAAGTAAAACATTCCCGGGAATGTGCAAAGCAGAGAGAAGGTGACTCGGGTTTTCAAGTGTCTTCTGCTTTCGTCATCCTGTTTGCTACCTTGGGAGATTAGAGCCTCCTGCTGCTCAGGCTTGTACCCCTGGAACTTTCTCTTCCCTGCTTTCCCCAAAGCACGTGGGGCATGGAAAAAAAAGGGTGCTTCTAGGGAAAGCAGTGTGAGTTTGTGACCTCCACCTTTGCCTTTCCCATTTGTCTCCTCTTGATTTTCTTAGCCTTGTACTTTTAATCACAGAGCCATCACTGCTGTTGGACTGTAGCCCTTGATTGCATCGCCTCTGAACTTCCACACAGCCCTGTAGCCACCGTCAAGCACTGAGAATCTCTGCTGTTTCCTCTCAGCTATCTTGGTGCTGAAAGCTGCCTGACCCTGCTGCTTGGAACCGTGCAGCTGTGGAGCTTGTGGTTTGGGTGCTGGCAGACGCTGGCCTCACGCTTGGTTTGTGCAGCTGCAGTTCCAAGAAATACAGTGAACTAGAGACCTGGCCGCAGGGAGGGGGAGGTAATACCAAGAACCTGTCAGAACACGCGCGTGTGCCGGGGCAGGGCTGGGGAGCCAGAGCTATGGGTGGAAGGGTGAGGCAGAGGCGCGTGGGAGGCTGGAGGTGTTCGCAAACTTTTGCGTTTATTTCACTGAACAGAGAAGATGAGGAAAAATTAAATGACAGTGTGAACTTAGGGTGAATTTGGCAGTGAAGCAAGACTTCCTGGAATTGCAAGGTGACAGCAGGCTGTAAGTGGCTTGGCCAAGAGACAAAAGCTTGAGAACCTCTGGGTGCTGGAAATCAAGTAGCACGAGAAACAAATATTTGTGTCCTCTGTGTATGGAACCCCAGAGAATAGGTCTTGTAGTCTTTGCAAGCTCTTTTATTGCTAGTCAGGACCAGATACCCTTCTGCCTGTAAGGATGTCCTGTGTTTTTCCCTGCAGATGTTTAAATTCACTTTTGTCAAAGACATGGAGGGTCTAGATGCTGCCACCTTTTCTTCGCTCCATTTTGTGCTAAGCAACAGAATGTAGGTCCCTGAAAACCCATCACTTGATTCCTGCATCGCTTCTAGCCCAGTGCTGTGTAAAACCTTTCCAGATACTTTGCTTTGTGCCTAGCTCATCACCTTCAGGAACGTGCAGGTTTGATGCGGTTGGTGCTCTTGACATCCTCTTGAAATCCTCTTGAACATTTATTTGTGCAAAATCCCGTACGATGGGGGAGAAGGGGGAGTCCATTGATTATGACTGGGTGCAAGAGGAGTTTGCAAAATGCAGAGACTCGGATTTCATCTCACTAGTAAGAAAAAGCCAATTCAAGAGCAGCCAAGCACTGTTTGATTAGGTGATCATAGAATTATAGAATGGTTTGGATTGGAAGGAACTTTAAAGATCATCCAGTTCCACCGCCCCTGCAATGGGCAGGGACACCTCGCACTAGAAGGGAGGTGGGGTGATCATGTCAGAGTCTGGTTCTGGTCTTTGTGACATCTGCTTTTCTGCAGGAGGTTAGCTGCCCTCACACAACTACAGACCTGTCTGTTCCTAACTGGAGTTTGGGGGATCTGTTTGCACGATCTAAAGTGGTGTCATTGGAAAGGTGTGGGTGGGGCTTCTGGAGCATTAGGCTCAATGCTCTACTCTGCCACAGGCCTCATGAAATCATAGAATCGCTTGGTTGGAAAAGACCTTTGAGATCACCAAGTCCAACTGTCCCTGTCCACTACTAAATCATCCCTGAGCACCTCATCTACCTGTATTTTAATCCGCTCCAGGGATGGAGACTCCACCACCTCCCTGTGCATCCGCTGCCAGTGCCTGAGAACACGAAATGCAGTCGAGTCCACAAGCTGAGATCCGCGCAGGGAGTTGTTCATTTGGGTCATTCAGTAATTCGTTGCCTTTGCTTTCCATCTGCAGGTTGGATTATTGGTTTAGGTGCTGTTAGCAGCTGTGCCTCTGCCTCCAGATGACTTACCCTACTGGAAAAAAGTGTGGAAATCTTAGATTTTGAGGCCTACACATTCCAAAAGCTGGGATTTTGGAGTAAATAAAATGGTGTTGCAGCAGATAATGTGCTACAGCTGTTTGGTTATTGTTTTTCCCAACAGTGCTAGAAGATTTCAGAGGGTCTGTGGGAAATTGTATCCTGAGGATTTGGTTACGAATCAAAGCACCCGTGGGGAAGATGGAGCTGAAGTGACTTCTGGCATGTGGGTTCCATTGGTGCCATCTGTATTTTAAAAATTAGTGACAAAATTACATTTCATTGGTCTCCAGAGTCAAGAAATTTAAACTCCAGTCCTTGCACCACAGAAGTATGAGTCAAAACAGCTCCCTTAGAAGTTTGTTTGTTTTTGCTTTGTTAGGATCTTGTCTCTTTAGTTGTGGATGAAGAATCTCAGAAACATGAGAAGAATTCAGGTCTCTGCTTCCCAGTTCCTGCCCCTCATCCTGTGATCCTGGAGGTTGGCTGTGGCTCTGGGGCAATCGCTCTGAGTCTGTTGTGCAGACTGCCACAGGTAAGCTCTTTTGAGTGCTCCTGGCACTATAGAAGCCTGTGTTACAGGATGGTCCCACTTCTTCAACCCTTCGTGGAGACCTCACAGGCAAACTTCTTTGCTTTGGTGGGACTCGAGCAGCTAAGGTCCCTCACAGTCAGGCTTTTAGAATTCACGGTAAGTAGAAGGGGGCTATTTAGAGGGATCGCTCTCCCCAGCTGTCTGCAGGAGTAGCAGAGACATAGTCAGAATGAAAGAAGCAAAAGTGGTGCTCATTCTTCAGCTGCCACAGCTCACTTAATCACCTTGGCTTGAAGCAGGGGTGGGTGTTGGTTTAAGCCAATATCCTCAGCTGTGGACAAGAGGGAAGGAGGCATGGGCCCACGCTGTGTTAGTCGAATTAGTGGGGCAGTCATCTCAAAGTCCCCTTGCTGCCAACCAAAAGACCTTGTCTCTAGGAGACTGAAGACTAAATGAATACAGGAAAGGGGTTACCACAGAAGTCTCAGTACTTGGGATCAATGTGAGAAGTGTATGTCACACTGCCACAACTGTCAAACCGCTTTTTTGGAAGTCTTTTGTTTCCTAATAACAACCTGTACCTGTTGAATAGAGTGAAAAAAGCAGTAACGGGTCTGAGATCTGGGTGACCAAAGCCTTTCTTGCCCCTGATTATAATGATATGTAACATGCTTGCTGAGTTACTGGTGATAAAACAGAAAGAGAAATAAATCCAGGATCTCATCTCTTGTGGTCAAGGGAAAAATATTCTCCTTTTCTCAGAATTGCAGACCTTCCAGTTCCTTCTCGTAAACAAGAATTGTTGTGGCCAGCCCCTCCTCTTGTAGAAGTATAAGATGTGGTGTATAAGAATTAGAGGTTGATGCCTGTGTGCCTCCCAGTGACCTGATAAGGTTAATACTTGAGCTTCATGACTTCAGAGTGTAATTACTCTGATTTCCTGAGCTGTACTTCGTGCTCCTTTCCTTGCCTGTTAAGTTAAAGAGCTGTGTCTGTCTGTCCCTGTAACTGATAACAGTCCTGTCCCGGCTGACTATCACGAACTGCTGGGCCTGGAGAAATAAGGAGCTTTGACCGATTAGAGTCTGTGGCAGCCACGCTGACAGCCAAGTGGAGTTTACACTCTGCGTGGTCTCTTTACTGTTTGAGGCAGCATTTGGCACTGGGGTATTAGGAAAACAACTTCTCACTACGGGATTCAGCTGTGTCCTTCACCTCAAGGGCCAGCTTCATGTGTGGGTGCCACTCTCAGGCTGTGAAATCATGACTCGTGGCTGATTACACTGACATCTCCAAATGCAAAGTAGTTTTCTTTGAGCATGCTTTCTCTGTGTAAATGCTAACCAACATCTGTGTTTCAAAGACATTAAGCAAAACAAAACCAAGTCAGGCCTTTGCCTGCACTTTCCTCAAGGTGGAATGGAAAGTCTGGCAGGTCTCTGTGTTGTCCTGTGTCTGTGTTGCTCTGAAGGTCCCTCACATACTTGACACGCAGTCAAGTGCGCGCGGTCAGTACATGCAGTGAATGCGCTGTGGTGAAGTAAGGAGAGGAAAGGTGTCTGCATAACATGGAAAATACCAGAACCGCTGTCCAAGTGCGAGGTATTCTGCCTGCATTAGAGAGGAGAAGCTGAGCGCGAGTCTTGCACTACTAGGAGCTATGAGAATATTGGGTGATGCAAGTCCATGTGACTCTGTTTTTGTCAGCTGAGTCGGTTCAGTCAGAAGCCAGTCTATTTTGGAAGGCTGCTGGCAGCATTGCAGAGTGCCTTCCATCAAGTTAGCGGTCTTGCTAAAAGTGACTCGAGATCTCATCGGTGCCGTGAGACACTTTCTTCATGAACTGGTTCTTTCAGGAGCCATGAGTGAACAGTGCATTGTTATCTTGTACATCCCTTTAGGCAGAGCATGGCTATTCAGGAACCTTGGTATTACAATACTTGCGTGTTGTTGTTGTTTCTGTCCCAGAGCCGGGTGATTGCCGTGGATAAAGAGAAGGCTGCTGTGGACCTCACGAGGGAGAACGCACATAGGTACAAGCCCACATATTACCCATTTATTGTAAATTGTTGTTTGAGAAAGCCCTCAATATTTGGGCCTGTGGTTCATGTTTATTGCTGCTGCAAACCAGGAAAGGTTCCCCTGTTTCCTGAGGTTCAGCTCCTAAAGGGTGTAAGAATTCAGAAAAAAGAATGCATATATTTTCCAGCGTACTTTTTAGCTCTGACTTGTGTACGTGCTTTGGAAAGATAGCAACTTAAATAAAGCAATAGTACTTAAGTGCTTTGTGTACTTCAAAGATTTTCCAAGTGTTTCTTGGTAACTGCTCTTGTCCCTTTCTGTCCTGGGGAACTCGAGGCAGCAGGCAGTGAGGATTTGTGTGTCAATGAGGAGGTTAAGGACAAGCATAGCTCCAGCCCTTCCCTCTCTGGCTCCCTGTATTATTGTTGCTGCGCTTGTTTCTGTCATGGCCACTGTAGGTCTAAGCTTGCACTCTCGGATGGCACCTTTGCTCTGATGTGTGAGGACGGTGTCCCTCAGCATCCTCCCTGCAGCCTTGGATTTGGGGAGAAGGGTGCTACTGTTTGCACGACACCTGCGCTGTGCCTTGATGCTCAGAGCTGCCGAATCACGAGTTTGGGTTGGAAGGGGCATTTACAGGCCATTTAGTCCACACTCCCCCTGCAGCGAGTCAAGCATCTTGTGCCTGGAGCCAGAGCAGTTCTGTACCAGGTTGACCTTGTCTTTCCTAGTGGCACTGGTTCCTCAACTGGTTCTTCTTAATGCAGGTTATTCTGGACTGTCCCTAGCACAGCGAGCACCAGAGCTACGATCTCGGTATGCTTCTGAGTCCAGGATCCCTGCTCTAGACATTGTAAAAGGTGCAGAGCTCTAGTATGTATTCATCTCCTCAGAAACCACCGGGCCCTAGGCATTAGTTAGAGCAGTCTTGGAAAGGATTCCTGCTGCTGCCTCTTATGGATTCTCGTACAGCTGTGAGACTCGAGTGGTGCTTATTAGCTGACGTTTCTGTCTGTAGGGGTCTACACGTCCTTTTCTCCCAAGCTGCTGCCAGCATCGGGGATACAGAGACGGGCAGCTTCTGTTTCTGGCTGCACTGAGCTGCATCGCTTCAATTCATGCAACCCAGTCCCAGCTCATGAGTGAGTCTGAAGTGATGTGTAGGAACAGATCTTTCCCAAACTTGCCACTTCACTGTCACACTCTGCCTCCTCATCCAGTTACAGTGAGTGAGGAGCAGACATTTCCTCCTGATGTCAGTGTCAAACCAAGTTCTGTTGCAATTTTCCATGGCTATAATAAAAGCAGGCCAGATCTTTGCCTCCTTGGTGGATTATTGCTCTGGCATCTGGAAAAAACAGTCTTGTTATTAACATCGCTTGTTGGCTCAGGAGTGGCCAAGGGAGCGTAAATGCGGTGCCAGAGAACCTCGTATTTCTCCATGGGTGTTTTCATCGCGTGGTGCCCTGTAGCTCTTGGGAGAGAAGCCAGCAGGATAAGCTGTGTTACTGCTTGACTGAAGCCAGCTTGCTTCTGGCTTTCTTTTCAGAGCTCCCTTATCCCAGCTGTGTTTTCTAGATGCTTAGGTGAGTTTTGCTAAATCAATCCCAGTGCCAAATGGCCCATCTGGGCACATTGCAGATGGATGCAGGAACCCCTCCCTTTCCGGATGCCTGTGTGCTGCCAGGGCAGTGCCATGGGCCCTTGGCCAAGGCAAGCAGGAGTTGGGTGTAAAGCCTCTGTCACAGTGTGCTCTATGAACTCTGTTGGGTGGCCCTGAGGAGCTTGGAGGAACTCTGCCACTGCAGTGAGTCTCTCGTGGGAGGAGAGAACACGCTGGGAAGAGCTGAGCAGGTTTGTTTTCTCTAAACATTGACTGCACTGAGGACAGGAGTTAGGGGACAGCGCAGACTGTCTCAGTGTGCTGTTGCTGCTCAGGGAATGGCATCTCTTGTGAGAGGCCTGGGTCTTTCTCCACCAGCAGATCTTGATCAGCTTTGTCTTTCTGACTTTGCAAAGTGCTTCCTCTCTTTGAAGCAGGTGATTTTGTTGAGGAGTTGGTTTATTTGTTTGTTTCAGGGACGGTGAGCTTACCTGGGGGCGGCCTTGGAGATGTAGTTAATGTGCAGCAGCGTGAGGGAATACTGCTGTATATATGGCAAGGGGTGAGGAGCCCAGTTGCAGTCAGTGGGGTAGAACATACGCATGTCAGATAAGAGGTGTGATGTTTAATGATCTATTTCTAGAATGTGCTGCTCGTGCATCTACACAAACATGCCTCCTAATTGTTCTTCTTTCTGTTCTTGCGTCTGGAATTTTACAGGCTGCAACTCCATGACCGGATCCACATCCTCCACCATGAAGTTTCATACAGTAACTCCTTTCATTGTTATAATCCCCTTTGTCTTTCTCCCTTTTTACTTTAATGGGGGGAGGCAGGCATGAGACTCCTTTGTGATACAGGGGTCAGGAGGGTGTGATAGTAGAGGAAAAGGTCAGTCAGAATTGAGCCAGTAAAGGTTTTCCCCTTGGAGATTTCTAGGGCAGGTGATCAGCTGGCGGAAGTCCCTGACTCATCAGAAGGTGAATTGTTCCTTGTTTTAGGTGACTCAAGGTTGTGTCTGAGCTAGTAGTCCAGGTGTTACTGGGGAGAGGCAAATATGTACATGGAGTAACTCATTCCATGCTGACATGGGTGCTCTAGATGAACATGTATGTTCCTGTCCATCCATTGATATTAAAGAGAGTGCAGATATTTAGCTTAGATTAAACATGCAGCCTTATTAACCTGAAATAAGGTGAGCTGAACCAGGGAACAATACGTATTTATTCCCCAGACCAGGCTGAAACCAGTTAAAACTGCCATTTGGTGAGGATTGTTGAGTTGGGTAGGTACGTACCCAGCCATTGCTGAGCCAAGAGCTGTGGAGCCAGGAGCTCCAGCCCTGTAGATTCGTTAGCATACCTTTCTGACACAATTGTTTTTGACACTGTACTACCTTTTAAGAGGTTTGACTGCAGTCTTCTATCTGCAAATCTGAGTTTGCACCGCCCGTACTCCAAACAGCAGTAACCCAGCCAACTCCCATCCAAGTGCTGTGGAGCTGTGTTGGTGTTGCACCTGCCTGGGTAAGCGCTGTGCTGAGGCCTGAGGACACGGTCACACGGTTACATGATGTCTCAGTCAGAGCTGGGATGTGTCTGTCCAGGAAGCAGCATGAGTTCAGGGAGCGGAACCTTGCCTGCAGGAGAGCAAACCATTAGGTGGTTGATGCTGCTGGGGGGGTCTGGCTCTTTTGCTCATTAGAGTTCCTTATGCAGCTCTGATGAAGAGGAAGGATGTACATCCTGAGAGCGAGCTTAAGCTCCCACTGAGGTCTTTGTGGGCTCTCTCCAGTCTTCTGCTTTGTAACATGTTCTGCTAAGTGAAAAAATTATACTTAGCCTGTGCTTGGCTTTGCATCACTCTTGCATTCAAGGGAGAGTGAGCAGGTGAGGCTGTCCCAAAAAGAAATGAAATACAGTTTTAGCAGAGAAAAGCGGAGCCAAACACACATGGACATGTGTTGGGAGAGACACTCCTGGTTAGGATGCTGACCCTGGGCCTATAGGGATGATTGCTGTGTTTGAGGACTGTTTGTGATTCTTTTGTTTTCTAGGTTCTGCCAAGCAGCTCCTGCCCTGGGGCCCCATCGACTTCATAGTCAGTAACCCCCCGTATGTCTTCCATGAAGACATGGCCTCCTTGGATGCAGAAATCCTCCGGTAATCAGATTTTTCTTCTCCTTGCAGCAAGGTTTTCTGTCTGCTTCCTTATACTACACCCAACTGCACACAAAACGTGCAAATGTAGTATGCATGTGGGCAGTGCAGGTGTGTTTGTATTGTATATAATAATACAGGATTACTTTGATAACTGCGTAAAGCTCTGAAGCAATACCAAAGTATTTTAAGTATTTGTAAAAAGGAAAAGGCGTATCCTTTGAAATTAACAACTTTCTAGGCCAAAACTGCTTGTGCTCAACATGGAGCTTCTCAGCCTGGAGCTCAGTGCCAGCTGCCTTCTTTCCATAGCCGCTATGAGTGCTGTCACCCACTGTAGGGTCACAGGAGCTCAGGTGTGCCAGGCGCACCTTTCTCTGTGCATCCTCAAGGGTGTGGTTCAGGACACTTGAATTGCTGTTGATGTCGGCTTATTCCCACACTCCAGCTATGAGAACCTCGATGCACTGGATGGGGGAGATGATGGGATGAGGGTCATCAAAACCATTCTGGCTATGGCTCCTTCTCTTCTGAAGAACTCTGGGTAAGCACTCTTCTCTAAATTTCATGTCTTTTTTCCATTCGGTCTATAACCTGTTTTCTTTTTGTGCAGGAGGGTGTAGAGGGAAAATAGTTGCAAAAATGTCCCACCCCGCAATCCATCTAGTATTAGCAGTTTAAAAAATGTCATGTGTGTAAGCAAAATTAATTTGAAATGAGTTAACAAAGGAATATGGGCCTTCCTTGACCAGTAGACCAGCAATACAGAACTGTGTGAGAATGTCCTCAGTCTCTACTTCCTTCCCACCCTTTAACTCGGGGACATTTTTTCACCGGGCGAGGATACAGTGCTGGATCTCCCAGGAGAAAGAAGATTCACCAGGGATAGTTTCTTAAATGTTAGATTTCTCCATGGTTAATGCTGAAAAGCGATTGCTCTTATTCCCTGTCACATGGGATCCACTTTGTGCTTAAAGATCAATGTGCTGCTACCCAGGAGTTCTTGTGCCAGGGCATTTTCACATCCTGTTGGAAAATTCCTGGCATTTTACCAGCATAAGAGAGATCATTGAAAATCTGCTGTTTGAGAAAAGGAACAGGAATACTGAGAGGCACAGGGCATGCGGAAGAATTAATTCCTTGTGCTTTGCATGACCACAAGAGGAGAAGATGTTCTTCAGAACTTCCCAGCCATAGAGATTGGTCCCTTGGGGTTGGTTGTTAGGATTATAGTTTTTTCCCTTCTCTGTGTTTGTTTTATAAGATGGAGCTCTTGTTAAGGGGTGGAAGTTTCTTAAGGACAGGAATGAGATCTGTGCCCAGCTTGTAGTTAGTTTGATGAATTTATAGGGAGCGTTCAGTGTGGGACATTTTAGGAACTCTCAGGAGAGCATATGCTTGGGGCTTGGCGTCTGTTCTTTGCCTGTGAAGCTTGTCTTGCTGTGCTGTTGCAGGCTGTAATCAGTTCCATGTCTCCATGTGCCTGTAAACTAGGGTGGTTCTGCCTCATCCTGGGAGTTGGGATTCGGAAGTGAGCCGGTGTCGTAAAGCCTGGCTGCAGCAGAGATGGAAATAGCCCTGCAGTGTCCAGGGCTGGTCCTGGTGCGCTGAGGTTGTCCGTTTAGTTCTCTTATCTCTGCTGCTCTCTCCTTTGCCCAGTCCTCTATGTAGGTATGGGTGCTGGTGGTGTTTTCATAACTGATTTATGGAGACATATACTGCAGGAAAATACGTGTACAATCTTATACTTTATGACTCTTGCTACTGAAACTTAATGTCACCCTGCTTATACAAAAAGGAACTTCATGCTGCCAGTCTAGTTCATGCATTTGCATCATGAAACTTCATTCTAGCCTTAAATCTTTTGGGGCCTCAGAAAAACAGACCTGGTGATATCACTGTGTGGAGTTCAAAAGGGATCCTTGCATCTTGATACAAGGGTTTAACTGCTTACACAGAGCAGTGCTAGGAGAATTCCCCTCAAGATCAACACCTCCCTTGAAGGAGGCAGCTGGGATCTGTTTTAGGATTATTGGACTGCAGTGTGTTTGCCGATTCATGCACTGGTAGGAGTAATCCAGAAAGACCAATCTTAATTTTTATGAGCTTAGCATCTCCATGCTCTTACTCCCCAGTGTGTTCTTTCAGGAGTGTGTTTCTGGAAGTTGATCCCAGACACCCAGCTATGGTGGAGAACTGGCTACAGGCACACCCCAACTTATCACTCGTTCTTCATGCTGTTCACAAGGACTTCTGTGGCAAGTAAGTCTTTTTTGAGCTTCAGGTTTTTGCTTCAGATGTCCTTTGTCGATTATGTCCCTGCACTCTGATGTATTGAACAAACTCAGCCAGTGAAAGACCGTGGCTGAAGCCAGTCTTTAAAAAAACAGGGTCTCCCTTCCTGTAGCTCGACCTTTTTACACCCTGAGGCAGCCTGGCAGGTGTTTCTGAGTCAGAAATTGTGATGCAGATAGCATTTCTGATGGGGTGACCAGCTCTGGTGAGATTACCACCACTGGAACGTGGCTGCTTTGTATGGTGGAGGAACAGGCATGTTCTCCCTAGCAGGACTCACAGCTCTGGTTGTGCTTTTTCCCACAGGCCTAGGTTTCTGCACATCCAAAACCAAAGCACATGACAACTGTCCCAGATAAAACTCTTCTTGCGGCTGAACAGCTTGTTGAAGACTCTGTGTGGCAAAAGGCGCCTCCACTTCACTCCCCAGTGCACTGGACAGCCCAGGCAGAGCCCCTCACTTCCCGATGGAGGCTTAAGCCAGAGATGCAGAAGTTCAGCAGAGCACATAGAAGTGTTCCACCTTCCTCGAGGAAGTGCATGCAACTGTTTAGATTGTTCTGCTAAAGTGACTCAATCGCTGAGCCCAATGTGGAAGAGTCCACAGCTCCAAGTATTTCATCAAAGATAGGTCCAAACTCTGGCTTATATTGGCACGTGGACTTGCAGGTACCACCGGCACGGTTCAAATTCAGTTCTGTTCCAGGATCCTGATGCTCAGGAGTAAATGTCCAACAGTCACGTAGCCTTTGTTCCCCAGCCCTGCTGAGTGACATGTCGCTGAAGGATCAGTGCACGTTACACTCTCTGAATCTACAGCACCTGATGCTTTGTGGGAGCTGCCAGAAACTATCACAACATTGTAATAAAGATAGTGCTTCAGAGCAGTATCCTCACAAGAACTGCTGTGCAATTATGTTTTCAAACATGCTAGCAGGCCTGAATAAACATCTGGCACCCACACAGTGCCTCTGATAGCGATAGAAATGCCTGACTTCCCTGCCAGGCATTTAAATGCAAGACTTTACAAAGAAGCCCTGAATCGCTACTTGGGTTTTGCAGATGGAGAAGTTGAAAAACGAGGTGAAATGACTTGTACAAAATTTGGAAACAGGCTAAGTTTGGAGTGGGACTCAGTCTTGTGACAGCCGTGGGAATAGCTGAGGTCTGTTTCTTCGGGAAGGATGACTCAGAGTAGGGCTGCCTGAAACAGCACTGAGAGAAGCCCCTGAAATGGACAGTCAACATCATGACATTATAAATAACAGAAAGATTAAATGCAAGCTGCTGCCTGTTGCTGCTGTTTTTGGCATTGCAGACTCCCCTCCTGACCATAGCTAGCCAGGGAAGCAAGGAAAGAAAGCAAACCAAAGGATCAGGACCTACCAGTCCCAGTGGAAGCCCTTGCTGGGCCTGTCGAGGTGAGCGCTCAGTGGGGTCTGGAGGTGTCCAGGCAGTGAGAGGTGCTGTCAGACCCTGTCCAGGCTTACCTGGGCTGCATAGCCAGAAACATCAGATAGGAGCTGTGTCAGCAAGCTGTGTCTGTTTAGAAGGCTGCAGCAGACTAGGAGGACTTCACACGAGCGCTAACATCTAGTGCTTTGCCCCTCTACCTCTCCCATGCTCATGCTCCCCACTCCTTCATTTGTTCTTTAGCTCTTGAACATTGGCCCTGTTTTCCCACAGATACCCGAGCTCCCTCTGATGTACCAGCGCTTGGGTCTCAGCTGGATCCTCTCCCCCTCCAGGATTTTACAGCTCTGTTTGCAGCCTGGCCTGTACCCCACTGTACCACTCAGCCCTGCATTTCTCCTCCCCACCACTCTCCACACCGCAGTAGTTTGCCATGTCCTGTACACTCTTTACTTGAAGTTGTGAGTCTTCTCTGAACTGCAGTACCTGCCCTGGTTAAACACAGGAGAGGAAATCTAGAGAACTAAAACCATTCAGTTAAAGTGCACTTAATCCTCAGTTTGGCATCAAAGATTCAGCACAGCTCTTTTTTGGCAGCTTTGCCTGTACAAACTGTAGTCAAAGAGGTGTTGTTCTGTTTGGTTGTTTGTTGGTTTGTTTGTTTTTTGATAGGGTCCTTTTTTTATATTGAGTTTGTCAGCCTTATTTCTTTAAATTTAACTTTTAAACAGAGTTCACAGATTCTGTCTTGGTGCTGGCAACGTTCATGTATGAAATGGAGCATCATGCACTGCTCACTTCTGCGGGATGCTTTAAGAGCTGGATGGTTTACTGGGTTACGAGGGTGTTAAATGGCATCACGTTGCATTCTCCAAGGGGTAGGCTGGCTCCCTGCGACAGGCTGGAATTAGCTGTCCCTCCGAGGGCGCTGGTGGCTGGGCTGCAGATAGCCGAGTGCCTCTTCTCAGAAGCATCAATCACTTGTCACTGCTCTGAAGATGACACGGTCTGTTAGCCAGACTCTTGGTCTAATCTGAGAGGACGAGCATTAAATTCCTATACTTAAAGGAATAATAAAAATGCTTGGATTTCTGTGGGTTTGCATGGTTATACGTCTTGGAAAATCACATGGTGCTGCTGAGCTCAGAAAGACGAAAATGGAGAGAAATTATTTTTGCTCCCAAGAGGGTGGGTTTATTTGTCAGACTCGCGTCTGAGGGAATGTGCTGGTGCAGAACAAAGTGTTCTTTGGTGCAGAATGCATGTTGGCCCAGGCTCATTTTGGTACAGAAACACTGCAAAGCTTTTTGGGGATGGTGGTTCTAAGAAGCCACGTGCGCTCCCAGCACCCTTGCTGAAGCTCTGGACCGTGTCCGTGTTGTCTTTGTGCCTGTGCGCAGGAGGCTGGGCCGGTGCCAGCAGCGCCCGGTGCACGTGAGCTCTGCAGAGGCAGAGCTGCTCCCTGAAGCCACAGAGGGCTGATGCTTCGGTCAGTTTTTACGTAATCCAGTTTCTGACATACGTGTAGTTTTCTGGGAACTTAACTGTATCCAAACAGTGATTTATGCCCTGCAGCGGTGCTTTCAGAGAGGCTCTGTTTTCCTCTAGGACTCTGAAGAGTGTGGTTGTGTGCGCGCGTGCTCACGTCTGTGTTTTGGAGAGTTACCAGGTGCGAAATATCAACTGGGATCAAACTGGCCTTTCCAGGAGGCGGTGGTGAAGGCTTGGCCTTTGGCAGAGCCCTGCAGATGGTGCTGTGGTCCCAGCTTAGCGGTGTCTGCTGGAGCACAGCCCTTCCCGCTGTGTGGGGAGCATGGCGAGGGGCAGTACCCCAGAGAGAGAACCTGGGGCAGCAGAGGGGCTCCGTGGAGATGCTGCTGCCAGGTGGGGCTTTAACCTCTATTCCTGTGCCGGTAAAAGAAAGCTTTGGAGAGGGATCACATAGAGAAGCTGGGAGGGAACCTCACAGCTGTGATACAGGACTGGGGTTGTACCTCATGGTGTTAATGGGAAGCCTGGAGCTGCCCTAGCACTGTGTTAATCCCTGGGTTTGGGCAATCTCTAGTGTTGTGGAGGACAGAGCTAGAGCACCACCCTTGTTCTGGTGCAGCTTCCATGTAAGCACCTTGAAGCGCAAGTACTACCTGTGTTTTCAGTCCTCCACCCAAGATGTGGGGTGAAAGGAGCTTTCTCAGGGACTTTAGGGAGTCAAAGGAACATGTTTAACCTTCACAGTGCTCTCAGCTGAGCCTGTGCTCGTGTAGGTATGAGCCTTCTGTCCGGGTGAGGATCTGACTGAGGTGACCGGGGGTTTGGGGATTACTGGCCAGCACTCAGTCCCTTGATGCAGCACCGTGTGTTGGACTGGGCTGGGAGAGAGCTTGACAGCCATCTAGCCCAACTGCCCTGTGCAACTCAGGACCTGGCTTACATCATTCCTGACAAATGTTTGCCCAGCCTGATCCAAAAGGCTTCCAGTGCTGATAAGGACTTTTGCGTGCAATTGGTTCTGGTGCTTTCTTGTTCTTCCTGCCAGGAAGTTAGCTTTTGCACCTAGTGTTCCGTGCTGCCATTAAAGTGGACTACGTCTTCTCCTGTCCTGAGGTGGAGAACAGCTGGTTCTCCTCAGAGCAGCTTCTACGCGTTGGTCTATTCCCGTGTTTCCTTGCAGTCTTCATTTCCAAGGGAAAGAACGCCAACACTGTGTGGTTTCTGTAGGCTGCTCACACATCCCTCCTCCCTGAGGTGTGGAGCGGGTGCTGGAGGGTGGTGGGCTTTGGACGTGCGATACTTGTGCCTATGATGACTGGAATAACAGAGCTGCTCCGGCTCAGTACAAGGGAGGAGTCGTTTTCCAAGCAGTGAAGACCAAGCCAAAACTTGCATTAACATTTTGTTTGTCTGGGAAAGTTTTCAAAAGCTGTATTTAAGTTTTAATAAACTACTATTTCTACTCCAGATGGCATCGAGGGCGACAAATACCCGGTGAGAGAAGGCTTCTCTCTCACAGTGCAGAAGATGATGAGATACCAAGAGAGACTTTATCCACTTTCCAGCCTATCTCCTCTTCCATGGGTGGTTTGATATGCTTTAAGTGTCATTAGTTTCAGGTGTTCCACCCTGTGGGGGGTCATGACACAATCCTTTTCTGTCTCTTTTCCTGGCAGCTACTTGTGAATCTCAGCATGTTCCCTCAAGTCCTCAGTGAGAGTGTGAGATGTGATTTGCGTGCTGCCATCTTGCAGCCCTGGGGTCACAGCCAAAGCATGCTCTGCAAGTAGCAGAAGTTACTGTAGCCTCACGGATGTTCTAGAACATGTCCTGTTGCAGATCCTGTTTTGGATCCCCTGCAGGAGAGGGTATGATGGGTTATGCTACCCTCGACGTAGAAGGAACGGAGCAGACCAAGGAACATGGTAGCAGTAAGAGGCATGATCATGCTAACCTGAATGAATCCCATTGTGGTTTTCCTCCAGGGCTGGATCCTGGGATGAGGCCTTTGGGGAATGTGGTGTGTGCAGATGCACTGGAGATTTTGCAAAATCAGCAGGTTTTCAAGGAGTGTGCTCTCAAACAAAGTGCTTTAGATTGCTTTCTCTCATGCCTGAGGAAAGAAACCCGCATGCCTGTGGATTTCACTGTGGGTGGGGATGACAAGGAAGGGGGAACCTGTTTGTAGCAGTTCCTGCCCACTGCAAGGCCTGAGTAATTCCAGCTGTGCCCAACAGCAGCTGGGACTTGCACTCACTTCTCCATCCATTGTTGCTAGGTTGGAGGCAAATAAGCTATTATTCCTTTGCTCCCTTTGGGAAGTGTAATGCTGCATTTGATGGAAACTTGCCAGTGGTTCTGTCCTGTACTAGGATTCACCAAATCTGGATTCAGATCCCTGCTGTGTGACAAACAGCAGGCCTGACCCTGGGCTTGTTATTGCTTACTCTGTTCCCTGCTGTTACGGTTGGAATAATATCCCTTTGGTTAGAATAATATCGCTTTGCTGTCTTACAGACCGTTGTAAGAGTACCTTATATAGAGGATGTGGGGTACTCAGTTGCTTCCGAAAGGACTGTGACTCTCCTATGCCAATCTCTTCCTCAATTACATCCAAACGGAGCAAAGAATGAGCCAGTTTTTATGAACTCCACCTCATCTGCTGCCTGGTGACAGGGCATGCCGCCCTGCCGCAGCATCATCGATCACATTTGCGCTGCTGATTTCCAGTGCTGCCGGTGCCAAACCCCAAAGGATGTGGGAGGAAGCCAAAGTACCTGTAGTTTTTCTGCAGCAAATGCATCTCTGAGTGCGATGAGAGCACAATGCACATACAAACCAGCCGGCTGCAGAGCGCTGAGCAGGAGCATCCTGTGCGCAGCAGCAGCTGGTACACAGTGCATGAGCGTCAAAGATGTTGCTGTTGCGGACAGGTGGAGAGAAGAGCTGCCACACGTTGTGGTCTCCATGGTTTGTCTCCTTTACGTGGTTGATGTCAAAACTGCAGCTTTGACATCAGTCTCCATAAGATACAAATAAGAGACACTCAGTCTCCATAAGATACAAATAGCACACAGGAGGCAAATGGAGCATCTCTGCTTAATGTCTGTGCTTCAGAGAGTAACTGGAGCTTGTCTCCTCTGTTTTGCATATATGCTCCAGCATGGGTGCAGCAAGGCATCGTTTGATCTGCCCATCGACTTGATAGTGCAGTGCCTGCTGCAGTGAGGCCTTACTTGGCAACCTGAGCTGCTGCGAGAGCTGCGGGACCCAGCGATGCTGGTAGAAGAGTGGCTTCTGCCATCAAAATCCTTGTTGTTTATCTGAAATATTCATCCAAGACTGTCTAGAACACGAACACAATTGCTTGGATTGTTGAAAAAGGCATGAATTATTACAAAATTCCTGGCGTGGCATTTGGCTTGTGATTAATTACTTAGGTTTGCACAGTACTTTGATATTCCAGCTCTAAATCCACAGTAAGCAGCTGCTACTCTGTTGACCTCAGTGGAGTCACCCCACTCACTCCAGTTGGGTTTAGTTGGCTCGCTTGGTGGTATGTGGTATTTCTATTCTGTGAAACAAGTGTCCCATCATTGAATTAAGCCTTTCCAGGAACTGGAGGCTGTTAAGCTGATAAATCTTTTTCTCCTTTTCCATATTGCTCTGCCAGTTCTCTGGGAGTGACCTTCTCACCATCTCTTTTGACTCTGAGCTTGCTGCTTCTCTGGAGTCCCTCCCCGAGCCGTTGCAGTTTGTGGTGTGCTTGTGTTGCCAGAGTTCTCAGAAGCTTTGCCCACAGGTTGCTCCATTTGTCTCTAAGCTTTCAGGACTCCGTTCCCCTCCCAGTATCTTGTGTAACTCTCCCCCTGCCAATATTGTTGTCTTCCTTGCATGAATTTCTTTATGCTGGATAATTTGCTATAAGCTACTGACAGAAAAATCTAGATCGGAAAGGCAATTTAGTCTTGCTTTGTTCTTCACGTGACTCTGCTGCTGCTGGGGTTTGCTGAGGTGGGAGTCACGGTGCTGGCACGTTCTCTCTTTGCTTGAGAAGAGTAGATTAAGATCATACTTCACTCAAATAAGGCTTCTTCATTTAACGTGCACGGGTAGCGGGTGCTCTGGCTGAAAGCAGATTTTGTACTTTAACTTCCAGGTCAGTGAGCCTTCTGTCTCGTTTGTGTCAGCAGGCAGTGGCCCTTTGTTCAGCACTACGATTCTTTCCACCTCAGCAACGTGCACATACACACTGCAGATCCTGAGTTGTGTGATAAACTCCATGCTCAGTTCCGTAAGCCCAGCAAATAGATCAGCTCTTCTGTTTCAGGGCTGGATTGTGGGTCCTGTTGACCAGTAATAAAGCCAAGAGTATGGAGGGAGGCAGCTACTCATTTAGTTTGGCTTTTCCATCTCTCCCCGCCTATGTCAGAAAGAAAGAAAAAGGGCGTAAATTCTTGGAGAGTGAAAATTTTCTTTGCAGACGTGGCCTTTGTAACTGGGAGCTGGAGAGTAGAGTGAAATTAGTCAAATATTAAATACATTAAGTATTTAATTTAGTAATTAAGGTACTTTGTTACTAAGTAGGGCCAGGATTGATGCCAGGGTAGTCACGGGCATGAAAATTAAGCATCTGGATGAATAGCCTATAACCTGAATCCTGCCTGTGCAGTAGTGGGTGCCTCCTAGCACCTTCCACTGCTGATGGGCAGCCTGGAAGAGCAAGAAGGGGCCCCTACCCGCTGCTGACCTGCCTTTTCCTGAGCACCACTCTGGAAGGTGCGGGCGCTCACCAGTACAGCCTTGAGCGTCCATTGGCAGATAGTGGTGTACATCATCCATGTACCATACACTCGATGATCTCAAAGGTCTTTTCCGACCTAGCGATTCTATGATCCCACCCAGGAGTGTGGCACTTCTTCTCAAGGTGTGACCCGCTGTGTTTCTGTGGGCAGATAAGTGAAAGCGACTGCCTTTTTCCTTGCTCTGCTCAGCCCTGGAGCACTCTCACACCCAGCTGTGCCTGACCTCCCATAACCTTGCTGTTTGTGCCGTGGATCCCTGCAGAATTCCCTCCGTCCTGATCCTCTTGGACTTTGTCCCTAGCAAAAAATCCTGCTCAGGCTTCTTGGAATTAATGTGCATTAGCCTAACCCAGAACTGCTGTTTCCTGGGAAGCTCTGGCACTGTAAAGCTTGTTTGTTTTTCCCCCTCCTCCCTTTAATCAGAATTAAGTAATTTATTTTAAAAATTTCCTATGAGGACTTTGTGTCCTGGATTCTGAGCTTTAGAAATGTTTTGCTCTGGGATTCCTGAGTTATATCCATTTTAAGTTGCTGCACGGCTTACGCTGAGTGCTGATTAGCTGTGTACAGCCTGGGAGCAGGTCACGGTGTGTGTTACATGAGAAAAAACAGGCGTTAGTCACCTCTTTTTTTTCTTTGATAAGAACAGCTGCTGCTTAATATGACTGAAATGTCTTATCTCGTTCTCTAGAACAAGAAGTCCCTTGTTTGCTGCATAATGAAAGTCTGGCACTGCCATTACAATCCCCAGCTTTTTGTCTAGAAAAGCAGGTAATGATTTGTTCTGTAGTAAGGAGCGATTCATCTTAATGATCTAAAAAGTAATGAAGTGTTTCACTGCTTCTGTCATGGTAGGGTGAGGTAGTAATGATGCAGGGGGGATAAAAACCTCTGAGATAAAATATGCCCAATTTGGGAGTTCTGAAGTAAAGTTTCTGAACAAAGCTGTTCCGAGTAGCTTTGACAGGAACTTTTATCAACATCAGTGATAAAAAGAAGCTATTCCCAAGAGGTTGTTTTGATGGTGCCTTTTTACCAGCTGTTTCTGTGCCCCAGCAAAGCCACTCTTTGTTGTGCTCCTGAGCACAGTGAGTAGAGAAGACTTGGACGTTTCATACTAGGACTTAACCCAAGTCTCCACAGTGCAAGTCCTGAAAATCCCTTCACGGCACAAGCAGCCCGTCTCTGGCTCCCACGCCGCAGGGGGTTGAAACTGGATGAGCTTCGAGGTCCCTTCCAACCCAAACCATGCTGTGCTGCTGTCCTCTCGTGGAGGAGCGTGTTTCTGTGGTTCCCCTTCAGCAATCATCACTGCAGCCAGACGTTGGGGAACCAAATTCCAGTGTGGCTCGCAGCACAGGTGAAGAGTTTATCAGTCTTAAATAAAATCCATGCAGCTATTACATCGTATATCATAGAATCAGGGAATAGTTTGGGTTGGAAGGGACCTCAAAGCCCATCCAGTTCCGGCCCCTGCCATGGGCAGGGACACCTCCCACTGGATCAGGTTGTTCAAAGCCACATCCACCCTGGCCTTGAACACTTCCAGGGAGAGGCCAGCTACAGCTTCCCTGGGCAACCTGGGGCAGTGCTAGTTTTATATATATATATATATATATATATATATATATATATATATGTATATATATATATGTATATATATATACACATATTGTTAAAAGAAAACCAAACCTGATCCTATAGAAACAGCTTGCTTGTTTGTTTTAAGCAAGCATGTTCAATTTGGGAAAAGCATCCGCAGTGGAGGAGAAGGACTGCGGTGGCAATGAGGTTCATAAGTAGGATGTTTTCATCGGACTTGTGATGCTATCCAGGCATCAGTAGTTTTAAAATGTGAAGTATCCCAGCAGAGAAGCGTGTGTCAGCAGTGTGCTGTCGAAACTGCTCTGCCTTCAGCAAAACATAGCTGCCACATTCACCGCACTGATTTAGAGGCTGTCTTTTAATAATATCCGTGCTTTTACCTAACAAGGAGAGCTGGGTGCTCCAGAAGTCAGAAACAAAGATGCTGACAGCTTTGTTGCAAATGAGGAGAAGATGAGCAGCAGGTTTTGAGTTTCTGTAGAACAAGCAGATTTCATGAACTGGTTTGTGCTGTGTGGCCTCAAGGCGGCTATTACTGCAGGGATCTGGGAGCAGTGCAGGAGGGAAGATGGAGCGTGAGGACAGTTTCTGGGCCCGTGCCACTGAAATAGCACTGGACACATTCCCATGGGTGTGCTCCTCTGAGTTTGATTTCCACAAGACAACAGATGTCCCCGCTTGCCCCAGTTCACAGAATTAGATTTAGGGTTGGAAAACGGAAGAAATATTTATTCCCTAGGCTAAGATCTGGGTTCAGCTGTGTCCAAATTGATTCTTTATGCCAGTATGAAACTGCCTTTTCTTGTTCCTAAGTGATATTTTGCACGCTGGTTTTGTCCTGCTTGGGTTTACACTGGAAGTGGGCCTTAAAGCTGTCATTTTGGAGACATCGTAGCTACATGTACAACACGAGAAGCTACAGAGAGACCCCAATGCAATGAAATCAGCAAGAATTTTGCCTGAGCAGGGAACTGGTGATTCATTAGCAGGGAAGCCTGAGGAGAACTGGCCCCTGTTAGGAAAAGGATGTTCCTGTTGTTCATGACAGCAGGGAAGGTTTGGTTGATGTATCTGGCCGTTCTGAAGGGGTTGTTTGGCTGCATTCCAGAGCTTGTAGAGTCTTGGTAAGGTCTGTGTGTTTCTGAGTAGGGCAGAGGTCTCGGATTTGAGGGCCTAAAGGAGGCCCTGTCCTTCTGTCACTGCTGACTAAGCCATAGCAGATCCAGAGTTGGTGATGATCAGAAGAGCCTATCTAAGAGAATGAGGCCCGGGAGGCGTGGGACTGAGGGAATCTTCTGTGGGAGTTTCCTTGTGTCAAAGTGAGGGAGCAGGGCAGTGCAACTGATACCTGCAGCGTTTGTGTGAGAGCCCCCTGCGGAAGCATAGAGAGCACCGGACCGAGTGCTGGCACCAGCTCCAGGCGGTGTGCGTCCTCAGCCACCGTGGGAGTGATGTGCACGGCATGCTGGCAGGTGGGAGCAGAGGAGGGAACGAGCTGAGGAGGCTGCTGGAGGCAGCAGGGGAACATCAGCAGCGATAGGAACGTATGGTGAAGTGTCACAGGGCTGATAGCGCTGTAGGACAGTTCCAAGGAGACAGTCCTGCTACAAATAGGGAGGTTTAAAATCAAGATGTAAGAGTGTGCCAAGAACACTGTGTACGGTTCTGTCAGAAAAATGTCCTCGCGCAGGAGCAGGTGCAGAGCAGGGCCAGGAGGATGAGTGAGGGACGGAGAGCGGAGCAGATGGGAGAGAACCAAAAGAGATGAGTTTGTTTTGCCCAGCAAAACAAAGACTGGGAGAGGAATGCAGTGTCTCTCTGTAAACACTTCATTGCAAAGTAAATACTAGAGGGGAAGAAAAGGTCTTTATAATAAAGATCAATGCCGGCACAAGGACAAATTGGTACAAATTCGCTATTAATAAACTTAGCCTGGAAATTAGATTTTCAGCCACTAGAGGAGTGAGATTCTGGAGGAGTCTCTCAAAGGAGGAAATGGAAACCAAAGGAGCTTTGTAAAGAAGCCAGCGGAGCCTCCAGTAGCGAAGGGAGAGTAAATTAAATCTCTGACACAGCCTCGTTTTATTTTATGCATGTTGATGCTATTGACAGCCCAACAACAGTTGGGGAGGAGAGCAAGTGGCAGTAGGAGGGGGAAGCAGCAGTGAGCAGCTGTAAGTAGGAATTGAGAGCCAAGTTATAAGTCAGCTGTAGGAGATGGGGATTTTGGGGATAGCTGAGCATGGTGGGTTGACTCAGGCTGGCTGCCAGGGGCCCACCAAAGCCGCTCTGATCCCCCCTGCTCAGGTGGACAGGGGAGAGAAAATATAATGAAGGGCTCATGCGTCGAGATAAGGACATGGAGATCACTCGGCAACTGTCAGCGCAGCAAAGCAGGCTCCACTTGGGGAATTAGTTTAATTTATTACCAATGGAATCAAAGTAGGATAATGAGAAATAAATCCAAATCTTAAAAATACTTTTGTCCCCTTCCTACCTTCGTCCCAGGCTTAACTTCACTCCTGATATTCTCTACCTCCTCCTCGTTCCCCAGAGTGGTGCAGGGGGACAGCAGCGGAGGTTATGGTCAGTTCATCACTTGTTGGTTCTGCTGCTCCTTCTTCCTCAGGGGGAGGACCCCTCACCCACTTTCCCCACTCCAGTGTGGGGTCCTTCCCATTAGAACCAGTCTTCCATGAACTTTTGCAATGTTAGTCCTTCCCATGGGCTACAGTTCCTCACAATCTGCTCCAGTGTGAGTCCCCTCCATGGGGCACAATCCTTCAGGAACAAACTGTTCCAGCATGGGTCCCCCATGGAGCTACAGGTCCTGCCAACAAACCTGCTCCAGTGTGGGCTTCCACAGGGTCACAGCCTCCTTCAAGAACCTCTGCTTACTCTGGTGTGTGGTCCTCCCTTGGGCTGCAGGTAGATCTCTGCTCCACCATGGACCTCCGTGGGCTGCAGGAGGACAGCCTGCCTCACCACGGTCTTTACCACAGGAGCACCTCCTCCTCCTTCACTGACCTTGGGGTCTGCGGAGCTGTTTCTCTCACATATTCTCCCTCCTCTCTCTGGCTGCAGTTTCTGTTGTGTGGAGTTTTTTCTCCTTCATAAGTGTATTATCCCAGAGGAGCTACCACCATCGCTGATGGACTTGATGAGCTTAGATTATGATCCTCAGTTATCCTTCACGGCTGGACTTAATGATCTTTTCCAGCCTTAACAATTCTATGAATCAATGATTCTGTGATGGGCTCAGCCTTGGCCAGTGGCAGGTCCTTCTGGGAGCCATCTGCCACTGGCTTTTTTGGCCATGCGAGAAGCTTCTATCAGCTTCTGACAGGAGCCACCCTTGTATTCCCCCTGCTCACAAAACCTTGCCACACAAACCCAATATGCTGAGCCACGCTGAGCTGTGTAGAGCCCCAGCTCTGGCTGTATCTAGTGTTCAAGAGCAGAGACTTGGCCAGACTGACTAGGTTTAGCACCTTTTCACAGCATCCTTTAGAACCCAGACTTGCATGGTAGGACCCTGTGCTGCATCTTCCCTCTCCGCTTCCCAGCTGCTGCGGCTTTCTGCTCCATTCTGGACCAGTTCTGCACAGTGGCTGTTGTTGGGTAGCTTTGTCAGAAAAGATTAGGATAGAGTTTAGGATGGATTTTTAGAATGCCTCCAATTTTGCTGGAGAATTCCCAAGGGTCCCTTTTGGCATGGAATTGTAGGAGGGAGGCTAGGAAAGTGTAGGGGAGCTGCCTTTGTCAGGGGAGGTTGCTTTGCTACAGGCTTTAAATGGTGTCAGTAAATTTTTGGATTAAGAGAAAATGAAGTAATTTCTTGAAAGCGTTTTGGAAATTACAGTGTTATCCTGGATCAGAACTGAGAAACAGTCAGGTACAGAACAAGCTGAACTTTCCAGGCTAGAAAATGAGAGGAAAATGCAAATAGATAAGCAAAAAAAATCCAAGAATTTCAGCTCTTAAAGGTGGAACACAGAGCGGTATTCCTGGAAACAGCAGTTCTTTGGAATTGGGATGCAGAATGCAAGAAGCAAGCTATAAATAGAAGATGCATCTGGGCAGAAACAAGAGGAATGAAAGAGGAAATAGTAAGGCAGAGCAAGTGTCTTTTTTCAGCTCCTAATCAGACATGAGCGTTCTTACTTCCCATTCTTTCTGGCTGCTGACCCAGAGAGCATCAGAGGGACATGGGAGAAAGGTGGAGGAGTGTTAGGGCCCATCTGAAATAAAAAAATCTGCTTCTGCTTTGGATTTTGCCTCAATATCCACGGGGTGGCTCGGCTGAGTTCGGGTTTCTGTGCAGCGTTTTTATTTATTTGTCCCCCTGCATGATCCTGACTTGGCATTAAAACTAAACAGAGCACTGGAAGTTGCCATTAATCCATGGAGTCAATGCGTCAATTCAGACTTAAGAAAACCGGTTGAGTGTGTTACACAAGGCGCCTTGAAAAACCCAGCCACGGTTTCCCTGTAATTGCTTGCCCCTATCCATGATTGTCAAGATGAAATCCCTGCACTGAATAATGGAAGGCCTTTATCCTAGGAGTCACGGTCCCTGTTTGTGGCTCACTTTGTATCACTGGTGTGCTAAGGATGCCCCACCTCCTGTCCTGTCCTCCTACCATTCCTGTCTCCACAATTAGCTTGGCAGACGCTGTCATTCTTTGTGCTGGTGCAGCGTGTTTGCTTGCGCCGAGATGGTTTCCTGCTGCCATGAAGGAAAAGGTTAAGAACTAAAAACAACTCCACCGTCAACTGTAAGGCATTGGGAGCCCAGTGCTGCTTCTGCTTTGCAGAATTCCAGCACCCCGTGGACTGGACCTTGCCACCTTCTCTGAAAGACAAGCCAGCTACAGGGGGTTTATAAATACCCTCCTGTACGGCAGACGGGAAGCGTGGCAGGATGGAGCTCGGCACGTGCCTGAGTCAAGTGATGTGAGCCTCCTCTGGAAATGTGTCAGTCATAACCATGGCATCATATTGGGCTCATTCAGCCTGGAGAAGAGAAGGTTCCAGAGACACCTGAGAGCAGCTTCCAGTACTGAAAGGGGCTCCAGGAAAGTTGGGGAGGGGCTCTCGATCAGGGAGTGCAGGGATAGGATGGGGGGAACGATTTTGAGCTGAAAGAGGGGAGATTGAGATGAGATTTTAGGCAGAAATATTTCCCTGTTAGGGTGGGGAGGCCCTGGCCCAGGTTGCCCAGAGCAGTGGGGGCTGCCCCATCCCTGGAGGGGTTCCAGGCCAGGTTGGATGGAGCTTGGAGCCCCTGATCCAGTGGGAGGTGTCCCTGCCCATGGCAGGAGGGAATTGGAATTGGAATTGGTTGGGCTTTGAGGTCCCTTCCAAACCATTCTGTAATTCTGTGATCATATTTTGTACCACTTTGTCCAGAAATAACTGAGGGGGCAAATCATGGTCCTTCGGGATGTGGAGGGCCTCTCATGCTGTTCAATCACTGCTTGCAGTCTCTTTGGGAGGGTGCAGCAGGTCAAAACAAGGAGCAGGCGACACTAGAAGATGGATTAATAAAATGAGCAAGAAGGGTACAGGCAGTGGGGGTTACCCTCATCCTTCCCTTTTCCTGCCCAGGAGTGCGCTTCTACAGCCCTTAATGCAGAGCTCAGTGCTCGGCTGAAGAGTGTGGTCCAGCTGCTCGGGCAGATGCAGTTTTTAATGTTTTTAATGTCCACTTTTCTATCTAGGGTTATGGAATGTTCCTTTTGTACGGGATGTGCATTCTGCGCTGTCTGCTGCCCAAAGTTTGGGTTTAAGTGTAGCTGAAGAGTCAGGGAGGAGGAGGAAGGGCTGTTTGTGTGGTGCTGAAGTCTGTGCTCAAGGCTGTAGCACTGGGCTCTGGGGAGGGAATCCACTTGAGGAAGAGAGCTAACATGATGTAATGCTCTGAGAAAAACCTACACAAATGAGGAACTACACTCGCCTGAGCGTCATGCCTTTCGGTCTGACTCTTCTGTGCTGCTGCTGAGCAGGAGGAGCAGTGCTCAGCAGTCCCTGCAGGCGGTGAGGCATTTGCCTTTCGTTTCACTGTGCCAGAGTCAAGGATATCAGACAGAGAAAGGACATCACTGAGGGAGAGTGAAGTTCATCTGCCAATATCATCGCATATCACAGTGAGATTTGTGCAAGGTGCTTCTCTTCTAACCTGCTGCTATGAAGGTGTAGTGCTTCTCATTTTCAGCACTTTACTGAAGCACTTGCACCTTCTCCATGCTTGATCCATTCACATGGACCTATTGGAAGTATCTGAAATGCAGCTATGCAGACTGACCTGTTACTCAGCCTTGGCCTACACCACACCTGTAATTTTCCACCTGGAATCCTGACACCACTGGGAGGGGCTGATGGTGGTGTGACTCATGCCAAGTGACTCATGACCTGCCTGTTGCCTGCCCAGCTCCAATAAAATCTCTGCAAGGAGGGGTGGAGGATCCATTACACTGATCACACCAGCTCACATGGATGCTTGTCTCCAAGCTCCTGTCTCTGCTGGCAGGTGTCTCATTTAGAGGTTTGAAGTTGACACCAAGCTCCTGGGCCTCTCAGGGGCTTTAGCAGGATATCCAGGAGCTGTATCTGTGATGTAACTTTTTGTGTGGGTTGAGGAGCATCAGATAGTTGGGTTTTGTTTGTTCTCTTTGAAATCACAATGAAAACAATGACCAGAGTGTTTGAAAATATTCTGGTCCTTGAATCACAGAATTGTTTGGTTGGAAAAGACCTTTGAGATCATCGAGTCCACGCATCCCTGTCCACTACTGATCCATCCCTGAGCACTTCCTCTGCCTGTCTTTTAAACCCCTCCAGGGATGGGGACTACATTACCTCCCTGGGCAGCCTCTACTAGTGCTCGATAACCCTTTTGTTGAAGAAATGTTTCCTGATGTCTAATCTGAACCTGCCCTGGCACAACTTGAGGCCAGTTTCTCTCGTCCTATTGTTGGAAAAACGTTAATTTAGCTGAAGAATTAGAGTTCACTACCCCAGGTTCCCGGGGCCTCGAAATAAAGCACCACATATAACCTACCTGGAATGGTTATGTGTTTGTCTCTACGCTAACACTATCACTTGTTACCTGGGAGCAGAGCCCAGCACCCACCTTGCTACAACCTCCTTTCAGGAGCTGTAGACAGTGAGGAGGTCTCCCCTCAGCCTCCTTTCCCCCAGGCTGAACAGCCCCAGTGTGCATTGGCTTCTGCCACCGTGCTGAGCTCAGTGGGTCCTGGGGGTGGATGACCTCTGTGAAGCATTTCAGTGAGTGGTAACGGGGGGCACCTGTGAGAAATGGCCTTTTTACCGGCCCCAGGGCTGCTAAATGCTTGCCCTTCATGCAGGTGTTGCTTGGAACCAGGTGGGTGTGAGGTGTAAATTAGGAGTTTGTCTCCGGTAGAGAGCACGTGGGCACAGTTCTCCTTTGCAGCAGGGCTTCTTTCCACTTCTCTGGCAGAGCGAAGGTGTCTCAAAGTAGGTATGAATTCAGTTTTTGTCTGCCTGACCTGTTTTCCTCGCTGGCAGAGCAGCCAAGAGGCGCTATGCTGTGAGGGCGCAGCAAGTAGGTCAGTTCTGGTCAGCAGGGTGGTGGTGAGGAGGCTGTAACAGCGTGTGGACAAAGGGCACTGGATTAACCTCGTGGTGGCTTGTTCCGAACGTGAGCACTGCTTGGTTCAGTGTGAGGAAGGAAGAAGTGGAGAGTTGTGCTTTGTATTTACTTTCAGTGTCGTTGTTAATTGTAGAGGTCTTTGAGTGGATATATTCCCTTTTCGTAGTGTTCCCCCTCTGTGAAACCAAGCACAGGTGAAAGGGCTGCCTTCCCAAGGTGACTGTGTGGACACAAGGTCACTTTTGTTTTGTCTCGCTGTTGCATGTGTATTAAAAGGAAACAAACCCTGTCTCACTTGTGTGCCTCAAAGATAAGGAAAACATAGTTTTCACTTCTCTCCAGGAAAGAGAGTCACACCAACCCTGACAGCCTTTGAAAACGGAGATGTTCAAGGCTTAGTATATGGGAAAAAGAAAAGGTTTTATATAGCTCTGCACAAGAAATGGTAAAATAACCATAGTCCTTAAAATGCTGGGAGAGAAAATTGCTTTTCTGAGAATGAAAAACACCTGATTTGATTAAAAAGGCTGTTCTTTAAGGCAAAGTTCTGATTTACTTTTTTTACTTGAACTGATTCCATGTCATTGCTAATTTGTGGTTTGAACAGCACACTGTGCATTACACTTAGCTGTGAAATGGTTATTGCAGCTCAGATCTGAGCACTTATTGCAGCTCAGATCACTTGGAGCTCTCCTATCTGTGTGTAATATCTGTTCCTCAGCCTGGTTCAGACTTGCAGCAGGCACTGTGTTTGTTTGATAGCTGAGATCAACTGTTTTCTATGTGATGTAATGAAGAGATATAGAGGAGAAAGGATAGCCTGTGAAATAATAACATGGTCAGCACAGCTTTTGTGTAACAAAACTTGTTGAAGGTACGCAGTGCCTGGCACTGCCCAATGAGTGCCGGTCAGGGTCAGGTGGAATCCATCCTCCTGTCCCCACTGACCCTCAAACAAGCTTCTGTTCTGGGTGTTTCAGTGAGATGTCTGCATTTAGTTGGGTCGGTGTCGGCAGCAAGATAAGGGGGAACAGTTTTCAGCTGAAAGAGGGGAGATTGAGATGAGATCTCAGGAAGAAATGTTTTCCCGTGAGGGTGGTGAGGCCCTGGCCCAGGTTGCCCAGAGCAGTGGTGGCTGCCCCATTCCTGGAGGGGTTCAAGGCCAGGTTGGATGGGGCTTGGAGCCCCTGATCCAGTGGGAGGTGTCCCTGCCCATGGCAGGGGGTGAGACTGGATGGGCTCTGAAGTCCCTACCTAACCAAACTGTTCTATGATTCTAGGACGCTACGATCCTGATCTTGTGTTGAATTAGTTTAAAACTAAGGAAGTCCAATGTGTTGTTTAGAGAATCAGTTTTTCCTGGAATAAGATATTCCCCTAAAGTGAGGTTACCTATTTTTTGCTTTCTTTAAACCAGTTAACGACTGTTAACTCCAGTGTGAATGGAGTCACAGTGGTGCATGAGACTGGGCAGAGGCCTCCATCAGCTGAGATTTTCACTCAAGGTAAGTCGCTGCTCTGCCTTGAGACCCTTACGCGATCAGTATCGAGCTTTGTGCCCTGTGGTAACTGAAACCTGCAGTGTTGGGAAGTGAGGATGACACACTTTTTATGGCTTTTCTACTCTGATGTTGGTGTACTACTAAGTGAAACACGGTGCTTGGGGTGAGTTCAGGCAGGTGGACATTGCTGAGGCTGTTTCTGATGTGATGTGTGGTGGGTACGCAGCTCCTGCCCTGCACTCTGCCCTCTGGACTGGGCTTGCTAGAAGGGGACTCCTCGGAGGGCCTTGAAAACAAAGGGTCGTCATGCAAGGAAGGAGGGGAGCGATGCCCTCCTTCTGCTGTCCCCTTGTGCTGTGGGCCAGAGCACAAGGCTCTGCTGTCCCCTTGTGCTGTGGGCCAGAGGAGCCGTCTTTGCCTGCAGTCTCTCACTTTGCTTCATGTCTGTGGTTTTCATAACGAGTTTAGTGAACAAACATCCCTTGGAGTTTTTCATATGACAATGAAGAGATGTGGTTAAAGTACAGACGTTCCTCTCAAAGACACTAATTCTGTGCACAGGAGAATTCAAGGCAGCAGCAGAGCATCACAAACCTCACAAGATGCTACTGCTACGTTATAGTATTGGTTGCGCAGCAGTTGTTAGTTGTGTTTGGTTGGCTGAGGAGCATGGAGTTGGGGACAAGCAGGAAAAGCCAATCTGACCAAAGGCTAATTGCCTTTGAAAATAAAATTCAGAGCACTTAATTGTGACTGGCTTTTTAATTGTTGAATTCCATGTGCGTAGGTAAAAAATGCCATTCCCTTTGTCCTTGCTGGAGTCCCCCAGGGGCAGCGGGGTCTCAGTCCCCAGCCACCAGCCTCCATCATGATCAGCACTGTGCAGAATTTAGGCTCGCTTGTTGTCCCTCTCTGCTCTTTTCCAGCTTTTTACTTCCCAGTCTTTCACATCCATTTCAGCAGCACTTCTTTGAGGTCCAACTCTCAAGCCCAGCCCGCGGTCAGAGCAGCGGGAGGATGCTCTGCGTGCCAAGGAGAGCAGAAACATCCTCACTTGATGGTGGGGATGTGTATTAGTTGACTCAGTGGCTGTTGTGCAACCAGAGTCCTGGAATCTGCATCCAGAGAAGATAAGTGCATGATGGTTGCGCAAATCAGCAGGTGCAGCCTCTCTGAGTGGAAAGATTTATGGGGTGCGTGGCCTTCAAGAAATCATTGAGTAGTGTTTTAACAGCCCCAGCACATCTGGGAGCAGAGGATTTTGGAGCTTGATTAGAAGTTGTTGTATCTGCATGACTGTTACCTTGTTAAAAATCAATCTAAGTAAAAAGAAGACTTTCCCAACTAATGATGTAACATTATTTACCCAAAGTTAAAAGACTTTTTGAGTTACACTTGGGGAGTGTTTTATAGGAAAAAAAAAAGTAGAATTGGATAGTTTTTAAGAACAGTGCTTATATAGTGAAGAACTGTGATTCTGCCCTCAGGAAAGAGGCATCTTCATAAAAGCTGAACATTGTGTTCCTCCTGCCGTCCTTAAACAAAAGTAAAAGCAATGTGTAAGGGACGGGAGTTAAAATAAATTAGAAATGAAGTGCAGAAAACTGCAAATGAAAAGGAAAATGTAAAATGGTCCTTGGCTGCTATCTTCAAGGATGATAAGGAATTTAAACATTATGCTTGAAACAGAAGAATTGTGTAAGGGCTCTTTGAAATGGAAATGGCGCAATTGTTAATGATGATGAAAAGTAGAAGCATTTAGTAAGTATTTCTGATCAGTGTTTGGTGACAGCAGAATAATGTGCTGGAATCACAGGAGGATAATGAATTAATTTCTAAATTATTAAGCCTCAAGAAAGATGTATTCTAAAACAGTGACTAGGAATAAGCAGTTTAGAAAGTACATATTCAGATAACAGGCAGGCGAGAGCCCTGGCGGAGATGCCAAGATGATGGGTGGTTTGCAGATGGCAGTTTTTAATATGGGGGGAATCCAGGACGCTGGATTTTTAGCTAGGGTTTCAATATGCCAAAAGGCAAACTGGATTAGTCAAGCAAAACAGTGCTGTGGGGAGTCCAGAGGGAAGGACTTCTTCCCTGGCTCCTTCTTTCAGTGTGGGCTTAGGGACAAGCCCCCGGGGAGAGGATCCCTTTGTGTACCTGCTGGGAACCTGGCCTCTCTTGTGACTCTTACAGCACAGAATGACACTTCGGCTTCTTCAGGAACACTTCGTTCAGAGCCATCTAATCAAAAGAAAAAGGCTCTGGGTCAAAAAAGGTTTGAGAGGGAAGTGAGGAGGCTGAGATTCAAAGCTATCCTCCCCCAAAGCAGAGTCAGGTTTGGACTAGCTGTCAGTGGGAGGTGGTAGCATGCTGGTTATTCCTGGATATCTTCTCCACTGGTGAGCTCCTGCCTGCTTAGTAATTCATTTCCTTTGGAACTGTTCTGAAGGATGATGCAGATGCTGAATCGGTAGCTCCTCTTTTGCCGGGCTGGGAAGGGAGTATGGAGTGTGCACAGCGTCGAGCCTCCCTGCTAGAGAAAAGGCTCGCTGTTGAGTTTCTGTGCCTGCTGTGACACTGTCCCGCTGCAGGGCTTGGCCCGCTCTGTAGGCAGCGCGCCTGGGACCTGAGGGAGTTTTCCCACCTCTGCACCAGCTCCAAAAAAAAGATTTATAGGATTAACTTTGTGAAGGTCTTTTCTGCCTCCTGGCTGTGTGTCCACTGGGCTGCTCACCAGAGCTCGCCTGTTGTCGGATCAAGGCCCGGATGAGATGAAAAAGCCCAGACTGCTGCTGCGTAACAAATTAGAGCATAGAAGTGTGAGGTGTTGCCCAAGGAAGCGCTTCAAGGACACGTGAAAGGCAGCCTGAGTGCCGCTTACCTGCCAGTGCCTTTGAGCTCCTCCTGCAAAAGCTTGCAGCTTTCAGAAAAGCCTGTCCAGAGGAACAGCGTGCCTTTGGGAGGACAAGAAAGCAAGGCTGAGGGTGAAGCATTAGACTAGTTCATGTGCCGATTCTGATCATCTCTCGGTCTGCACAGTCCCTACCTCCCCACCAGCTCCTCATCCTCCGTTACTCCTTACTGTCCTCAGCTCCAGTGGGTTCTCCACAATGGCAGAGGCAGTGATTCCACTTCAATTTCCTAAATGTTGCCTTTATAGGAAGGTAACTCTGCTTTTCTTGAAACCCTGGAGTGCGTTTCCCTGAATTGTGGTTGACATGTAGTTTTCAAATGCGCTTGTGTCTCCAGTGAGTGTTTTGTAATTCAAGAGTAAATGATTCCTTCTCCGTTTTCTTCTAGGAACTGCTTCTCCCTGTGCATATTGGAGAGGCTGGTGTGTTGCTAGGCGAACTCTGAGGATAGGGCAGTTTCTGCACTCACAGTTTGCAATTTGCACCTGATGTTATTTGTCATCATACATTACAACTAAGATTCTCAGCCTAATCTTTTTTCCCTCCTATCAAGCTGGTATCTGTAATGATGATGTGAAAGCAATATTAATTATTAGATGAGTGGAAAGAAGAGAACTAGAAATGGAATGACAAATGGAATTATTAATATTCATGGAAGCTTAATTATGCTCTAATGTTTTGTGGACCTGCATTGAAAAATATCTGCACCACACAAGAAACGCTTTCCCTGCTGCGTCTTTGCATAATCAGTTCTTGGTACCTGGAGCCACGAGTGAGTGGGTTTTGGATTCGGCTTTAGAGTCCAGCGCTGCTTTTCTGCCGCAGGGTGACAGTGGGGAGGGGAGCTGGGCCCTTCCTTCTTGGCTGGCTGGCCTCGGGGTAAAGCAAAGGCACAGCGGCTTCTTTGAATTTGTGCTACTGTTGTCCGGCTCCCATATGCTGTTCCTCTTCCTTACGTTCTCTCCTTCTCAGCTCTGTCCTCACCTCCTGCCTCCCGCAGTAGCTGGGAGTGGGAATGCAGTGTATGAAACCAGTGCAGGGGAACTCATAATCTTTTTATCTTATCTGTCTCAGTGCAGTAGAGATCCCACATTATGCAGGAAGATTTGCCAAGAGAAATCAGTTTGACATGTGGGAACCTAAAACTTCCTTGGCAAAAGCCATTTGGAGGCTGTTTATAGGGGCACGGTGCGCGTGCCGGGCTGCTCCGGCTGCGTGCAGCACAGGTGCAGACAGCGAGAGCAGGAGGTGGGCAGGCACAACCGACCTCTACGAGGGCGTTGCCAAAGCCAGAAAATGCTGCTCCGACATGTATTTAAGAGCTAATCAGAAGCTCTGCGTTGATGTCTTTGTCTGTCCTGACGGGCACTGGGAGTCCTGAGTGATGATGTTGTAGAAATACATAAAAGCGGAGCTGCCTTTCACTTGCTGCCAGCTGATGGCTATGGCAGTTTCTGAAGCATTTCAGCACTTCTTAAATGCCTGACTGTGTCCCTGCTCACAGGCTGTTCTCTTTGTCTTATTCTTCTGGCTGTTGTTTGGTTAGAATGCAAAGAGGAGGTTTTCCTAATAAAATGAAACTTGGTGCCAGAAAAAAAAAAGATATTTTTCAATGTGATTCTCCTATTCAGCCCCTCATTAAAAACGAGAAGGTGGAGAAGGATGGAAAATGGAGTCTTCTAGTTCCCATCGTCAGACCTATTAATAAAGAATTTGAACAAGCGCGGTGCTGCGGGCCCCTGCCCTGGTTCCTGGCTCTGTTGTTCAGTGCTGCTGCAGCTGATTGCTGCCTGCTTTGTGCAGCTTGTGCGCTGGATTTCTTTCAGTCCCTCCTTTCCCTACCTGTTGCTGTTCACAAAAGCTGCTGACATGCACGCATCAGCATTATTGCAGAGGTACCTCGGATCTGTCATTTTCTCCATCTGTTAAGGATAGGATCTGAGGCTGTTCTTATTACACAGTGAATTGCCAGACGGCGAGAGCTGCATCCGTTCAGTAATTCCTTGTACGTGGGCTGCACACTCCAAAGTGTTTCATGCAATCCCTGGCCTAGGTCACTGCAAAGCCACGTTTAATTTAAACAAGGGTACATTCAGCTGGCCAACGAGTGTTTGGAGTTTAAAGTCATGGTGGTTTCCTCCTGCCTCCATGGGGCTGATTACCACACATTCCTTTCTTTTAATTTCAGCCCTCTGCAGTTCTAGGAAAAGGCCCTTGATTAAGTACTGAGAAACCAGTCTATTTGCGGGTCTAATTCTGTTGCTTCAGTTACATTACTGTATGCTAAATATAGGAAGGCACCAAGCAAATCCCAATTCCTGGACTGAACAGGGTGTTCAAGAACGCTGTTCAAATTTAAATGGTGTGGCTTGGGCCTCTTTAATTCTAGCTAATGAACCAATTTCTCACCAAGGGTAAATCAGCACATCTCCACTGATTTATAGGCGAGTAACTAGGTCATCGCAGTTTTGCACAGCTAAAAATGAGCCTAGTGCCCGACTCTTTGCTTCCCGTTTCTAATTGAAGGTAGCAGAGATAAATGGTGTGTCATGCTGGTGGGGGGCAGCAGTCCCAGGGGGACAGCAGGGTGCTTCGGTCTCGTAACTGGTGTCAGAGAAGCTAGAAATCCACGAGTGGAAGATGTTCAGCTTCCTGTAAACTGGTCTCATACCTTGCTGCTGACTCTATATTGTTTGGTGCTGTTCCCTGGGTTTGGGGGCTTTTTTTATATCACCCTGAAACCCGTGAAGGATAACGATGAAGTGTGCTTGTCTTCTAAATGTGTGTGTATGGCCTTGGCATTGCAGGGAACTTCCAAGTCATAGAATCATGGACCGGTTTGGAGTAGAAGGGACCTCAAAGCCCATCCAGTTCCAACCCCCTGCCATAGGCAGGGACACCTCCCACTGGATCAGGCTGCTCAAAGCCTGTGTAACCATGCAGGTTTGCATTTTTCTTCTGTCCAGCTGGTGGAAAAAAAACCACGCAACTGAGAAAAACACAGCATTTTAAGTGCATGGAACCCTTGCAATACGTGAGAGACTGATTTTGCTGGAGACAGGAGCCTTATCTGCTGAGCAGCTACCGTGTATCTAGGAGAGCAGCTTCTCCTGCAGCGACTGGGTGGCAGCACGCCACGGCCCTGTCCCGGAGTGACCACTCCTGGGCTGAGCCACCGCAGAGCCCATTCATTCCCGGCCTGTTGGCCAAGACGCCTGACACGGGAGCTGGTCTGCTGGGTACCAACACATGTCATAGGCTGGCTCTTGTTCTTCTGCAGGGCCAGGCTTGAGTCTGTACAAGAGACGGTGAGAATTCTCATCCAGCAGTGGTGCTGACGGCAAAGGCTGCAAACAGAGTTTCTCCCTCTGTTCACAGCTCAATGCAGCTGCCTTGAATTTCAAGGGCAGCTTGCAGGGAAGAGTGAAACAAACTGGGTCTGATTCCTGTTTTCCTTTGCTGTGTGCCTCAGGGCCATCCTCATTCCTCCCTGCTGGTGACTGCTCTATTTCCCTGAATCTCATTCAGCATTCCGTACCTACAAGCCAGATGCTTGTCATCTCTAAAAGATGGTTTGTTTCCATAGAAAAATAGCAATGAGCTTACTGTCTGCTCCCTTCGCAGTCAGCCAGGCTGGGAGAAGGCCAAGTATCCAACCATCCCTTGGAATTTGTGTTGAGTGAAGATAAAGCAGCCAGAAATAGTTTCCACAAGCTGGATGGTTCTATAGCTTTCTGTGTTTTTCTGACAGGAAAATGTTAAGAAGTACAGTAGGTCATGCCCTGAGCTGAGCAAAATCACGAGGCGTGTGGGAGCTTATAGAGAGGAGCTTATCATTTATTTATTTGATTAACTTAACCTCTCTCAGCTTGAGAATCGCCTGCAGTTCTCTTGCATTGCTCTTATGTTTATTTGATAAAAGGGAAAAAACCAACCCAGCTGTACCCTGAGGAGTTAGAGATGCTGAAAGAGGCTTTTGGGGAGGGGAGGAGGGAGAGAGGAGAGTTTGCACAGCTCTGCCAGAGCCTTATTTTTTCCTGCCTTCCAAGAACAGGGCTGTGTTCCATCCCCTGCCGCCCCCTCAGCTGGTGCTGGGAAGAGCAGCTGAGTTTAGCTCACTGTTCCTGGAAGTCACCGAGCATCGAGAAACCAGCATTTTCTGTAGCAGCCTCTGGCTTGAATGGAAAAGATGAGCTGATCTGCGTCCCTGGTGCAAGCCTGGGTTAACCCTCGCTGCACCAAGAGGGGCCACAAAGGCCTTAATGGGATCTTTTAGAAAGGAACAAAGGCTTTCTTCATTCTGTGTCTGGAAGCCACTCTGAAATACCATGTCACATCATTGCCTGAATGTACCCTGATGTAATTCAGATTCTCTAGACTCATGCTAGGAGCACATTTTCTCTTTTTACCCTGCCTAGCAGAACTGAAGCACCAGCAGCAGTTCAGCCGGGCAGGCTGCTCCGGTGCTGTCGGTGTCCTCCCTGGGGTAAGGAGCGTGCCTTGTGGAGTGCAAAGAACTTCCCAGCCACAGACTCCTCCAGAACAGTCCTGGCTAAGGTAGCTCTTCAGAGGGTAATCACAGCGTAGTGCTGTACACTGATAGAGTGTTTGAGAATGTGCTTGTAGAGCCATATAAAGACTGTGCTGTAGGGTGAATTCCCATCAGTTAAATGAAATTCCTGATGCAAGGGGCTGTGTTTGTGTTACCAATAGGGAGGAGAGTTTGTAGTTCATAATCTTATTATTTGGATTCTGCTTTTTGCATCACGAGTGGGGCCAAGCACTGCTCTCTGATGCCTCAGTTTCCCCTGTGTGTTGTGTAGGATGTTCTGATCCTGTGGTTCGCCTGGGGATCACCAGGGTTTGTTGATGCCTGTGGGTCCCCAGGCGGAGATCTCTCTGGAAACACAAACCATTACTGGGTCAGTGGAAATGCACCGGCTCATTTGCTTCTCTCTTCGGGCTGACTCAAAGCTTGTTATTCCACAGCTGTGACTGTCACAGCCATAGCCTCGGTGCCAAATGTATCTAAGTCTGATGGCCGAGATTAATCTGATGAGATCCAGAAAACAGCTTAAGGTGACCAGAACAGAGCAGAAGCGAGCATTTCTATTGTTATTTCTGTGGATACAATCAGCCAAAGACAAGCAGTCCAAAGGCTTTTCTCCTCCAGTGTTTTGGGATTTCTGCATTCAGAGGAGAAAGAAAATCTCCGCTTTTTCCCTTCTGTGCCTAAAATTGGCTTAGACTTCTCACTTGACACAGGTCATTAGGTTGATTTGGGTCGGCCTGGGGGCTTTGCTTTCTCAGTCGGGCTCTGATGAGGGCTGGCCCCTGATTTCAGCTCCTCGAAGCATTCATCCGGGAAAGCAAACAAACCCACTGTGAAGGCCAGCCTGGCATCTGTCAGAGGGCACACAAAGGAGGAGACGATAGAAGGGGGTGGGGTAACCTCGGGGTGTCAAATTCACTCTTATTAAGCTGGCACTGATAGCTGCATGCAATTAGATGACTTTCTGAGATGGTTTTTGTGCCTGTGCAGTGTTCATCAAAGTGGCTGTTTGGTTTCCTGGCATAGAGGGCTGAGGCAGTGGAGGTCTCAAGACTCTGCTTTGCCCCATCTTGTACCCTGAATGGCTTAACTGCTGTTCAAGTTCCAGGTCACATAGCCAGCAATGTGTTTTACAAGGCAGAGAAGAGGCTGTGGTGAGTGAATCCTGTCCGAAAGCATGGCCTCTTGGGTGGGAAGGCTCCAGGGAGCCCTTAGAGCAGCTTCCAGTCCCTGGAGGGGACCTCAGAAAGCAGGGAAGAGACTTTTTACAAGGGCATGGTGTGATAGGATGAGGTTCAAATGGCTTTAAATTGGAAGGGGGGAAGATGTAAATTACGCATAGGAAGAAATTCTTTGTGATGACAGTGGGGAGGCCCTGGCCCAGGTTGCCCGGAACAGTGGTGGCTGCCCCATCCTTGGAGGTGTTCAAGGCCAGGTTGGATGGGGCTTGGAGCCCCTGATCCAGTGGGAGGTGTCCCTGCCCATGGCAGGGGTGGGACTGGATGGGCTTTGAGGTCCCTTCCAACCCAAGCCCTTCCCCTGGCACTGCGGTGGAAGCGCTGTGGTTTGGTTAGCTGCCTGGATAAACAGTGTCAGGGAGGGTTTTCTACTCAACCACGTATTCTGCTGAAGTGTAAAGGCACAGTGCAGGCTGCTCGCTGCTGCTGGTGTCTGCAGAGGTGCTGAAGGTACTGCCACGGGCAGTTCCCAGCATGTGCTGTTCAGCCCTTCTGCTGCGTGTGGTCTCGTCTTGGTTTGTGCCGATTCTTGCTAAAGCGTGGGAAGTTGCCAGAACAGCGATGTTCATGCTGCTGATGAGCCTGCGAAAGTTTATTTCAGCTGTCTCATTTCTTGGAAGTGATCTGGGCCAGGCAGTGTCTTGAAAAACAGTAACTAGAAAAATAAGCTCTTCCACCTGATGCTTTCCTATTAGCACAGATTCAAAGCGTGAAACGGAGGCACTGCAAAAGAGTGCAGGCATCTCGTGGTGTGGAGGTGTCAGCAGCTAAGTCAGGCTCACAAAACGTCATTTAAACAGAAACCTGCGAGTACCTGCTTGGCTGGACATAGCATCATCCCTGTCCCGTACCCATGACATGCATGGGTACCATGAGCGTCTGCAGGGGCAGAAGAGCTAACACACGCTTGTAAGTAATTATAATGGAATAAGAAGTATATGGAACTGTTGGAACGGTTCCAGAGGAGGCCACAAAGATTATCTGAGTGTTGGATCACCTCTGCTATGAGGACAAGCAGAAAGAGTTGGGGTTGCTCAGGCTGGAGAGGAAAAGGCTCTGGGGAGCCCTTAGAGCAGCCTCCAGTACTAAAAGGGGCTCCAGGAAAGCTGAGCTGGAGGAGGACTTTTTACAAAGGCATGGAGTGACAGAACAAGGGGGAATGTCTTGAAATTGGGAGAGACCTCAAATCCCATGCAGTTCCAACGCCTGCCATGGGCAGGGACGCCTCCCACGGGATCAGGGACTCCAAACCCCATCCAACCTGGCCTGGAATACCTCCAGGGATGGGGCATCCACAACTTCCCTGAACAACCTGGGCCAGGGCCTCCCCACTGTCATAATGGAGAATTTCTTCCTAATGTCTAATCTACATCTTTTCCCCTTCCAATTTAAAGCCATTTGCCCTCATCCTATCACTCCATGCCCTTGGAAAAAAGTCCCTCCCCAGCTTTCCTGGAGCCCCTTCCAGTACTGGAAGCTGCTCGAAGGTCTCCCTGAAGCCTTCTCTTCTTCAGGCTGAAGAACAGGTTCCTCTGTGGCTTTCAAGTACTTATGTCCCTCCACTCTCTGTCTGTGCAAGAACAAATAGACTAAACAAGAAGTTTGCCAGGTCTTTGCTGTGCCTTTGATAAATTCAGTGCTTCTGTAGCTCCTGGCTCTTCTGACAGCACAGGCAGGGAGCCCAGCATCCTCCTTCCCCCACAATGAGTTCACAGGGAGCTGCCTCAGTTTATTCTAAGAAATCAGCTAATGTACAGTACTCAGCAGAGGCACCCCTCCCTCCCCTGGGAGGATCAGCAGAATTAGGATGTGCAGCGAGTTATCTTGGGGATTACACAATCTTATCACCTCGTCCAGGGCCCTGGGGAGCAGCCAGCACTGGGCGCCCTGAGTCACGCTTCCCCCTGCCACGCAGTGCAGGTTTCCTGACTCACTTCCTCCCAGGACTTCTGTTTCCTTAGGTCTCTACACCAATATCACAAGTGAAAAAATGTGACAAGAGACAGGGAAGTCAAGGCAGCCGTGCCCTCCACGCCAGGGTAGCGCCTGCCCTGTCCCTGTCTGTCCCGACTTTGGGTGGGAAGGCAGTGCTGCTCACAGGTGGTGTTGGAAGAGCCTCTCTCTGCTCAGTGCCGGGGAGGCGATCAGAGTGTTATAGAATCATAGAATGGTTTTGGTTGGAAAAGACCTTTAAAATCATTGAATCCAACCATTGATCTGGCCCTGCTAAGTCCACCACCAAACCATGACCTCAAGTACGACATCTACTTGTCCTTTAAATCCCTCCAGGGATGGGGACTCAACCACCTCCCTCGGCAGCCTCTGCCAGGGCCTGAGAGCCCTTTCAGTGAAGAAATTCCTCCTAATGTCCAACCTAAATCTCCCCTGGTGCATCTTGAGGCCATTTCCCCCTGTCCTGTCACTGCCTACCAGGGAGAAGAGACCTTGCTCCAACCTCCTTTCAGGAGCTGCACAGAGGTCTCCCCTCAGCCTCCTTTTCTGCAGACTGAACACCCGCAGCTCCCTCAGCCGCTCCTCACAAGGCTTCTGCTCTAAACCCTTCCCCAGCTCCATCGCCCTCCTCTGGACACGCTCCAGCCCCTCAGTGTCCTTGTGGTAGAGAGGGGCCCAAAGCTGAACATGGTATTCGGCATGCCCCCTCACCAGTGCCGAGCACAGGGGAAGGATCGCTTCCCTGGTCCTGCTGGCCACGCTGTTCCTGATGCAGGCCAGGATGCTGCTGACCTTCTTGACCATTGGGGCCACTGCTGGCTCATTTTCAGCCAACTGTCAACCAGCACCCCCCGGTCCTTCTCTCAGCAGCTCTCCAGCCACTCCTCTCCAAGCCTGTAGCGTTGCATCGGGTTGTTGTGTCTCAAGTGCAGGACCCAGCTTTTGTGACTTGCGGAGACACCCAGAAGCGAGCTGAACAGTTTCGGTGATGTGGCTGGTTTGTATTTTTTTAACTCAGAAACCCCATCTTATCTCTACAAATCAAATACACACAAGTGATGGCCCTCCTGTGGGTGTTCCTGTATCACCCAAGGCTGGAATGGAGAGAAGGGGTAGAAGCTGGGAGTGGGCAGAGCTGCTGTGGTACAAATCCTGCCCTGGGAGCCTGCTGGTTGCTAGAAGCAGATCTCCAGGCAGCGATGGTGGGTTTGCCTTGCTGCTGGCTCCTTGAGAGCTGCTACAGCCTCACCCATCTCCAGCATCAGGAGGTGCTCTGGGAATTGTTACCTCTCTGCAGACTTAGTGTTTTTCTTCAAGCCTCTGGCTTGGGATTCGTAATTCTCTCTTGTGATGAGATAGTCCATGATTTTCTTTTAAGATGGTTTTCAGCCCCTGTAGTGACAGGGAGAACTTGGGAAATGTGCCTCTTTAAAGGGTCAGCAGGTTGAAGGCCAGTAACGGGCCACACGCAGCCATTCCACCCTGACACCCTTACTGCTAACATTTCAGTCTGTTTGTTTCTTGACCCTGGCTCCTGGGTTCGGAGCGCTTGGAATAAGCCTCGTCTTGCTCGCTCACCTACTCAGTGGAGTAGGGGGGGAGCGTGGAGTTACTGGAATAGCTGTCTCTTCAATACCTGGAAAAACTCTCTCTCTGCATTGCAGCCCAGTTTTAGAGAGCAAATTAAGTTCAAGTTGCCAGTCATCCCCAGGGCTCAATTTTGTCAAGCCTTTCTATTAGAGAAAGGATCTGTATGGGGCCCGAAAGGTCCTGCTTATCTCCATAGTGGCCTGACCGGCGGCACGCGTTTCCAGGACGTGCTGATAGGAAGCCTGAGCCCGGTTTGGGGAGCACTCCCACGCGGAGCTCTAGATCAGGCTGCAGCAGCTGGCGGGCTTCCTGGCGTCTGCCCTGATACCGCCCGTCTGCTCTTTTACCTCTGTAACACCAAGTTATCCCAGTGACCCACTAGCTTGTGCCTCCCAGCCTTGGAGAACACGCAGAAGTGAACAGCCCTTTCCATTTTGTTCAGGGTGGCTGCTCTGGAAACCCTGGGAGGAGCTTAAACCAGAGTGGATGTGTCCCCCTGGTCCCGTGTTTATTTCTGTGCTGGTAGATTGGCTGAAAGACAGGAGAGGGAAGCGTGACTTTATGAGAGTCCGTGTAGGGCTCCTTCTTCCTGCCCAGGATGTTGTTGAGTGAAGATTTATTCATGCTGGTTAGTGAATATCTTGTCCCGGGGAACTGGACGTGGATTAATTCTTTGAGAAGTTTGGCTTTCTGTACAGGTCGATAGGATGCATTCTGCCTCACAAGTTATCACTTTACAAGGGATGAAGTGCTTTGGCCTGGGTTTAGCAGTTAGTTTTCTGTTACTCAGATGGCAGAGGTCACAGAAAGGGCTTTTGTTCCCTTTCTTCCTTTCCTAGCAGGAGCATACGCTACTCATCTTGTTAGCTCTGAATAGCCCAGGAATGCTGTATCCCAGCCGCAAGGGCCCTGCGCCTCGGCCTGGAGAGAACAGGTGTGTTTTTCCACTCAATTACAGGTATACAAAGCCAACAGTACTGTGCAAGAATCACAAAGTCAAGTGCTAGCTGGAGAGTCTTACAAGAAGGCAAAATACCAAAGATTCCCCAGCTTTAAGCTCTCAGAAGGGGAAAGGAGAGCCTGCAGCACAGCTGTGTTTGGAGAACAGGAGTAGGACCATTGGCCTCTTCTTTGGGTGGAGGAAGATGGGTTTGGGAGTCTCGGTGGCTCAGGAATAGGAGGGCTCTGTTGTGGAACATCCCAGTGAGTGTTGATGAGAAGCCTGGCATCGCACCTCAGAAATATGTAGCAGCTGATTACTGTGCCCGATCTTGTGTGCATGATGTGACACGAGATTATTTTCTGATTATTTTTACCCCCGGCTTACTGACTTACAGTCTTTGGCCTTTAAACTAGAAAGCTATAGCGTCATGGAATGGTTTGGGTTGGAAGGGACCTCCGAGGCCCATCCAACGTGGCCTTGAACCCCTCCAGGGATGGGGCAGCCCCCACTGCTCTGGGCACTCTGGGCCAGGGCCTCCCCACCCTCAGTGTGAAGAATTTCTTCCTAATGTCTAATCTAAATCTTCCCCCTTCCAATTTAAAGCCATTCCCCCTTATCCTATCCCTCCACTCCCTGATCAAGAGCCCCTCCCCAGCTTTCATGGAGCCCCTTTCCGTACTGGAAGCTGCTCTAAGGTCCCCCTGGAGCATTCTCTAGGCTGAACAACCCCAACTCTCAGCCTGTCCTCGTAGCAGAGGTGCTCCAGCCCTCAGATCATCTTCATGGCCTCCTCTGGACCAATTCCAAGTTCATCCTGGAACACTGGGGCTTTATACCCCCGGCCCTGCAAGATTTTTCTCTGAATATATCTGACAGTTAAAGCAGTAGGTTTACAGCCTTGGTTTGTGCTTATGGAAAGAGTCCTTACTTGGTAACTCTTGCAATCTAAATAATGCGAGATAAAACCACAACAGATAAAACACGGGGCACGAATGGAAGGAAAGGTTAGCGAGAGGGTGATTTAGATATAAACCCATTTATTGAACTAATTTAATTTTTTTCACTGGAAGAGGATGTGGCGAGAGGACATTCCTTGGAGGCTTGCGTGGAGTTTGTGGATCTGGCCAGGATGGAGCCCTTTGCCCAGCGGCTCCGGTGCCTTGGGCTGCTCAACCTGCAGCAGGGGAAAGTCTGTGCAGCAAACAAAAGGCAGCTTTGACGTCAGGCACTGGGAGCGTTGCCCTGACACTGGGAGGTGGAGCGCAGGAAGGAATCCACAGCTAATAGGCTCTGGACCAGAGTGCACTTTGGCAGAGGGACAGCTACTACCCCTTCTTTCCAGGAATAATATTGTTTATTTGTATCTCTCTCTCTGGCCAAAGTTACCCTGGTCGAGTTTCACTTCACCTGTCTCTGCCATAAATTCATCAGAGCCCAGGAAAAATCTAATCCATAGACTCCCCGTTCTCCGTACCCTCTTCCCGAAAGAGCTACGCTGCATATTTGTTTTGTGTCTTTGCTTTGATGAGTTCATGGCCGCAGCTTTCTCTCCTGAAGCTTTTGCTGGTGCAGTGTAATAAGCAGACGCAGTGTGCTGGTGTGGCTGCATGCGTGGGGGCAGGTGTTGAAGCGCCATTCCTGCCTCGGAGGAGGGATGGTCCTGCAGCTGTGTGCACCTACACAGAATCAACTGTAGGATTCTAAGCAGGTATTTCTGGTTTGCGCAAAGGGCCCTGTCCTGTGGACAAAAGCTTCGTTCTGGGAAGTTCCAAAATGTCGCAATGCAATGCAGTAATAACCTGAAGTTCGATGGATTTGTTACACAGGTCTGATTGGCTCTGGATTCCTTAAAAAGGCACTATTTTTACATCCATTTTAGGTTGCCAGCCTTTCCTGAGAAGACTTTAAAAACTGTTGAATCACAGACCAAGCCTTTAGTAAACTGTCCTGTATTTTCTGTTTTATTCATCCTTCCGAGTGCTGCAGTTCAGGTCAGTGTGTATTTGCTCCCTGGACACTTGGAAAAGTTGAGGAACTGAATCCCAGCCCCTGGAGGGGATGGCGAAGGCACTCTCAGGTGTAGCTGCATTTGGCTGTGGATGAGCCAGGAGGAGATGAAGGAGAACTTTATGACCAGCTCTGGAAAGCTTTGCTCAGTAAATCAAATGCAAGTTTGTCTGAGTCCTGTGGGTTGTAATCCCTGTTTTTTCAGTTGGCTGCCATGAGCAGCCTGTAAATAAGCATTCCCAACCCTGCACAAGGCGATGCTGCTCCTCAAACTGCTATAGTTATGGCCTTTTTCATGAGCTCCTATTTAAGCCTTCTGAGATTTAAGATCCAGAAAGTGCATTGCCGCTCCTTCTATGTATGCAGGTGATATAAATAAGAAGCATTAAAAACTGGTCTACAAGGTATTAATTGTGTCGAGGTTCGTAGCTCTTTTTTGTTTGCTATTTTGGAGTTAATTCAGCCCTTTTAAAATACATGAATTCATTTTTTCCACTTGCAGGCAGTTATTCCAGATTGTCTCTGGTGAGATCGGAGTTGCTTTGTGATGTTGGTGGTTATTTGTTTCCCCCTCCCGCCTCCAATTTGAGTTCTAAAATCATGGAGATTATCTATGTCCAAAACCAAAAAAGTTTAAACTGAATGTTTGGCAATTCCTCCAACAGGAAGATGTAAAAGGGATTGTTTTTTCCTCCTAGTTCCTAGTACAAGCCTGTTGCTCTCATCTTACAACATACATGTGAGGCTCGGCGAGCTTTCAAGCTTGGTTAAGAGCTGTGCGCGCTTCTCTCTGTACTTCCCTAATCCAAATTCCTCACTGCGTATGTGTTGCAAGAGTTTCTTTGTGTGTCATTCTACACAGAAGCCAGATCCCAAGAAGCAGCAGAAAGCTTCTTTAGAAAAAAGAGTTTCCTTTTACAATCTCTCGCCCCTGCTGTGCGATCGGGTGGTTGGCAGATGGGTGATTCCGCTCTTGTCTTGTCTGATTTCCTGGAAGAGCCCAGCTGCTGGCCAGAGTGACCGTAGGAAGGAGGATGGGAGGGACTGTCTCGCAAAAAAAGTGGTGGTAGACAAGTCTTAATGGAGAAGAGAGAGTTCTTGGAGCTAGTTTGATTTTCCCCAGCCTTCCTAAGAAAAGGAGGAGAATGAATGCAGCTCTCCAGTGCTGCTCTATTCCAGCTGCTTCCTGCCCTTCCAGCTCAATGTTTCCATGTTGAGCAACAGAGAAGATGCTCCCATGTGGACCGAAAGCATCTTAACACTTTCAATGATACCATGGTTTCTCACTCTGTTTTCTGCAGCATTTTAATTAGAGATTGTATTATGTTGTTCCTTAGAGCCTTTGTCATCTCTTTCAACTGCATTTTGAGAAGAGAAGGGGCCACCCAGATGTTTCAGCGGTGGAGGGGGGCGAGGTGGGGCACTTGGAGACACAGGAGAGGACTTGGAAGATGAGCATGCTGGCTGGGTGCTGCTGATAAACTGATTGGCAGTGAAATAATTAGCCCTGGCACACCGCTGTTGCTGAGTATTGATACAATTTCCTTGGATCAGGCTTTCAAGGTTTTTTGTCCAAGTCCTGTTCCAGGCAGCCCTGCTGGCAAGCTGCGTTTTGTCACAGAAGAGGGGAAACCAGTGTCATAAATCATAGGGCTGTTCAGCTGGGAGAGTCGTAGTGGCAGATGAAAACAGGCAAGTGGAGAATTTCCACTTGATAAAGGCAAATCCTGACAATCCAAGCCCTGTTTGGAAACCAGCTCTGTGGGAAATGGCTTTGCATTTTATGTGAGCTGGGCAGAAACAGATGCTGGTGCTGGGTATAGAATCAATCCCTGAGAGGAGAGCCTGTGACACGGGGGGTTTGCTGGAAAAACACAGTCACACGAGGTCAGGCAAATGCCTGACTGCACGGGCAGTGGCTGCTCCTTTCAGTTCAGAAAGTGTTTGTGCATTCATGTTGGGAGCAGCAGAAAACAGGGGCAAATGGTTGGGGGAAATTAAGAATATTGGAAGCCCTCTGTGGAAAATGGGCAAGAAAGTGAGGGAACGTGTGCTAAAAGACTTGAGAAGCTGAAGGAATCTGTGAAGTCTAGGAATTAACTGAGGAGCTAATTTTTTTTAAAAAAAAGAAGGAATGGAAACAATGCAGGGAGTGAACAGGGTGAGAACAGCAACTGCAAAAGAAGAGAGTGTGTGGAGTATGGCTTGAATAAAAGAGAGGGAAAGCAAGCAGCAAAAGTGTGGGATTGGTGCAGTTGCTACATTTGGTTCTGTTTTATTGGGTTTCCGTGGCACCAGCTCATGTCAGACTGCTTTCTCTGTGCTTTATATGGTATGTAAAAGCTGCTGAGCATACGATACAACCGGGTTGCTTTCACCTCGGTGAGTATTCACAGCATCTTGTGTCCTTGGCAGGGCTGTGGAGGAGAGGGCTGTTTGGGATGTGAGCGGCTCCATCCTCTGTGTTGGGGATGAATTCCTCACACCAGGAATCCCAAAGCCTACTGCACACCTGCCCTTCTCTCCTCGTTGGTTCCTTTCTTACACCTCCATCACTTGGGACAGTGTGAGAGGCAGATGTCTGACACTGTAGTGGTAATGGTTGGATGGTCATATTCAAAGAATCAATGGCTCCAAGTCCAGATGGAGGTCTGTGATGAGTGGTGTCCCTCAGGGGTCTGTACTGGGACCGGTGCTGTTCAGTATCTTTATCAACGATATTGACAGCGAGATTGAGTGCACCCTCAGCAAGTTTGCAGATGACACCAAGCTGAGTGATGTAGTTGCCACAGTGGAAGAACAGGATGTCATCCAGAGGGACCTGGACAGACTGGAGAAGTGCGACTGTGTGAACCTCATGAGGTTCTACAAGGCCAAGTGTAAGGTCCTGCACCTGGGTCAGAGCAATACCCATTTTCAGTACACGAAAGGGGATGATGTGATTGAGAGCAGCCCTGCAGAGAAGGACTTAGGAGTGCTGGTCGGTGAGAAGCTCGACATGAGCCGGCAACGTGTGCTCACAGCCCAGAAACCAACCGTGTCCTGGGCTGCATCAAAAGCAGCATGGCCAGCAGGGAGGGAGGGGATTCTGCCGCTCTATTCCTCTCTATTCTTCTCTGGTATCAGTGAAATCACCTAACCCGCTTTGCCTGGGTAAGAGTTCATTTAACTGTGTCATCTATAACTGAGCAGCAGTTTGAGTTGCAGCAACTGTAGTTTAAAGAGTAGATTTAAGACTTTTTCTGTGTACTAATGTGCTTATTACAAACCCTATATATTTATACCTCACATACCATACTTAGTAGGTAGGATTCTATTAGGCTCATCATGGCAGAGCAGAGGAAACCCAGCTGCCACCTTCTGCAAAGAATTATCCTTCAAGCTGTTGCCCAGCTCATTTGATGCTGTCCTCCTGTCCCTTGAAAAAGGAGTTCTGCTTACAGATTTTGGTGTGCAGCCAGAGCAGAGTAGGAACAGAGTCCCTGTCATCTGGGGAGAGTTTAGGAGCCGTTGTGTTGTAGTCTCAGTTTTAGAGCTGGTTACTCTAGGAAGCTGCTTGGATTTTAACAGGAGGAGCTAAATTAGGATGGAGTGAAAAACTCAGTAGGCAGGTGGGAGGAGGAGGAGCAGCATTGCCTGTCAGTCCCAGCCCAGAGCATTCAAGGACTCAAAGAAACTGTTTGCAACTCATCACCTAGGATACTGATTGTCAACACTTCCAAGATGAGCAACTCAAAACTTCCCATCAGAAAGTCCTCCTGACAGTAGGCTTCCTCTCATTACTCATCTTTCATGGATGTCAGCGGTAATCCATGGAAACCCCCGATTTCCGAGCATTGCAGCTTGAAAACCACTGGTGTAGGACAGCTCGGTGATGCCTGCGGTGATATCAGTGTGTATTTTGTCATGTCTTCTGCCCTTTCTGTGTCAGAAAGGGGCTTGGATCTGAGGGAAGTTGGACTCCCTCTTCATGTGTGGTGAGTGTGGTGGTGGTTGTGCTGCTGGGTCAAAGCCAGTGCAGGTTTGTCCAGAGATAGCGTTGATGGGACTTTAGGCATCAGCTCATGTCCTTCCCTTCTTGACATGTTCTGATCTTCAGAAGCAACTTAGGAGTGTGGATTTTTGCCTGTTTTTCTCTGCCTGTGTAAGGAGGGATGATTTCCTTTGCAGTTGCTCCTTCTGGACAAGTGAGACCAAGTTGTGAACCAGTGTCAGACTCCCGATCCTCTTGATTTCTGGCTGTTTCCATGGCCACTATGAACAGAAATAGGTCTGTCACCAAATCGACTGTGGTGTTTGGGGATGTGGAGAGTAGGACAGGCCGCCTTTTGGATAGCGTGCATTCTTGATGGCCTGTTTTTACAAACAGCAGCACAGGGTGTGTGAGTACACGAAGTTCCAGCATGTGGAGCTGCCAGATAAAGTAAGCTGATAAGCCATGCTGGCGGTTCTTTGGCTTCCATTGAAGAGGCAGTGTTGCACATGACTTGCGGCTTCTGCCCACCTATTTAAAGTAGAACATGTGCACAGGAGCCACAGGTATGCGATCCGCAATAGCAGGGCTGGAATTCTTCCATGCAGATCAGTGCAAGTAACTCCCCGGCTTGCCTGTGGTTGACAACAGAAGGGCTGTGCTAGGAGAACTTCATGAGTTGGAGAGGATCAGCAGTGTGTTCTGGGAACGTTGTAAAGCCTAGATCTTGGCATTTGCCTCTTCAGAGAAAAAGGGTTTCCTCTTGTGCATAATAAATAACTTTTTAAGAAGCTGCTGAGAAGGATGTGGAGTGAGACTGAAAGGCTTCTCTCTTCCAAAAGCTCCGCTAATGTATGCAAGCAGCAGTAAATATTTTTCATTGCAAACTGTCACGCTTGGTTTAAGATCCCGCAGGTGAAAGTCCGTAGCAAACTCTGTGTTACCCAAATGTGCTTCTTTGACCTTATGAAAACCAAATAAATGCACCGTGTTGTGGCCTTGGGGACAGGCCAGAAAAAACCCTGCAAATGGAGCAATATCATCACCTTGCATCGCAGTGCGGACGATTGAAGGAAAGCCATGTGCTGCTAGAGCAGGAAACCCATTTAGTTTATTTACCTTTCTTCAGCTTCTAATTTTCATCCCAGTCATCTGGGGTTTTCTGGCTGTTATTTTACAGCCAGATGCTCGCAGAGCTTCCTTCTGAAACCCCTGCAGCTAAATGCTGTGCTGCGGAGAAGCAGAATGTGGGCCAAATCCTTTCTCCATCACCTTGGCACAGTTTTCTTGAAGCAAGACAAATTGCACGTGATGAGCTGAGAAGAGATTTCGGTCCCAGATGAGTCTGGCTCACCCTAGAGCCGTCTATTCCATAGAAATAGGTTTTATAGGAAGGTGTGGCTGCACACAGAGCTGCTGAGAGTGGAGTTGGGAGTTGTGGTGGCTCTATGTGAAGACTTGAGAAAGCCGTGACATAGGAAAGCTGTTCTTGTATGCAGCTGCTGGACGGGAGCTGGTAACGGAGATCATTCCCAGCACAGGCTGCCTGTGCCAGGCTCGGCATAGGTTAAACCTCACTGGCGTGTGGCAGGTTTCCTTCTCCATGATATTTGTTGCTGCTGATGTTGACTTCTTACTGATGTTTGCTTCCTGCTGATGTACAACGTGTGCTGATGCTGGGGACTGAGTTTTGGTGTGATACCTGGGCATGGCTGCTGCCCCTCACGGAGGCGTTTTCAAAGCCAGGAGCTGGAATTACTGAAAGCAACCCAGAGGTATGGCAGCAGCAGCGAGACAGTGCTGGGCAGGGGAGCGGGGGGAGAGGTGGCCGCAGTGGCTGCCGGTCCCGATGCGCTCCAGCTGGGCTCATCCCCACATTTTCCAACACTTCAAAAAGAAGATAAAAATAATCCTGGGATTCACGTGAAAAATGAGAGAGGAATGTCGGGAGTGCTGGAGGGTCTGTGCAATGTGGCCTCTTTCCTGCCATCCTCCATCCTCCCCCTCTTCTCCCCGTCCCCCCCAGCCCTGGGGTTCTAGGAAGAGCTCGAGCCCAGTCAGCAGCCACCAGTTCTGGGAACTGCGGCCCCGGGCCCCACGGGACGCTTCAGGGAATTCTCGCTGCCATTCCAAGGATGGCAAAAGAGCTTGTCCAGTGACCTGGGGCTCCCCAGCGGCAGGGGGCAAAAGTTTGGAGTCCTGCCATGTGACTGGGAAGATTACCAGAGCCGCGAGGGCCTGGAGATTTATGCCCTGCTCAGAACTGTACTACAGTGAGTTGTTTGGCTTCTTGCGGGAGAGAGAGAAAGAATTTGCTACACAGGAGATACCAATAGTGACCACAGGAATTTAGAAAAGGGATATGGAGTTAAAAGGTCAAAATTTCCCGCCATCAGTCATCATCTCCTTGGTAGGAGTCGCCGAGGGTGCCAGGAGCTCAGGCAGCGATTTCAAGACTCTGAAACCTCCCACAACCGCATGACTTTGAATAAATAAAACAAAAAGCAGCAAACTGAGATTGAGCCTGGCTTGTGCTGCTGTCCCGCGCTTTCTGCTTCCCACTGCCATGGCTCCCACCAATTGTTTGCCTGTTCCGGATGCGTACCCCCTCCTTCCAAAGCAGGAGACAATGGGAGCCTGCAGAGCTTCTAAGGAAAACACTTAGTGTTGCTACCTACAAATTAGTGTTGTTCTCCCTTCCCATTTACAAGGTAAAATTATTTTATGTGCTGCTGGCAGCCTGGGAGGAGTACATTTCTCACAGCCCTGTACTTGAAATACATCCTACATATGGGCACTGAGTTGCTCTGAGTCAGCTTCAAATTAGCAGAGATTTGAGGAGAGGAAATGTTGGAGTTGAATTAAGAGAAGCCCTGAAAAGTAGGATTTGGGGTGCTGGGGAACGAGAAGCTCAACATGAGCTGACAACATGCACTCACAGCCCTGAAACCAACCATGTCCTGCGCTGCATCCAAAGCAGCGTGGCCAGCAGGGAGGGAGGGGACTGTGCCCCTCTGCTCCTCTCTTGGGAGGCTTCACCTGGAGTATTGTGTCCAGTTCTGGAATCCTCAACATCACAAGGAGATGAAGCTGTTGGAACAGGTCCAGAGGAGGCTACGAGGGTGATCTGAGGGCTGGAGCACCTTCCATACGAGGACAGGCTGGGATAGTTGGGGTTGTTCAGCCTGGAGAAGAGAAGGCTCCAGGGAGACCTTATAGTGACCTTCCAGTACCTGAAGGGGCTACAAGAGAGCTGGGGAGGGGCTGTTCATAAAGGCCTGGAGTGATAGGATGAGGGGCGATGGGGATAAACTGGAGAGGGGCAGATTTAGACTGGACATAAGGAGGGATTTCTTCACGCTGAGGGTGGGGAGGCCCTGGCCCAGGTTGCCCAGAGCAGTGGTGGCTGCCCCATCCCTGGAGGGGTTCAAGGCCAGGTTGGATGGGGTTTGGAGCCCCTGATCCAGTGGGAGGTGTCCCTGCCCGTGGCAGGAGGGTAGGACTGGTTGAGTGTTAAGGTTCCTTCTAACCCAAGCCATTTGTGTTTCTATTCCATGTAAACAGACTTTATTTCCACTAACCTCCAGAGGGCAGGGAACAGCTTCCCATTTTGCTGCCCGTTTTACATCAGTTTTTAGCCTCCCTCTAAAGATCTTCCCTATACCAGGATATGCTTCCAGTGTTTGATCTGACTTTGTGATGCTGGTTTTGAGCCTTTCCTCTTCTTCATTTCTTGTTTTTTTTTTCCTGTGTATTTTTCCATTGTGGAGAAACGTTCATAAAATGAGATCCAGCAAAATCGCTTCAGCTCACATATGGTTTTGGGACGAAGCATGTGCTCACGTTTTGGGAGGAGGCAGCTGCTCTTGCTCTTCATGTAAAGGGCCTTAATTGATACGTAGGGCCTTAATGGATTCACAGGATTATGCTGCCAGAGTCACTGTTCCATCAAAGCCATAGCAACTCCCTTCTTGCCTCTCATTTTCTTAGCCTATTAGGTGTATTTGGTTTCTATGAACCATTAAAATGCAGAAGAATAGCCCTTTATTAAGGTTTTATTAGCATTTAATTTGCTTTTTAGTTTTTGGTAGGAGATGAAAAGGCTTCAGTCTTTCCTAGAAAGAGAACAGAAGGGTTGCAGTGCTGTGCTAGGATAACTGCGTGGGCTCTGGGGCGATGCGGGCAGAGGCTGCTGCCGTGGGGGTACCTGGAAGGAAGGCACGCTCCCTTCCAGACAGTAAATGCGTTGTTTTCTACCTGAGCAAGTTTCCCTGCAAGTGATGAGCAATGCCTGGGATTGAGAATGGAGCACGGCTGCGTCCTCTGCAACTTGGGCTGCCTTTCCGTGGCACTTGGGCTCACTGAATTGTGCCACATGCTGGTTTGGCTCCTAAAGTAAAGCAGCTTTTGCCTTTTCTCCGCTTGGGTGTTCTCCGTGCCATGTTGTTATGCCAGAAGTTGCAGCGGAAAATTCTGCTTGCTGGACTCCACAAGACCCTCCAGGCTGGCACAGCAGGAAGTTTGGAGCAGCTGGAATGAAGTGGGAATAACTGTGATAAATAACTGTGGAATGTCGCCGTGTATCTATTAATCTTGCCAGTGCAGTGTGAGCCATGGCGTGTAGGAGGTTGTGAAGCTCATCTCTTATCTGCTTCATGTTTAGATCCGTACTCGTGTCCTGCAACAGTGAGCAACCTGCTCTCTTTTTAGATTCCAGAGAAAGGTCCACATACTGCGACATGTCATGCTGCTGAGGTGCTCGGACCAGAGCTAATCCGAGCTTCTGTGTCCATTCAGTAGGTGGCCGTGGCGCTGCCGGCTGGGGTCCAAGAGCACCATAGCTCTCTGCAACCAACCGTGTCCCCAACCGTGTAAGGCTGCGGCCAGTGCCTGGGGAGTGCCTTCCCATTCAGCCCGTGTGCGCTCCGGGCCCTGCTGAGACGCCTTTCACTTAGGAGTGGGTTTGAGAAGAGGATGGATGGGGTTGAACAGGGACATTGTGCGTATCCTGGGCGTGCTTCTTAGGAATCCAAGTACACCTCTCTCAGCCTTGCAGTGCTTAGTGTCCTTGTAACGTTGGGATTCATTTTGGAGCCACAGTACAGCAGGGACATAGGTTGCTTTCTGAGTTATTACAGTACAGAAAGGGCAACTGGAGCTCTAGGAATAAAAAGTGTGTGCGCAGTGTCCTTGGCCTTACTGCTGCCACTTTGCTGTGCCAGTCCCTGCTAATGGGTTTGCGAATACCCATTTCTGTCACGTGCTGAATTCTGAGTCGTCTTTTGCCCCACAGCTCACTGAAAAGCGTCTGTAAAACTGCCGGCTCACCCCTTTTCCAGGCAGTTCTCCCCAGATACCCCTCTGGCAAGGTGCCGGCCTAGTGTGGGTCTTGATGTCCCCTCCATCCACCAGGGAAAGCTCAGCAGCAGCTTTGCGTGGTTCCCTAAAAAACAGTTCCAGCCGATCCTGTGCCTCGCACCTTGTCCTCTGTGTTTCCTGTGGCGGATAGGATTTGCCCGTAGAGCAAACCAGTGGCTGTTGCTTGGGTTGTTTTTTTTCTTAATTTTTAATAAAACATGCAATTAGCTTCCTTAGAAAAGGCTGCTCGGTGCTGTGATTGGGCGCCCGGCAGAGGAGGGCCTGCTGCCAGCATGTCTGAGTTCCTGGAAGAGCTGAAGTGCAATGAAAATGACCCCAGGGAGCAATGGGCTTTCTACAGAAACCCGGCAGTCTGGGGGAGGGCTGGCTCACACAGCCTGGTTTCAAGAGCTCATTTAGGTTCTTTTCTGCAGCCTAAGAGAAATGGAGAGAGCGACAGTGGTGCACACAGCTTCACTCACATCCTCCAAGGGGAGGCTCGTAATGCTTCCTGCAGCATCAGGTGCACTGAAGGCACTGGGCTGTCCTGCAGTTTTCCTGTTTGTCGCAGGGCACCCTGTGGGTACTGTCAGCATCCTTCCTGTTCCCAGAGATCCAAAAGCTCAGCAGATAACTCATCCGCTCCCTATTTACACCATAGACTTTTAATTTGAGATCAGATTCCCATTTGTATGATGTTTTCTCTCGCCTTTCTCTGTTTGCTCTGTACTTGCCTCTCTGCTTTTAAAGGAACAAACAGGAATTGCAGATTACATATCTGTAATTTGGTCTTTCACTCGCTGGGCTGATCTGGCGATAGGGTCTGTTCTCATCTTTTTGGATCATTGTACTCCCACAGATGTTCTGATATTTACAGAGTCGCTTCAAGCTTGTCTATTTTTTTTATCTGGACCAAACGCTTCTGACTGATGTTTGAGGGCATTCGTGAAAGAAGGGGGAAACACCTCCTCAGTCATTGTAGAGAGGCCGAAGGGAATTAACATGAATTAAAGATCTGCCTATGCTATGATCTGGAAATAAGACCACAGTGGAAAGGAAAGATGCGGAAGTTGCATTCCACCCGATCTTGCTTGGCTTTCAGCATCCTCTGGGTGCAGCCTGAGCCATGAGGAAGCCGGGGAAGGCATCTCTGCTTTGAGGCTGACTGACTGGAACCGCTGTATAGGAAAACACATGTGCCTGCTTTGCAGGAGAGCGGGCTCAGCTGCTGTGCTGCGCAGCAGGAAGAGAGCGAACCTTTGGAGCCTACGGCTTCAACTGCCTTGAGGTCAGGAGCCTGTCTTTATCAAGAAGCCAGAGTGCACTAACCCGGTGCATGGATTTACAGTGTGCTCTCTGCTCTCTGTGTACACACAGCATCTTCCAAGAGGTTGATTTTATCAAACCTTCTGCCTCACTGAAATAATTTAATGATCCTGTGTCTCAAACTGAGACAGAAACGTGGGGGACTTGGTGCTGATGGGGCAGGATTATAACATTCTCCTGTAGGCACCGCCAGGCTCTGAGTGTGACAGACCGTTGCCCTGAACACAAAGCCCCTCGTGACTCGTGTCATTCCTGTCGTGTAGGGCAAGCATTGGCCCAGGCTGCAGGCCCTGCTGGCACTGAGCTCCACGTTGTTTTCTTGCATGCAGAAGGGGTTTTCAGAGGTTAAGCAGAAAGGCACGTTGCTCTTGGTGTTACACCTGATCCGTGGATGGATCTTGCTCAATAGCAAATGCAACTCTGTTTGTTGGCTAGTGACAAGTCAGAAAGGGCTCTGTTTTTGTTTCCCACCCAAACGTCTACCCCCTGGCTCCTCCATTCCCACATCAAAGCCTTAGGCTCTCTGCGGTCACTGTGTGACTGACCTTTCACACATCCTTCCATAGCTTGGGTGGCTTAACTGCGCCACATTTACCACAATATGGGAGGAAGATCAAGTCCAAAGTATGGCGCATAGGTTACAAAATAACAGTGCGTGGAATGGAAGACGCAAAAAGTACTTTGCTACAAAGGGGAGGTTGAGTACAATTTCAAAATTACCTTTCCAAGCTTTTTGGTCTGCTTTGGAGACAGAAAAATAGAGATACACGTAACGAAAGTGCTTGACATTTACCAGCAGAGGGAATTGAAACGAATCAGATGTGGTGTGTGAAGACAGCAGGAGGGAAATGCTCTGTTGTAGTTGGTTTCTTTCCAAGCAAATCATCTTAGTCATCTTCCATCAGGCAAACACTGGGTGGAAAGGTTGTTTGTCATAAGAAGGGTGTAGCCAGATGTAATAGCATCCAGCTTCCCAGGAAAAGCTAATTAGCTGACTGAGGAGTGAGACCTGCTCAGGTACGCTGGCGTTACACCACTCCAGCTAAATCCGAACGAGTTTCCAAAGAGTGACCGTGATTCATCGCAGCCAGCAGCGAGCCATAATGGGAAGGGTTGGCCGCCTTTAGCACTCCGGTGAGCAGAGGATTTGTGTTTGTGCAAGAGCAATAAACACAGGGTGCAGGCTGTCGGACAAGAGGGCAAATTGGAGTTTTTTTCATTTGAGAGGGAAAGGACCAAGAGAAGACCTTGGTCAGGAGCCCAGGAGGCAGCTTTACTTCCTGAGCTTATAAAGCCAGGCTTGGAAATGGGGAGGGAGGGTTCTTTGCCTGAAGATATGTGGTTGATTTCCCTGAGACAAGGGGAAACATTTAGTTAAGTCCGTTCTGCTCGCCTTCATTGTCCTACCAATCTGATGGATTTGTCCCTTCTCTGGCGGTGCTGGGAAGAAGGGAGGTTGGGCCACTGACAAATAGTTCTCGCTTGCAGTTGACGCAGCATTGCAGAGGGCAAGAAAAAGTCACCTTTGTACAGAATGGCTTTGGGCCCAACTTTGTTTTTGTGAAGGTTACTTGTTCCGCTGTGACCTCAGCAGAGACGGTAGCGCAGAGAACCAACCCCTTTGTGCGCTGGCCGTAATCATTTCTCCAGAGCTGTTGCTGAGATTGTTTCTACATCGCGCGGCGGGCGACTCTTCAGGCTTGGGTAGAGCACCGTTAGTTTTGGCGATGGGCTTTTTGCCCAGTGTTTGGAAAGGGCATTCCCGCTGCAGCGGTTCCCAGCCAGACGCGTGGCCCGGGGCTCTGCGTGATGATTTGAGCTGAGGTTTTAGGTCAGAGAAGGAAGTTTGGGGGACTTGAGCTCGATTTGATCCTCTCCAGGGCGCCAGTGGGCCACCCCTGTCTATGCCCTGTGGTGCCTAAACCCACTGCCCAAACGTGGAGGTCAATGTAGTCCTGTGACATCCCCGGGGATAAAGGAACAATTTGAACACATCCTCTGTTCTTGGGTAGTTCGAAGGGTTTTCAGTGAGGTGCACAGGATGAGTTTTAGCTTAAGAAAGCACAAGAACTGTCTGATCGCCAGAATAACTGGTTTAAGTGAGCACAGTTATGGGCTGCTTGGAATTTGATGTTGAAGAAATGAACTTCTTTCTGCAGAGAGAGCTATAATTTTAACGTAGACCTTGAATTGTTACTTGGAAACTATGTAGGGTTTGAATCACCATTAATAGTCCCACTTTGTCCTCAGCTGCTGGATTTTGTAGCTGCCTTTGTGTGTCTCAAGTTCTGGTTGGTCACCACTGGTAATCTGGTATTGCTCAGAGATTTTTTTGGTGCCAAGGGAGCAAAGGAGCAGAGAGGAGGAATGACACGAAAACTGCACTCATCCAGGCTCTGCCATCGAGTACCGTGTAGGAGCTGTGGGTTCGGTCCTTGTGTCCTAGCCTTGCAGTCTCTGCTTCCCCTCTGGAGGCCACGGGGAGGACACACCAAGTCCCAGTGTCTCTCTGCCTCAGAGGAACAGAAGAGGAGACAGTTGCTGGGGTTCATAGGTTTAAATAATCAAATTTAAAAACAAATATCCAGGAACTTTTCTCTGTGAATTGTTGATGTCGGTGCCGTTTTGCTATGCTGACTGCACTGCTTTATCTGTGTTTAGGTTTGCTGGTGTCCAGGTACCTCCATCCTTTTCCCTGTTGCTGTTAGCGTCACAGCCACGATTCTTTCAGGATGGCGGGCAAGCTTTGCATCCATGGAGTAAGACTGTGGTCTGTGTTGATTTGTAACAGAATCGTATTGGCATGTGTACTGATCCCGAGGCTTAGGAACTTCTGATGAAGCTGCAGAAAACAATGTTTGATCGCCTGTGTTCTTCACACAAACACAGGCAGAAACTCGCGTGTATGTTTTTGGGGGTGTCTTCACAGTACTGAGCTGGGCTCTTTCTTTGGCAGTGGTTCCACCTGGCATGAATGCCTTAATGACAAAGACCCTTCTTCCACCCCCTTTTCCTTTACTTGATACCATAACATATAAATCTCGTTTGACTTCATCTCCCATTGCATCAAAAAAACATGTCTACAAGGCAAAAAGATACATGAAAACTCAGTGTTCCCTGCCATAATTTGAAGTGCTTTCTTTGGTGGGTTTTAGTCCTCAGTTGCCTCCAAACCAGCACTGCCGTACTGGTCCTGTCGGCCACGGGAAGGCTTGAGGGCAAGAGCGAAAAAATAATTCCTTTATGCTTTGGTTTCCTGTGATATCATCTTTTGAAGTGCCCGTATTAGAAAGCAAACATACTGGGACAGCAAGGCATGGGAAGTATTTGTATCTCTGGTCAAGGTAAACCCTACGAGCAGTGTTGACCTCAGCTAGCTACGTCATCCTGTATTTGTTGGGTCATTCCATGAAATGGCTGCTCTACCTAGAATCCTCCAGGGTCTGTGACATGTTCTCTTTCCATTCAGTCATTTGTTTTGTCAATAACTGCAGAGAGAACTTTGAGAGCTTTCCTTTCCGCTCCAAGAGGGATTAATGATGCTGGGGGTAGTATCACTATAGGATACCCAGGATTTGCTGGAAGCCTCTGGGGTGTCACTCCGCCTGAGTAATAGGCTGAAGAGGGATGCTGGCTGCTGCTGGGGGAGTGGGGAGAGACAGTTGGGAACCTGCTGCTTTGACAGTTACCTCTTTCCCTTAACCCAAGCGTAAGAAGCAAGAGCTGCTCAGTCAGGAAGAGGGAACCACAGGCGAGGGAGTGTGTGGGTCTGGCCTCCTCCCTGCCTTCCCCACGGCTGGCGAGGCGCAGTGGAATTCTTCCCTTGCCCTAGAGCCAAGTTCAAAGGTTTTGTGTAGCCTAGGGGTGCACTAGTGGGTCAGACGGGAAATGGTGTGGATGGAGAGAGATGGACTGAACAGAGTAACAAGCAGCTGCAAGAGTGGCAAACCAGTCTGGTTTAAGCTGAAAGAGGGGAGATTGAGATGAGATGTTCGGCAGAAATGTGTTCCTGTGAGGGTGGGGACGCCCTGGACCAGATTGCCCAGAGCAGTGGGGGCTGCCCCATCCGTGGAGGGGTTCAAGGCCAGGTTGGATGGGGCGTGGAGCCCCTTATCCAGTGGGACATCCCTGCCCATGTCAGAGGGTGGGACTGGATGGTGCTTAAGGTCCCTTCCAACCCGAACCATTCTATGATTCTATGATCTAAGTGGCCTGCATTAAAAGGGGAAAGTACAGCTATTTGCTTTGTAACAGCATCAACGACTTCTACAGCAAAGCGTTTCCTCACCACCTGAAGGACCAAACTTTTCCTCCAGACCAGTTTTCAGTATCCTGAGGAGCTGAGGTTATCGTGACATTTGCACGCTCTTGCTGGAACCGCTGTTTGTGAATCCCCAGTGTTGGTGGCCTGGCAGGTCACACTGACCCCGCTCCACACGCCGAAGGATTTGATCATCAAGAAAGGGCTTTGCATGTGCAGGGAAGTCTTCAATCTTCTATATTCTTGGAAAGAAAAGAGCACTGCGTACTCCCTGTTCAGCCCCTGGCTTGTTCTAGCAGGCTGGCAGTGCTGTTTGGTAAGTGTTCGCTGAAATGGTGCCCAGCGCTTCTCAGCCAAGATGGCTTTTATAGCCCAGGACTGGAGGGGAGGGGAGGGAATTAAAGAGGAGTGAACTGCAGAGTCTTTCAAGAATGTAAAGAGTATTCCAAAACCAAAAGCTTAGGAAAGAAGGAGCTGTTTTCAAAGAGTTACAGAGATTTTTTTTTTCCCTGGAAATAACACTAGGTCATGTTTGAGGCCTTTTCACCTTTACATTTAATCATAACAACACCTCTTATTACTACTTAATGCTTCCGAACATGTGCAAACACAGTGTGTGCACTATGCAGCATGTTTCTTCAGTGTATTTACAGGCTCAAGGGTGGTGTTTGAACTCAGCCTCTGCAGAGCTTGGCAGCGGCTGCGGTGACACTTGCATGATGGGAAGCGTCACTGCCAAGTTGGGTAACTTCTGACAAGTATCTACACAGCTCTGCCTTCTGGAAACTAGATCTCAAAGCGTGTTGCTGTTCTAGGGAAGAGGCAGCCCTGACATTAAAGCGTACGCAGTCTCTCTGATCAGCTATTAAATCTCTGCCAGTTTGCGCTGGGTGAGCCTATAGAGAGCAAGCAGTAAGGGATGGTCGGATGGGGTGAGCATCCCAGGAGCTCAGCACTGGCTCCTCTCACAAGTGTAACTTCTTTGTCAAAACTATAACCCACATCTGTTGCTTTTAGGAGTTGTCCTCACTCCTAAAAGTGCTGTCCTGGCCAGTGTCAAATGAGTTGGCTGAGATCAATCCACCTTTGTGTCCTCAGTTTTCTATGGACAGATGTTTACATCCCAAAGTGGCAACGGGATGTTCTTACTGGTTTATGTGTAGGTGAATTCAAGTGAAGCCAGAACTGAACTCTACGATGCATGATGAGCTTTCCTTTCACTTTTAAAATTGAAATGTCCCGGCTAGCGTTTATGCACGCTGGTGAGGCGGTGTGTGAAGGAAGGTTCTTCTCGTGTTGAGTAAGCTGCATCTCAGAGTTACAGTTTCCTTTAATGACAAGTTCATGTCAGAACTAGAGCAGGGATGGTATCCTTGTCTGTAAAACTAGGAATATTAAGTGGAACAAATTCAGCCCTGAAGTAAATGAATTCCCTCACACTCAGTGGGAAACTGAGCAGGATTGAGCCCGTTTTGTTTCACAGGTTTCATAGGCAGAGCTGTTTTGGTGGGAGCAGCGCTTCTCTGACAGCTGCAATCGGAAACGTTGCAGCATATCTTCTAGATGAAGACCATCACATGATGGCGTTACACAGTCTGCCGGGCTGCAGTCCAAGAAACTTGAGTCCTGGCTGAGCTCTGCCACTGATTTTTGGTTGACCAGCTCTTCCTTTGTCCTCTCGTATTTATATCCTAGGCTTTTGAGAATTATGAAATCTCTGATTATACATTGGGACAATCTAATGCTGCAGTAGCCAGCATTGTTCCAAGCTTTTCTTGTCACTGTAGCTGCACGGGGGTGCATTAGAACAAAAGCCTTTCCTGCACAGATACACTCTCTTAAAATAGCTATTATTACAAAAACTGGCCCATCCAGTCCCACCCCTGCCATGGGCAGGGACACCCACTGGCTCAGGGGCTCCAAGCCCCATCCAACCTGGCCTGGAACCCCTCCAGGGATGGGGCAGCCCCCACTGCTCTGGGCAACCTGGGCCAGGGCCTCCCCACCCTCAGCGTGAAGAATTTCTTCCTAATGTCTAATCTAAATCTTCCCCCTTCTGATGTAAAGCCATTCCCCCTTGTCCTGTCCCTGTGCTCCCTGATCAAGAGCCCCTCCCCAGCTTTCCCGGAGCCCCTTTCAGCACTGGAAGCTGCTCTAAATTATCCCTGGAGCCCTCCCTTCTCCAGGCTCAACGACCCCCACTCTCAGCCTGTCCTCATAGCAGAGGGTCTCCAGCCCTCAGATCATCTCCATGGCCTCCTCTGGACCCATTCCAACAGTTCCATATTTTTCTTCTGTTGGGGATTCTGGAACTGGACACAGGACTGTAGGTGGGGCATCCTTTTCATAGTTTCCTCTTGAAGTTTATTGCTTAGGCTAAAAGTCAGTATGATTTTTCTTCTGCCTGTTCTGTTTTGCCTACCAGTAGCCTTTTCCTTTGAACAATATAATCTTTTTTCAAGTAAAAAATACCCCACGTTCTTACTAAAATTTGGATGTTTGTGTACACTCATCCGTTTATGTGATGTTCATACAGAAAACCTCTAATCTGATTTAATTCCTAGGAGTACTTTGCCTTTTTTGCTGTACGGCAGAGGTGATGAGGGATCACCTCCCGCAGAGGGAATGAGGGATGTCTGCCTGATGTTGCAAGCTTGATGCCTTCTCCTCAAGGCCACTTGCCTCACTTGTTTGTGCAGCAGAAGCCACACCATCACTGTGTTTCTCAGGAAGCATAACTGGAAGTTCAAAACGAGGTTCACATGAGGCAGCCTTAGCCTCCAGATAAAGCCGTGCCCCCACGCGTTCCTGTTCCCTGACACTCTGGCAGCCGTGATTATAAAAAAAATAAATAGGCAGGGCTGGGTGTGGGCAGAAAAGAGGTATGGCTCAAAAGAAATGAGCTGGAGTCTGAACGTGTTATCAAGGCACTTAGCAACTGCATCGCCCTCTCTGTGTTATCACGCCGTTAGGCAACACTGGCAGGACTGGGTTCCCCTGATCTCCCTCTTGAAAATTCAGTGCTAGGTTGCTGTGAACAGAAAAACACAGAAAGGTGAACGCATCTCCCCAAGGACAGGGCATCTCTCTTTAAATAATACTTTATTTGGCTGGTTTGTTTTGTGTAGAGCTACCTAGTCTGATGGGGTTTAATTCCATTTTCTCCTGCAAATGATAGGTGGGGTTCCCTGGAAATGAAGGTGGATGTATGGCAGTGCTAGGAACTGAGCAAGCTGGAAGGTGTCACTTGGCACCCACAGTCGCTCTGGCACGTCTCCACTGGATATGGCTTTACCCCGTGTTCCAGACCTCTGGACTGCGGCGGAATTCTGGGCTGGGGAAGAGGACATTGCATTTCCAAGAGGGCTGCAAGCATTCAGCAGTCGCTGGGAAGAGCCAGGAGAGGGCTGGGATAATTTGGTTTAGACAGATTGGAATGAGAGAGCGTGATTCAGCAGGGCAGAAAAGCCATGCATACAGCGTCCAGTTAATTTGATTTTCATTTTCTTAATATCATCGATCGCATCCCAGTACCCAAAGGGGCTCAGGAGAGCTGGGGAGGGGCTCTTGATCAGGGAGCAGAGGGATAGGATGAGGGGGAATGGCTTTAAATTGGAAGGGGGAAGGTTTAGATTAGACATTAGGAAGAATTTCTTCACGCTGAGGGTGGGGAGGCCCTGGCCCAGAGTGCCCAGAGCAGTGGGGGCTGCCCCATCCCTGGAGGGGTTCCAGGCCAGGTTGGATGGGGCTTGGAGCCCCTGAGCCAGTGGGAGGTGTCCCTGCCCATGGCAGGGGGTTGGAACTGGATGGGCTTTGAGGTCCTTTCCAACCCAAACCATTCTATGATTCTATTCCTGACCCTAATAGTCTGCTTTTCAGACTCTCAGTGTGTGTGTCTGTGGTCAGAAAGTGCAAAGCAAGTGAAAGGATGACCAAATTGTCCTGCATTGGTGCAGCAGACTGCCCAGGTGTCACCGGGGGAAGTGTTGGCAGCCGTATTTCAGTGATTATAAAGGCCAGTCTGCATTTGCATGACTGCTCCTGTTTCCAGAGGTGTGGAACTCCATCGTAAAAATCAGTTGAGTTTGGTGCAGGAGTTCTCAGAACACAAACCTGTTTGCTTTAACAAAACGTGCTGAAGATACAGGAGAGTGGGAGTCATTCAGGTAACAGCGATGCAGTAAAACCACGTGGGCTCGCAGTTATGGGTTGGCTCGACACATGCCAATGTGTCTGTGGAAAGGGAGCAGCAGGCTGTCATATCTGTGGCTGGGGAAGAGAGTAGCCCAGCTAAGGGATTAAGAAATTACTTCATGATGTGCCAGAAATGCTGCATCTTTCTGTTCGGTATTTTTCAGGCTTTTCAGAGTTCCCCTTTAAAGACAGATGCAGCTTTTCCTTCCTTTTGTTTTCATTTTCGCACTTACTTTGATGGTGTTTTGTTTCTACCCCACCTAGCTTTCTTTCCACCTTTCCTGTAAAACCGAGAGAGACGCGATTGGTTTTGTTTAACAACTTCGTCTTGAGCGGATGATTCCATTGGCAACATTTCCTGGCTGGTGGGCGATGGAAATCTACCCCTGGACTCATCAGTGACGTTGTGGAAACAATGTTTGCTAGTGAGTGCCAGCCCCAGGCTGGCATGGAAAGGACAGCACGTGCTTTGGGAGTACTTCAAAGCACCGTTTCCAACATTGGAGCGATTGGATTCAGGCAGGGATAGTGATGGAGAGGAACTGGTTGAGCTCCTGGCTTTTCTGATCATGTTTTATGCTCCCAGTGGTTGAGAGGTCACCGTGCTTTGTGTCAGGCAGGGTAGGGGGGATGTGGCATCAGTCTTTCTCCTGGGATTTGAGTGCGACAGGGCTGTGGTGGAGTCCTGTGCCAGCAGAGGGGCTGCCCCAGTGTGTTCCCTGCATTTGATAGAGGTATGACAGATGGAGTGGCCCCTGTGTCCTGCTGACACCCCAGGGCAGATCCATCTCCCCGGTGGTTCCCTGCATGACGGGGTTGGTGCGTGGGGTGATAGGAAGGGGAAAGGGTGCCAGGCCGGACTGCAAACACAGGGAAACTGAGGCCCAGCAGCAACAGAAGATGGGGAAGAAGCTGCTGCTGTGAGGCTCCCATCCACAGCGTGGTCTGCCTTCTAGGGACTCATCTTTCCACACCTGCCATGCACAGAGCTTTAATTTGGGGGCAAATGGAAACCTGCTGTAAACCAGCTGCCAACTTCCCAGTTATGTTCCATCTCCCTCCCCCAGGACTGTAATGGTTTTCTACAGCACACAGAAGCAACACAAAGATCATTCTTGTGCTCTTCTACATCATTAAAGAAAGTTCCTTTGGCCCTCATTGACCTTGGACATGGGTTCCGCCGCTGCTCCGCTGGGTGCGGTAGAAACCAGGCCTATGCTGCGGGCGATTCTGGTGTTCTCTCTCCCAGTACCTGAAAGGCTTTTGGTTTTGTTAAACGTTTTCGTGTCTTGTTTGGAGAAATCAGTCAAGAGTGCCTAGTTTTCTTGGGGAGGATTTCTAAGAGTAGGAAATGAATTTGTCCCTTTGGATTTTACCAAAGACTTTTACATGGAATGGCTTTAAAATATATTTAAAACGTTTATTTAAAATCCAAGTCAAATGATTTTTAACAAACTGCCTCAAGGTAGAAGAAACTGACTTTTTGGAGCAACTGTATTGTTTATTCTTTGTATTGCAGTAGCACCTAAAGAACCCTATTGTGCTAGATGCGAACAAACGTATAACAGAGATGGTCCCTGCCCATACGAGCTCACAGCCTCCAGCTCAGCCTCCACACCGTCCCGCTGGGGCATCACCCACGCGTTCGTTCTTGTTACATGCTTGTTTCGGCTCGGGGGGCAATGAGGTCAAACCTGCCAGCTTGATTCCCTCCTTACCCCCGACAGAGAAAAGATTGAGTAGGAGGCAAGTTCCAGCGAGCTGAACAGCTTGCCCTTCCCCGCTGTACGGTTCGTCACGCGCTGTAGATACTAAGCCTGGGGCCGAGCCGTGTGGGCTTCCTGAGATCACTGCTGCTCCTTGAAGAGCCCTGGTTTCCTTGTTCCCAGTGTCCTCAGGCAGATAGAGGTGTTTGGATAAAAGGAAGCTTTTTCAGTGGTTTATAGTTTATATATTATTTTAACAAAAAAAAAAAGGTTTGTTTTGCCTTCTAAGCTGTCATTCTCCTTCAGTGCCTTCCCAGGGCTGCTGCCATACGGGGAAAGGGGGAAGGATGTGTTAGAAAGCAAACCTGACATCACACATGCACGCTGTCAATCGTCAAAGTATCAAAAACAAAGCTGCAAAGAGAACTGATTTGTATAAATGTGGAGAAAAAAAGAAAAGACACTGACTGAGCACCTCGGGCTGTCCTGTCCCTCCGGGCAGCTTTAAAGGACGGTGGAAGGAACTCCACCCATTTTTTGAGCTTGTGTCCTGGGTCACCATCCCATCCTTTCCCACCTCCTCTCTCACCCCTCAGGTATGGCTGGGATTTGTCTCTTGAAATTTATGGAGCCTGAGAGAGAATCCCAGGGAGGGATGATCGAGGAATCCGGAACATTGGGTTGTGCTTGATCAAGTTACAGGGGCTCAGGGGCAAAAGAAGCCAGAAAATAATTTCATTAGACCATTCTGTTCCGTCCTCTGCTCTCAGTCAGTGGCATGGACTGGCTCCTACAGGCTGGGAACGTGATGGGATCACGCAGATGAAGAGGAAGGGGCAACTTCTCTGTCTATGCTTGGTCTCAGATCCCATCTGCCTTGCTGCAAAAAAGCAAGGAGAGCCGTCGTGCTTCCCTTGCAGAGGTGTGAAAGCGATGGGGAGCGAGGAGTAAACCCCAAAAAACTAATTAAGGAAAATAAGGTGGAGAAGGGGAGAGGAGAGGTCCGGACCTGGGCAAATAGAGAAGTGGAATTGTGGTCTCCAGTGTGTGCTAGAGCCTGGCTCTGATTGAAGCCACGTGGCTCGCGGATGGTGCTGGCAGAAGCAGGGCAAATGGCAGTTTGGCATCGCATTAGCAGAGAGGAAGGATAGCTCTTTCTACCAAGGTGCTTCTAACTGGTTACCACCGCAAAATAAATAAATAAATAAATATCCTGACGCTCAGCATGTCCTGGCACAGCTCAGCAGAGCCATCTCTGAACGCCGTTCTTGCCCCGCGCCTCGCAAGGCAAGGGCAGGGCCGGGGAACAGCAAAATGCAAGCCAAACGCAGAGCGCTCCAAAACCAAATCCCTCTGCCTGCAAATAAGAAAGCTGGGGTTTTGATTACATGTTTCTAAGTGTTTTGTCACCCCTTTGGAGATGGATAAGATGAAAAAGAATGGGATGAGTGCTCCCTGGCCCAAGCTCAATGTCCTGAATCTCTACTTGGAGCTCTCGGGGAAGAAGGGCTTCCTCTAAGAAGTCTCCTGTCCACAAACTAGGACACAGCATGTGCCTTTGGGAGGGGCACAGGCTGCTGCCAGTGGGCTTTGAGGTTATTATACCCAGCTCCCTGTAGCTCAGGAAGGAAAAATCCATTCTTTGCCTCTGTAGAAGTGGGTCCAGATACAGTCATCCGAGTCCAACATACCCCAAAAGTCTGGGGGAGCTTGGATGTGGACTCCTGCAGCCTGTTACAGGGACAAGCTCAAACAGATACTCTTTGGATGTGAATCCAAATCCCTAGAGTTTTGGCTGGGAGCCTTTATCCTATCTCCAATCCCACAAAAAGAAAACTAAACAAAAAAAACCCCAATAAAGTAAAAGGTGCTTTTAAAATACCATGAGGAGAGAAACTGCCATGGAAATAAATAGTGAAAATAACAATGTCAACATTTCGGGTGTCACAGCAACTCTGAAATTCAAGTAGTGTGCGCACGCCTACAGTGCTTTCTCCCAGCCACCGTTGGCACGGCCTGAGGTTCAGAGCTCCGGTTGCGTCCCATTGTTCACCGAAACCACCAACTCCTCCCTGGCACTGGAATGGATTTAGAGAGAAGGGGAGAGGAAAGATGGATGCAGTCTCTGCTGATCTTTGCTGTGCCCACCTGATGCTGCGCTTCAGTGCCACAGAGGCACAAAGTTCTCCTATTTCTGTCCCTGTCTGACACGCCTGAGATAGAACGGCCACGCTTCAGAGCTGGAAAGGGTATTGCTTCAAGTAGTCCCCCATCCGCCGAGGTAGCGGGAGCTGGTCCACGTCGGATGTGGACTTGTTGATCCGTAGCCGGCAGAGGTGCTGTAGGCTGGGGATGTTGTCCTTGCGGCTGAGCGGCCGGATGAGTTTCAAGTGGACCGCAGCTGCTGCCATCTCTTTTTGCATGGGAGGTAGAGGAGATGGAGGCGGGTAAGGAGCCTCGTTCTTGCTTTCTGTTGTGCAGGACGTGACATAGTGCTGGATAAGACTGACTACATCTGGGAAAGCCAGGATGCGAGGTTTGGACAAGTAGTTTGAGTCCAGACGGAACCTGCTGTCAGCATATTCGATGCGCACGTTGGTGGGACCCCGGTTTGTCTTGACAGAAAGTGTGAACAGGTAGCTGGGGTGGGTGCTGTCCCGTACCAGGAAGGTGCCTTCAGGCATCTTTTGGAGATGCTGCTTGGCCTCACTGGCAGTGATAGATCCCCAGTACCAACCTGGAAAAGCAGCCCAGAAAGAACTTGTTAGGCAAAGAAGGGCTGGCAGTATATTTGGAGATGCCTCAAAGACAACCAAGTATGCAGTTTGGGAAGTAACCAGGCCCTGAGTTAAGAAGACTTTTCAGATATTAAGGCCGTGTCAAGCTGTGAGGGATTCCCACCTGTGCCTGACATTGCCATGTGGGGGCTTGGGATGGGGATGGGGGTGGCTACTTTGGCAGCTCCTGCGGTTTACGGAGAAAGAGGGGGCTTTTTGCATCTCCTTCTCCTGATTCAGTTATAAAAGATGAAGCTTTTGCTTATGCTCACAATAAATTACTTCACGATATGAGTTTGCAGAGACTGCAAAGATACGTGCTGCATCCACCAGAGCCAGCCCTGGCTGCCACAGCCAGGTTCCCATCTGAACTGGGATTGGGAGAGCCTGCCTGGGGCACGGGTTGCGGTTGGCTTCCTCTAGCCAAGTGACTTTGAGTTGAGCCTTACCAGATTCTCGCAGGTAGGAGAAGGTTTTTGCGATGCAGAGAAGGTCTTCCTCGGGGTCTCGTGTCTGAGGGGGGTTGCTGTCTGGAACCGGTGCCGCAAAGGCAGGCGCAGATTCCTCCTGGAAGGCCACAACTGGGAGCGGCTGCATGATGGGCTCTGACAAATCCGCCGCGATGCCCCTTAGCGACAGCCTCCTGATCTTCTCCTCCGCCAGCAAAGGATGAGGTCTGAAATGAAGGGCACGCTCTGCTATTTTTCCTTGCCTTGAAATAGGTTGCAGCGTCTGCTCAGCGCATGCTACCTCCTACTACAACATGGTATGTTTTATAAACAGATGCTCGGTATGATTATGTCTCAAACAGAGAGAGGCAAGAGGGAAAAATCACACAGCTAAAGATGAGCCCTTAGAAACAGGGAGAGCGACTTGGCCTCTTTTGCCGTGGAAAAGGGGGTCTGTCTTGCAATTTAGGTTGATTTGAAACCTGATAGTTTTGGATGTTGCCTTTTAGTTTTAAAGCCAGTGAATTTCATAGCAGCATTATACCTTCACTTACGTGATTACAATGTTGGAGCATTTCTTTTTCTGCCAACTGATTTGTTAGTCATTTACTTGCAATACAATTAGAAGCAGAATGGGGAATAGCTTGGGTTTTGTCCTACCCACTTTCTGCTCAAGGTTGACCTGATCCTACATGTGTCTGGTGGAAATCAGGGCGAGCTGATCTTGTAGTAGAACAAAGAGAGTCCTTGTTTTAGCCAAGCCTGTGAAGCCCTAGCGTTCAATGGCGCGACAGAGATCTCCGTGCGACTGTAATCCCTGCAGGATTACTGCAGCAGGAGGTTCTGACATGTTGGGCTGCTACAAACTTTAATCCCTCTGTGGCCTAGAGAGCCTTAGTGCAGTTTCCCAGAGGCTGCAGCTCTCCTGGGCTATGGGTGCTCCTGCTGTGCAACGCAGCGATGCCCGAAGGAAGGAAGGCAGAGCTCCAGGGGGAGGATGGATGTTGAGGGCCAGGGAAGGCTTCCCAGGCAGTCTCCTGAGCAAAAGCATTAGTTCCTCTCTTTTCTCCTCGTCTCTTGGCTTCTGTGTGCCCTGCTGCGGGCCCTGTGTTATAGCCCCCACGTGCACTTGATTGCTTGAGATGTTCTTTCAGACACTTGATGTAAGGGATGGCTGAGTTTCCAGAGAAATCCAGCCCCATCCTCAGTGTGGGACCATCACAGCACCGCTGGAGCTGAGTGACGGCAAAGGCAGCCACAACCTCCTTCCACATCACAGGGGATAGAAGCAGAAAGAGATTTGGAAGAGATGAACCTTTCCCTTCCAGCCTTTGTCCTTCCCTGTGCTTTATGTGAACGGTGGCACTTGAGGTGCACACGTGAATGTGCTGCGAACTGATCTGCCCCTCATCACGGCTTTACTCCACCTCCCAAACTGCTGAGCTGCAGGTATGGGATGGGGAGCAAGAAGGAGGCATTGGGGGGAAAAGTAGCTTAGAGAGAAACTGAAAAGGACGTTGCAATGATTCATGAGCGAGAGCCATGATCAGTCCCATGACTCCGCATTTCTAATAAAACCACGTAGGTTCGCAGTAAGGTTTTTGTAAAACCACTGGAAAAGTTGAGTCTACAGAGCCACTTCTTGCCCATGGAGTACACAGCCCCCCCTCCCTTCTGCTGGCATTTAGAAAAAGACATTCTCCCTTTTTCCACATGTCAAATTACATTTCGGAAGCAGGATGTTTCCTTGGCATTTGTGGCATTTGATCCTCTTTTCTTAATTTATATCCTCCATGGGTAGGAAGCCAAACCTAATCAAAGTGATTGCTGGCCTTTATCTCCACTGGGCACCCTTGATCCCAGAGACTGTGTTTTCCCAGAATGGCGGATCTGAATGTACTTTTACACAGGGAGATCACTATTGGGAGACAGCCAAGTTCTCTTTTAAGTCCCACCTGAGCTACATTTGTAGGTGGCGAGGGCTGCATTTTTAAAGAGATTTGGATGTCTCCCTCTTCATGTCATGGTCTTCTCAACTGTCTAGCTGCCTGCCTTCTCGGGGAAAGGAGATTCCCGATTTTCCAACTCCCTGCAGTTTGAGCAAGGAAGGCTGTTAATCAGGCTCGTCTCCGTATGAACCCAATCTAATCGCTGGTGCTGTGCGAGGCGGGTGTTCCACAGCACTGCGAGCAGAGCATTCCCTCTGAGGTGCGTCCTTACCCCGACCGTTCACTGAGCTGAACATGACTGGGACCAGTGTTAAGTAAAACCAGTCCTGCACCGCTCACTGCCCGCTCGCTCCCCAGATCCTGAATGCTGCAGTCCAAATTCCAAAATCTTTCTCCGGCCTTAATGTTTCTATGATTCTATTATGTGATTCTATGAAATCTCTCTGAACTTATTTTCTCCTGGAACTTTTTTCTGGCTTTCCCATTGGGAAAGGTTTTGAACATTAGGAAAACTTTTCTCGTTCTTAGCATGGAACTACTGAAAACTAGTAGTTTTCTTTTTCTACCCCTACTTTGGAAAGGAAATGAGGAATTGGCTAAGAGACCAGGAAGGAAGGGAGAAACAGCAAAGCCAGCTGGGGAAATGCAGGAAGCTATGGATTTCAAGGGCTGGAGCAGTTCACAGTTCTGTCTTCAACCGTGCATATCTGTCAGTAGGTCTCTCTCAGAGAGTCACCCCGGGGTTCTCTGAAGCAGAACCCATGGGCTTGAGATTAAGTTTTCCCCTGTGCTCGCTCCCTGCTGCCTTACACTTTCTGCTGCCTGAAGCTGAAGAAGCCCAGCCCCGTGTAGCCACTGTGGAGATTCTTCCACTGCACCCAGAGAAGGGCCAAGCTTATCCCCTTCCTATTTTCCTTCTATATTCCTGCCTTATGCCCCCCTCTCTCTCCCTAAGAAAGTCCTAGTGCAGGTAGTCTCAAAGGAGCACAGTAGGATTAGGAATTCTCATAGACTGGGAGGTACTGGTGTCCTAAACAACTTTGTTGAAGAAGAAAGAGCTGCTGCTGTGTCCAGAGCAGCACCAAGTTCGAGAAAGAGAGAGCAAAGGGATCAGCGAGGAATGGCAGGCTACAGCTTTTAATGAAAGTACATTTGCAAGAGGGGTAAGAAGAGTTTGCTGGGCTAAGGACACGTTGAAAAAGGTCCACTGACATGAAAAAGTCAGCCCTTTAATGGGAAAGTATTAGAAAATGATTAGCGTTTGTAAGAAAGGAGGTAGAGGAGAGGCGTGGAGGATCAAGACTGAAGAGAGTAAAGTGTCGGCACAAGCGTTAGCAGTCTGTGTGGAGTCAGGGGAGAAACAGCAATAAGCTTCCCTGTGCTTGGGCAGTTAGTGCTTCCGAAAGCCTCGGGAGGCCAAGGAAGTTCAAGAGCATCGGGTACCTCTGGTATCAGTCAGCATCAGCTTTGCAGATGGGTTACTGATAAGGTAAAACTTTGTAACACAGGGCAAATGGTGTAAGAAGTGTGTGGAGTTTGGTGTGAACAGGAGGCAGAGTGTAGAGTCCAGGGTGTATGAAATCCAAGAGGATTATGAAAAATGAGCAATAAACGGTCATAAAAGGTATTAAAAGCCAACCGTGTACCCATCTGGCTATGTAACAAGTTCTCTGGGCGAACGGAGCAGTAGCTCTGGTACGTTAACCCAGGAGAAAAGCTTCAGAAAAGGGTTTCACAAAGCCCAAGCTGAAAAATGAACTCCCTTTGCATGGCTCCAGGAGCCGCAGCAGTAGACTGAAAATGAGAGTGGAAACAAACCCACTTCAGTAGTAGGGAAGTATTGGTAAGCATGAGCTCTGCTTGTCTGTGGAACAGATTTTGGGGGGAAATGGCAGAGAAATCCCTGTGCTGTGGTCATTTAGAGCAGACAAGGCAAAGGCATCGCGTCTGAGGGAACCCGTGGAGGGCCGGAGGGATGGCGAACCCTGACACTATGGCTCGAGCTGAAGCAAATGCTGATACTTCCCGAATACACAGCATGTGTAAAAATGCCAGATGGTTCTGCAGACCAGGAATTTATGGGTGTTGGTGGCCTGAGCAGATCCTACAGGCACTGAAGTGCCAGCCCAGCGGTGCTGGAGAAGGGACCAGAATGTACCTGTTTCCCCAAACAAGGGTGCTGGGACTGTGTGCGCCCCATGGGTTTCATGCTACAGATCGCCTGTTCAAACCTACACGTAATCTTATCCCAAAAGGAAACAGAAAGCCAAAATTAAGTGTTTCGCATGAATGTTTAGAAACAGACAAAGCCACCTGAAGACTGGGGAAGCGTTTTGGTGTAAGCGGCTTGTCTCCAGTGGGACATTCAAGAACACCTTTGGTTTCAGGCTTGCGTCCCTGCTCACACACAGCTCTGAGCAACGCGCCCCACGTTCTCCCTCATTTTCACTCCCCCAAGGACTCTGAATTCCGTGCAGCTTTTCAGCAACAGGAAGCATGGAAATCAGGAATCATGGAATCATAGAATGGTTTGGGTTGGAAGGGACCTTAAAGCCCGGTTCCAATCCTCCTGCTACGATCCCATGGTTTCTGGCCATGGACTCTCCGAAGCAGACACAGAGGACACCCGGGCACAACTCGGCACTCGGGCAGTCCAAGTCATTCCCGTTCTGATACGGTCACAGACGGCAGCTCACACGAGTCTAAAACCCATCCCAGAGAATCCCACTAATTACAATTCCCAAACCACGGCTTTGAAAAGAAAGCTGCGGCGTGGCTTACCCCTGAACACAGAGGATCATGTCACTCCTGGACCAAGGGAGGAGCATTAAGTCTCCAAGAAGGTGGGGAACGCTCTCTCCTCTTCTCTTCCTCTCTTCTCGCCTCCTTGTCCTTCGCTTCCAGAAGGAGCAGGCTTGTCCCAGCCTCAGCTCGGGGTGGGCGGGCACAGGAGGCGGCAGAGCTCGGGCTTTGGGGCCGAGGGCAAGCGGGCAGGAGGCGACCCAGGCTGGGCGGGGAGCCTGGGATCCGAGGGAACGCGGCGGAAAACGAGGCGTCCTCGTTGTGCTCGGCAGAACACGGCAGCGAAGAGAGTTTAAAAAATAACACCCAGGGAAAAAAAGGGAAATCGCGTGGATTTAAAAAGGAGCCGAGCCTCCCTCAGAGCGGTGGTTTAGGCAACGTTGGGAGCTCTGGGATATCGATAAACAGCACCGATAAGCAACGCCCGCGGTTGGGAGCGGCGGGGCAGCTCCTGCCCTTCCCTGCCTGCGGAGCGAGGCGGCTCTGAGGAAAAAACCTGGCTCGGTAATCCTTTGTTTGCCCTTTTAGCCTGTTCCAGGAAGCGAGGGATTCCTGGAATCGTATTGTGTGCGCATTGCTCCGCCGATACCGGCCGCGCGGGGGGGGGAGAGGAGCGGGCGAGGGTATAAATAGCGTGTCCGGCTTGGTGCGCCGGGAGGGCAGGGCCGGCCCCGCGCCTTCGCGGAAACGGCTTTCATCCCGTTCCAAGAACTTTCCAGGAACGTGGGGTGGGGAGCGGCCAATGGGAGCCGCCGGCACCGCCCCCCCATCTAAGGGCACCGCCTCCATCAATGGGCGCCGCCCGCCAGCCAATGGGAGCCGCCGGCGCCGCCCTGTTTATGAATGGGCACGGCCCTCTATGAATGGGCACCGCCCTCTCATGAATGGCCCCGCCCCATCAATGGGCGCCGCCCGCCCAGCCATGGGAAGCGCCATGCCCATATATGGGCATCGGCTGCCAATCAATGGGCACCGCCTCCACCGTCCGCCAATGAGAGGTGCCGGTACAGCTCCGCCCGCCAATGGGAGCCGCCCTGTCCATATATGGGCATCGCCTGCCTATCAATGGAAGACGCCTCCACTACCCGCCAATGGGAGACGCCGGTACCGCCCTGACCGCCAATTGGCTCCCATTGTCGGTCAGGGCGGTACCGGCGTCTCCCATTGGCGGGCGGTTGGTTCGCTGTGGGATGCTGTAGGGTTTGCAGCCCATCGCAGGCATTCGGGACCTATCATGACGTATGCTTTTTACTTAGAATTGGGCTCCATCTAGTGATCTTGTTGTGCAAAAGGCTCTGTGCTGCTCTTAGAGGAGCCATTTCAGTCAGATGTTGGTCCAGATGGTGAGACTGATGCTCCCGGCACTCGCTTTTCCTTCAGCAGCAATAGCTACAATTGGTGATTCCTCCTTGAAAGCATTCTGTAATCCCAGGACAGGGTAGCGGGTGTTGAAATAAGAGAGGTTTTGTTTGAATGTGGTGATTGCAAAGCACCAGGTTAAACATAGAATCATAGAATGGTTTGAGCTGGAAGGGACCTTAAATATCATGGAGCTCCAATCCCCCTGCGATTGGCAGGGGCACCTCCCACAAAGCATTATTGCCTATGAAAAGCTCTATAAACCTGCTTTTATCTCCGCCACGGGGAGCAAAGAGCTGTTTGCTGATGAGCTTTCCCACTTGTGTGGGTAATAGAAACTTGGATTTATGGCTCTTGTTGAGCTTTTCTTCCTTTCTCCTTCCTCCCCACTTCCTTTATTTCATTTTTGTTGAGTCTGAGGCAGCTCCAGAGCCAAATGGAAGAACAGGAGTAACCCCGTGGATATAATCTCTTTCAAAGCGCTGAGTACATGACAGACGAAACCAAAGATCCTACAAGAGGCTGCTTCTTTTCTCATTCTTGCCACAATACTGTTTGTCAGAGCTGTCCTTTCTTTCTTTTATCATCGCAGACACAGTTTCTGAAGAACTTCCAGGGGGATTGAATAAGGTTGTTGCAACGCCCTGTCAGACAAAGCTGTGTCCTTGCTTCAACCTGACTGTACCGGGGATTTTCTCCTTGGTGACATTTCTGTAATGCATTCCAGAGAGTAGCTTTCTCGTAGCACTGGAGGAAATACACGGCTGTTCCTCAGAGGAAGCAATGGTTCAGAAAAACAGCTCACTGTATTTCCAGCTGACGGGAATATTTAGTGTAGCTGATGCTGATTTCCACCAGAGATTGCTGTGAGAGGACAAACCGCTGGGCACATCCCTGTTGGATATAAATAAACTCGGGTAACTGCATCAGTTAGGGATCTCTCCTCTAAATGATGCCTTCCCTTGAAGAACATTTGATGCCATCAGCTTGCCTGGCTCTCCAGATGACAGCAAACTCAGATATTTCAGTTTTTGTTAAGAAATGAGATATTTGAAAGCTTGAAATGCCTTTGAGCCTAAATATTACTACTAGTGAATTGCTACAGCGGCGCAAACACCCAGTGGGGCAGCCAACATTAACCCTCTGTATTTAAGTAGCAGTGCTCTCTGTGTGTCGTCCAGGTGCCTGTGGTATCCATGGTAAAATCAGGAACCTAGACCACATGCTGGCTAAAAGATGAAGCTCCACGGGGTTAATACGCCAGCAGAGAGAAAAGCAGTGCTGCCTCAATGCTTATCACAAGATCAGGGCCTTGCTGGCGGGTTATTTTCTCCTCTACCTGCTCTTCTATTGGGACAAGGCAGGCGTAGCTGAGCTACTGAATTCTCTCTTGAAATAAGTTGTTTTGTGTTGTTGCTGTTGGGGATTTTTGGTAAAAACGGGATTAATATTTAATCTATAGTTTTAGGGATTTTTGTGAGGATGAAAGGATTTTTGCCGTAGTGGACTCTAAGCCTGTGATAGTGCTGGTTCTTTACACCTTCAAAAAGCAAACGTCAATAAATAAACTAGAACTTCTTTAGAACGAAGCACATCCCCTGGCACAATCAGCTGCAGTGGGGCTGTCAGCGTGTCCTCTGCCAGCATCTCCAGCATGCTAACGTGGCTCGACCTGCCACGAGCACAAAGAGGAGCTGCAGGATATGAGATATGATTCCCAAGGAGATCTAAAACTGGCATTTGAAAGCAGACATTGCCCAGAGAAGGCAGACATTGGCAGAGGAGGGCGATGAAGCTGGGGAAGGGTTTAGAGCAGAAGCCTTGTGAGGAGCGGCTGAGGGAGCTGCGGGTGTTCAGTCTGCAGAAAAGGAGGCTGAGGGGAGACCTCTCTGCAGCTCCTGAAAGGAGGTTGGAGCAAGGTGGGGGTTGGTCTCTTCTCCCTGGTAGGCAGTGACAGGACAGGGGGAAATGGCCTCAAGATGCACCAGGGGAGATTTAGGTTGGACATTAGGAGGAATTTCTTCACTGAAAGGGCTCTCAGGCCCTGGCAGAGGCTGCCGAGGGAGGTGGTTGAGTCCCCATCCCTGGAGGGGTTTAAAAGATGGATAGATGTCGCACTTGGGGCCATGATTTGATGGTGGACGTAGCAGGGCTGGATAGAGGGTGGGACTCGATGATCTTAAAAGATCCAAGCAAAACCATTCTATGATTCTAACTCCTCCCAGTGGAGATTGTTTGTAACTGAGATGTGTAGAACCAACTCACTTCAAATGGAAGAATCCTGCCTTCTTCTCTCATCTTTCCTCTTTCCTTCCACGCAAAGCTTATTTTGTAGAAGCTCATTCTTGTAATAGTTAGGAGTCATAATTTCTTAATGAAACCCCTTGCTTTCTGACACACTTAAAAATAGCAACCCTGTGAGTAGGCATCTGTTAGGAGTTTGTGCAATGTTTAATATTTTCCAGAACAGGGCTGTAAATTGCCTTCTGCAGCTTCAAGGTGCGACCTGCGGGCGTCCTTTGGTCGGTGGTGGAGTTCCAGTGAAAATTAGAGGAGAGAGTGGGAGCTACAAACCAGTGTGAGGGAGCATAGTTCTCTAATTATAAAATACAGAAGAGAGCTGAGAGATTCAGGTGTTTTCTGTCACCCAGTGACTAAGAGGTGGGAAGAGGTGATGGTTATCTATTACATAGAGAAGGCAATGACTGTCTAGGACAAATAAAAAGAGGGCAGCATCTGTGGGGAGGAAAATAAGAGCACACTGCGAGGTAGAGAGCAGCGTTACTGAGGGGCTGCAGGGTGGGAGCCTGCAGTCAGGGATGCGTTTCCCTCACGTTGCCATGGTGGGAGCGTGGTGCAAAGCTGAAGGTGGATGGAAACCAAACCTGACAGGGAAAGGCTGGAAATAGCGGTGTCGCTGCAGCATTCGATGGGCCCAGCCTAGGGGAGCTGAGCCCCGGCTGCAGCCCCGCAGAGCTGCCGAAGGACTCATCAGCCCTTATTGATGATACTCGTTAGCCCTTTTCATTATTCCGCTAACTGCCAGAACTCCGGCTGCCTCCGTGGCCGGGGCAGTGACCAGGGTGGTTTGGACCGGAGGCGCGTGGGAAGCCGGAGCCCTTCCCAGCGGTACAAACCGAGCCCTGTGCCTCCCGTTCACGCGTGGGAAGGGCACTGTGCTCTCTGCAGAGCCCTCGGGGGGGCGGGGGGGACCCCGGCTCGGGCAGGACGCGACCCCCCCACGCCCCCATCGGCCACGCCCACTGACCACGCCCCTTCTCCCTTGAGCGCGCCTTTGACTGTGACCACGCCCCTTACAGTGACCTTATGCCGTACATTGACCACGCCCCATCTAGACAGACCACGCCCCTTTCTGGCCAGACCACGCTGCCTCACACATTCAACACAGGTCACGCCCCGACAGACCACGCCCCCTTCCGAGGCAGGCAACACCCCTTCGAACCAGGCCACGCCCCCTCTCAGACAGACCACGCCCTCTCTCAGACAGACCACGCCCCTCTGACGCAGACCACGCCCTGGCCACATCTCAGACCACGCCCCTCTAATTAGACCACGCCTTCTCAGTTACAGCTCTCCCGTTCAGACCACACCCCTTCCGGCCAGACCACGCCCTCTCATGTAGACCATGCTCCTCATTCACACTCTCAGACCACGCCCCTCTGTACATACCACGCCCCCTCATTAGCATATACCGATTAGACCACGCCCCCTCCACTACTCCTCGCCCGAAGACCACGCCTCCATCAAACCAGACCACGCCCACTCACTCAAACCACGCCCTCTCAGCGTCCCCTCCCACCTCCAGGCCACGCCCACCTCCAGGCTACGCCCCCTCCCCATTCATTCCGCGCCGCCGCCGCGCGGGCGCGCTGCGCTCCATCCCGGTTGTACGGAGGCGGCTTCGCCTGCCGCTGCCTCCCCGCTGTCAGGGCGTTTACCCCAATAACGCGCGCGGTGCCTTACAAGCAGGGGATGTCCCCTGCGTCGCGCAGCCCCTTCAAGCCCACGCGGGACCCGCACCGGCCAGATCTCCGGGGGAACCGTTCCCCGGTATCTGGCCGGTGCGGGTCCCGCCGCAGGCGGGGCGGGCTCAGTCAAACCCCGCCTACCGGGACTCCGCACCGGGAAGCGTCGGCTGGGGCCGCACCGCGCCGCCGCAGGCAGGTAACCGTGTTCCGGCGGTGGAGCCCTTCCGGGGACCCCCTCTCGTTTCGCTCCGTCTCAGCTGAACGAGCCGCTCCCCGCAGCCCCGGGCACAGCCCGGAGCCCCCCGTGCGCCCAGGCGCGTCGCCCTGGCACCGGTTTGTCCTTCCTGTGGTCCCCAGGGAGGTCAGGGAGGCCCTTTGGCTTTGGGAGCCGCGCTGTGGCACCTCCGTGTTGCCGAGCTTTAGGGTGGTTTGGGGGTCCTCAAAGCAACGCTGCCTCTGCCCCTCAAACTGGGGGTTGGGGCGGTTTCGTAAGTGCTGCCCCGGTAGCAGGGCTGATGCTTGTCCTGGCGTTGTCTCCCAGTGGTGTGGGATCCCGCCCCGTTGCCCCTCTTCTGCAGTGGGATCCCATCCCATTGCCCCCCTTCTGGGGTGGGATCCAGGCCAGTGCCCTTCTCACGTTGGATCCCAGCCTGTTGTCCCCTGTTGGATGGGATCCCAGCCTGGTGCCCCACTGTGGGGTGAGGGGATCCAGGCATTGCCTCCTGAGGGGCTCAATCCAGGTGTTGCTCCCTGCCGGGTGGGAACCAGGTATTTGTGTTTCTCTTGCTGAACTTGGAGTGTCGAAGGGAGGCAGGGGACTGTTGTGGAGATCCCTATGTAAAACGCTGAGGCGCCAAGCTGTTGGTGCAGGTTTATCAGCTCCTTGAAGCAGAGATGATCTCTACCCCGTGTAGAGGTCGGACAAGATTTAGTCCACACGGGCACTTGTTGCAGTACAAGCAGTCGTTCATGACCGCGACCAATAGGTGTGTGTATGGGAATGGGGGTGACCGCTAAACAGCATGCTTTCGTGGGGTAGACCTCCGCGTGGAGTGTCTCCAGCCTCTGGTCATCTTGTTAAGAAAGGCAGGGAGCACTGTGGTTAGGTTTGAGAACATTAGTCGACATCAGTTCCTAATTCTCGTTTACGTTTTAACTCAGGAGTAAACGGTGAGCAGATGGACTGTGTGAAGGCACGAGGTTTGATCGTCTGAAAGGAGACGCTCTGCTGAGGATACCCCCCGGGGAATCTGTTGGGTATCCCTGTTGTCTCAAACTCTTCCTTGATATGGAACAAAATGAAGGTGAACAGGAATCCCAGCCAGAGAGCCATGTGGATAACAAGAGCAGCGTGAAATCCTTGCCTGGAGGAGCAGCCCATGTCAAGCTAGAGATCAAAAAACATGCAGTTACAGATGACTACAAACTCTCCAAACGCGTGTTAGGGTTGGGAATCAATGGCAAAGTCCTGGAGTGTTTCAACAAGGAGACAGGCCAGAAATGTGCTTTGAAGGTAAGTAGGCTTTTTCTTCTTTCCCTTATTTATGGTCTGGAGGCCGGAGTTCGCAAGCAGCCAGAGCTACTCGTTCTGTTTCTTGTCTTGTTTCTGTTGCTCACCCCTCACAAAAAGCGCTGCACGAGGCGTTGGGATATGGAGACGTTTCCTGTTATTTACAGCACTGTGGTCCAAACTTGAGTCTTTTCCAGAATATTCTGCCAGAGTTTCCAGAAGAATGTTATCAGCTGTGAAGTTCTTGTGTTCATATTTAAAAGCAAAAAGCAGAGAACACTGTCTTGATGTGTTTTGTGATAAAGCTTGCTAGATTTTGTATGAACATATTATACAATACTTGGGAAAGAAACTGTTTTGGATCTTGTTCAATGAAATAGGCCCGAACTGAGAAGTATTTCGATGTTCATCTGTCTTTCCTCCCTCCCAAGATTTTTTTTTCAAGAGGCATTTCCAGTTGTTTACTCACTTATTCTCCTCTTTATTTTTGCAATCCATTTACAGCAGGGAATTCCCTGGGAAAGCACTGATTGCACCAGCATTGGCAAGTAAGTTTAGTGGATACTTAGGTGATAAGTACCACTTAAATAAGTGGAGCAATAACCATTCATTAAAGAACACGAGGCTTGCTTGCCTTTTGCTGCAGCTTTTAAACTTGAAGATTTCCCTGATGCTCTGAAAGCACATTGTCAGGAAAAAAAGCCGCTGGAAGGAGAAGCAGGGTGATTCTATGTGGTAAAACCGAAAAACACCTGAAGGAATTGTCGTGATTAAGAGTGTTCTGAGTCTTTGCTGGTGTTAATCTGATTAGTTGAGCTGTCTAGAAGGCTTTCAGGTACGCTTCCTTTTCTTAAACCTTGTGCTCCGTGTTTCCTGGCAGCAGGACAAATCTGCTAGTGGTCATTTGGAAGCTCTGCCGAGGTCTCCCCCTTACCAGGGTAGAACTCCCGTCCCTGCCAGTCCTTTGCGCTTTGGTAGACCAGACTGGAGGTGCCTGGCAGCTTTGTGTAGGGCAGAGATTTTTAACAGAGGAACTAGAAAAGTTTATAGTATAATAACGTGCCGATTAATTCATGCGTTTCTGGCACTCTCATTTTCTTTATCGCACTGTGGTTTTTATGAGCTTTGTGTAGCTGACTCACACCTTGGGGAAACTGGAGGTTTTGGCAAACAAACTGGTAGTACTGGGGTTTTGCGCCTGTGTAGGGGAGTGTCAGGTTTTTACAGCTCTGAGGTGATCCATTAATCAGATCCTTCTGAAGTCCTATCAACATTAATTTTCGTACTTAGCATATGGTTATGAAGGGTAACAGTTAAGACGAAAGCTGTTCTGCTGTTCCTGAGGAGTTCAGCGGCTTTGCTGCTGATCATTTACTGTTCATACTTCTAAGGTTTTGCATTCATAGGGGCTGGAAGCATGTTAAAATCCAAGTTGCCATCCGACAGTGCAATCCAATGGCAACAAATGTGTTCTGGTGCAAATTCTGTAGCTCTGGAATCAAACAGGACATACATTCCTAGGGATAATAGCATCTGTAAAATAGGCTTTTAATTCAGCGCTGACCATTGGGGAACGGGAGCCGAGAAGTAAAGCTGCTGTGCCCAACAGCATGTCCTCTGCCTGAGGAGGAGGAACCTCTAGTAGATTGGCTAATACCAGTTTCTGTTTAGCACGGATTGAGCCGTCTGATTTTTCATAATTTTTAAAGTATATTCAGGACCAAAGCGCCGCCCGCTTCCCGAGCTGGAGTTCTGTCAGTAATGGCCAATACATCCCTGAACTGGCATTATTTGTGTGTTTGCCGTCGTCCCCTCGCTGTGGAAGGTGCGTGCTGTTCTCCTGCAAGGGACAGAAGTGTTAAGAGGCTTATGAATTCTCTAGGGAGTTTAAAAGACAGATAATCGTTTGCTGCTTGCGCGTAGGTATTTCTCATCTTTGAGTTTAACTGCTGAATAAAAAGTTAAATATGCAATTAAGTAAAACTGCCAACAGCCCAGAGAGAATCCGCTGTTCTCGCCAAAGATGGTCTAATGAGAAGATTACCCAACAAGGAAGGATAAAAACTGAACTTGGTTAATGGGTGAGAAGAGAAAGATCTTTTCCCAGCCCTGAGATATTTGCGAGGCTGAAAATTGAATTCAGAGGCAGTTTTTCCTGTTGTTTTTCATGAAGCTTGAACTGGGCCACACAAATCCCAGACTTCAGAGTGAACCATCTGGTCAAAACAGCTTCGGAAAAGGGATGAGAAACTTGGGAAAAGAGTGCTCAGAAACCCTGTTAGTGCAGAATTCTCTGTGGAGGGACAGCAGGCCTTGTCGTTGCTGCCATGCCTCTTCTCATCCTTCCTAGGTGTGGTGGCAAGGTTGTCATTCACTGACAGGAATAGAAGGTGGAGGCTGATGAAGCTGTCACAGAAACAAACAACTGGCCTGACAGGTATAGAGAAATGTAAAGAGTGAATTGCAAGTTGAACAGGAAAAAAAACAGATACTGGGTAGATTTTTTTTCCAGAGGCTGCTTGTGCAGCACCCACAGAGCTTGGTGTATGTTTGTGGACGAATATGTCAGGCGTTGAGTGTGTAACCTGCTCCTGGGTAAGGAAAAACGTCCCTCCTGCTGCTGAAGATAAAGTGTAATAGTCTGTTTCCCTTTGCATTGGACTTGCCCATTAAAGCAGCTTCTGTCTTGGCAGATGGCACTGCTTTGTGCCTGCAGGTTTTCTTTCATCTGGGGGCACAGCCAGCACAGCCGGGATCCACATGGAAATTATGCAATGGAAGGAATTCTAACTGAGGGACTCGAGAGGAAAGGCTTGCAGAGGCAGAAACCTTCGTCCCCGGAGCCATGTATCAGTCAAGCACAACCTACTGTGGCTGGGAGGTCCCCTTTGTCATCTTTAGCCTGTGTCCATGGTTGGAATGTCACTAATCGTTTCAGAGTGGGAAAATACAAGACATCCTCCCGGAGATACTGCGGGGCTTTGGTTGTTTTCCAAAAGCATTATGTGGCTTCGTTTACTCTGCTTGACATTGTGATTTGCTACACGCTTTTACAACGTGCTGTCGGCTTTGTTCCTGTTGGATTGAAATGCCACCCGCATTGCTGCCCTGCTCCAGAAAATCTGATACGGTTACTCGCTTAGACGCATAATGACATTTTTGGCTGGACAGCAGTGTTTCCAAACAGTGAGAGCGCAGGGATTTAGAAAAGTAGAAGCATCAACGGAATTGCTGTGCAGGACTGGGGCCTTCTGGAAGGGAACTGGGTTATAGTATCTCTCTCCCTTGCAAATAGAAAACCTTCTCGGATCTTGTTCTGTGCCCGATCCAGAAATAGCAATCAAGTGAAGTCTAGTCACTCCTCTATTTTTACTCTTCTTCGCCAGCCTGCCCCCTTCCGTTCACTTCTCCTTTGGGGCTAAAATTTAACCTCTGCTCCTGTAGCGCTGTGGTCAGTGTGAGCATTCTCTGCTCTTTCACACTCTTCTCTCTTTTTAGGGAGAGGAGGGGACTGAAATAGCTGACCACCTGTGAGGATAGACATAGACTGCTGGGACTTGCTTCCCATTACAAAAACCCCACCTACAATTCCTCATTTGTTATTTCTTTTTCTTTCCCTTCTTTATTTTATTTTTTTTTTTTGGCACAAAATCTTGCTAAGTGGTGTCAAAATAATATTTCAATTCATGGGATGACCTACTTTATTTTTGTGAAAGGCGATAGAAAGGACTCAGAGCTGGGGTCAAGAAGAGAGGGCTAGAGAGCATTCTGATGGGGTATTGGGACTTCTCTGCATCTGCAGGTTCAGGATTTGGGTGGATATTTCAGGATCCAAGAACAGGGCTGTGGGTCACTGGAATACCATTCACCTTCAGTCCACAGATGTGTCTTCTTTCCAGGAGATGAGAAAGAAGGACAATTCACACATAGCAGCAAACCAAGCGCCCTTGGAACTTCAGGGAAACAAAGGACATCCTGGTTTATGAGTGTTTTGGTACTTTTGATACGAGCACTCCTGAGTAACAGCATAGCAGTTGTGAAGTGCTTCTCCCCAGAGCACTGTGCGTATGCATCGTGTGCTGTGGCTGCCTCGCAGCCATCCGAGATTTCCAGGTTGTGTACATGACTCACGGAATCACTGAGGTTGGGAAAGACCTCTAAGTTCATCCAGACCAACCCCACCATGTCTATTAAACCATGTCCCCAGGTGCCATGTCTGCACGTTTTCTGAACCCCTCCAGGGATGGAGATTCCACCGCTGCCCTGGGCAGCCTCCTCTGATGCTCGACCAAATGGATCGGCTGGTTCCTAGGCCTCATCCTCTAGAATAAACAGTGAGTTCAGCCATGAACTGCATCATGGAAAATTCCTTGTGCTGCTAATGCCAAGAGTAGACATGACTTGCTGATTTGAAGACAAACAGATGAAGCCCAAATATAAATAAAGCAAAAAGTAAACACAAAAATGAACAAACTCCTTGCCCTTTAGATTTAAAGAACTTATGGTGAATGATATAAATGATAATCACAGAGTAGGAGACTCTGCTGTCCTCTGTAAGAGTATTAGTGCAACCTTGTGCTCAGAAGGGAGGAAAGCAGGAGAAAGAAAGAAATTTTGCAAAAAAAGTCATTCCCACAATGGTTTTTGGAAACCACACATAGGTTTATATGAAGAATGTTATTCTGCTTTCTGAAGAGCAGTCACTGTGGAGAAAGACAGGCATTCTGCATCACCTTCATTTAGTCTTGAGCTGCGTTCCTACCTCTCACTCAATTTTAATGATTCTGATTACATTAGATAACATCACTCCGTGTAAGCCAGCCGCTGGGTAGCCTGGCGTTGGTTCTGGCTGCTCACAAACAGGAGACAGTACAGCCCAAAGTATTTGTTTCGTGAGTTATCTCAGTTGCCTGAAATAAGCCGATGATCAAAGTGGAGAAGGCAATGTGTCTGGTAAAAGTGCAGGTTATTTTAGGCTGATGATGGATTGTAGGATAGGAAATGTTAACAATCATCTTAGATGCTGTAAATTGCATTTTTAGGAGAGAAGAAAATGGTGACAGATGAGGAATTAAACATTTTTAGAATAAGGAAGAATAATGTTGTACTGAGCTGGCACTGTGGTGGGAATTCAGGAGACCAAGTGTAGTTGCTGGTTTGAGTTGTGCAGGATGAAGGAGCTCTTGCTTTACTGGAGGGATGGGATGTGTCTGGAGGAAAGCAGCACTTTTTAGCGAAGGATTTTGTAGTTCCCTCTCACCTACCACGTTTCCTGCAGCCTATTTATACTGATTGATCTCATGCTACAGTAAATTCAGTGTCGGTAACACAGCTGAGTATGAGTAATCAACTCCAGCAGCTCCGTGTTGTAGATCAAAGCCAGACACAGCCTTGAACAAATGTAAGTTCAAAAAAGTTCCAGTTAAATGGCAGCCCCCGGTGTATGGAGGAGTACCTAAAATGCGGAGAGCAGCAGTCTGGGCCTTGAATTCTATCCTTCAGTCACAGTCTTGGTAAGTATTACGTAAATATGCATAAAATACCTAAAATAACATTCAGTTGATTAAAAAGTGGGTCGTTTCTGCTGCTGCAAGAATTGTTTTTAAACCAGTGAGTCATCCAAGACCTGAGTCTTTAAGCACTTTGTATTTGGGCCAGGATGGCACCTTCCAGAGTGAAAAAGAGGGACTTTACCAGTTTACTTTCAAGATCTGACATTCTTTATTGGTCTGCTCCTTGTTTGAGATACAGCAAATAATCAAAAAGGGCTTGGTTTGGAATAACCAACCCAAGTGCAGTAAGCTCTGACGAGGTTCAGTGGCAGCGCATTATGCCTATAAAGTGCCAAGAGAAAAGCAAGCATTATAAACCATTAAGTCATCTTAAAAAACCCCAAACTCTATGGATGCAATTTGGCACCTTCTGTGTCCTCTCCCAGCCTGCTCGCGAGCTGGCACAGGTTAAACCCCGACTGGTGGGGCAGCAAAGCAGATTGTGGGGAGATCCAGTGTGTCACCCAGGTTCAAAGATCTGCGAAAGTGTTATTGATGCAAGCGTGATGTGAACTGCGAGGAAGGTGCTTGGAGGGAGAGCCCATGTGTGTATCGGTCAGCCGCTTGACACCCTCTTTGGGTGGGAGGACTCCTCTCTTCATCTCTCCTTCCCCTCTTTAGAGTCTAAATCTTCCTGTTCCATTTAACTAAAGTAAAACCTCACTGATCGGTGCTGGACGGGTGTCTCATAACTGGGTTTTCCTTTGGCGTGGGGGAACATTACGCAAGAATTCTACAGTCCATTTACAAGACAGGTGGACTTCAGCCTCATTTATTTGTGCCAATAGCATCTAGAGAGATGCCCAGACAGGAAAAACCTGAAAACTTCTTTTATAAGTTGTGAAGAATCAGGGCCAGACCTGAATATCATGTCTCGCATGCTTCTTTTCTTACCTTGGGCAGCCTGATCTAGCGGGAGGTGTCCCTGCCCACCACAGGGGGATTGGAATTGGATCATCTTTAAGGTCCCTTCTAACCCAAACGATTCTATGATTCTGTTTTTGCAGTTAATATTTGCCTGACCCTGAAAAAGCTCCCATTTCGTTATGGTGTGCATGCATTACTATGGAATTTATCCATATTAAATAGGACTTGAGAACGCCAGACTTTAGGATTGTGTGGAATATCCTCATTTCTCTGGGCACGGGGGAGTTGTTTGAACTGGTTGCGTTGTGGCTCTTGCACTGTAAGAAACCGTGGTGACATCCATGGGAAGGAACGTGGCGGGGCTGTGGCCCGTGCTGGAGGGGGAGAGCGGATGCCCCTTTACTTAATTGGGAAACCGTGAGAACCGCTTCCCATCGCCTCCGGTGAGAGCTGCTGGTGCGGTCGGTCTGTATTAGAGCCTATGAACTGCGTGGATTGTGGTATTTTACACAGACTTCCTACGGATTTAAGATGATTCAAAGCTCCGTAAATGGGATTAAGATATAATGTTCCAGGGATTGAAAAGAGAGAGAAGTCTTGCTCAGCATGTAAATCACGCGTCCCTCCTGGTTCCTGAATCTTTGGAATACGGGGCACTGTGCACTGGAGCTTTCCTGGTCTGTTTTAAGGGAAAAAATCAAATATTAAATGTGTGTAAAACTGATTTTTCCTCTGGAAAAGTTTGCTTGCTGAACGTGCTTAGAACAGCCCAGACAAACCCCCCGACTGTGCCGCCTTTGTGAGTGATCTCAGACGTTGTGGCTGGGGAGCCAATCTTATTGAAGTTGCACCGTTCACAGATCTTACGTCTTGCCAGTTCCAACTCTGGCTCTTCTCCATGGGCTTTTTCCCAGGATTATTTCCTTTTTCTTGGATACTCTTAAGTATCTCAAGGCGTTCCAAGCCTCAGGCCCTACAGTAGCTCCTGGACTCTGAGTCAGCCGGGGCTGAGGACAGATTTATTAAACCTGTTGTAAGGCGAGAGCTCAGAAAACCCTTTTTTCTTTTGTTTGTGTTTTTGGACGGCGCTTCTGGAATACAGAAACCGTTTGGAAGCGGCACGGAGTGACTCATGCTCTTCATCCACCGAACTGCCTTGTGTGGTGAGATTTTGGCCAGGGCGAGCGCTTTGCCTAGGTGTGAATCAGCTGCGAGCCTTGCGAAAGCACCGAGCTGTAGCCGCAGCTGGGTTCTGTTACACTGGGGGGAATTGCGGTTTATTTTTGTTTTCAAAGGAGAGCAATTAAAAACTGGATGGGGAGCAGCCGCCTTGCACACCTGTATTCTGCATAGGACGCCTGTGTCCTCCCTCGCATCCGCTCTGCCATGTATTTCAGGGACCAAGAATCCTTAAACCCTCATTTGGGGTTTGCCAGGGCCCGGGGTGCGGTGCCGCCTGGTGTTCTTCTCACCTGGAGGTGGTCTAGTGATAAAAAACACTGCCCTGTATTTGCTTCATTTTTAACCAAAAAAGTATGTATGTATTTTTCTTGTAAAGGATTTATTTCTCCCAAGGCCTTATTCCGTTTTCCCACATGTTGCTTTTAGTCAATGTGGCTTTGTCGGAAGCGGTGCGGTTTCCACAGCAACGGAGCCGTTACCGCCAAAGATGTCAGCGCTGGAAGGTAGAGAGGGGAGGGGGCTGCGTCTTCTGGCCGAGGCCCTTGCTGCAGCCATGCTACGGTACAACGTCTCCATTGTCTTTGTGGAGAGGAAAAGCCTTTCATTTTGTTCTACTCTTCCCTTTCCAATCAATTTACAGTCAAAATTTGACGCTTGGAAGGGTGACGAGGCTGGATGGTGCTCAGATTCTTCCTGTTCTCTCAAGCAAGGGCGCTGCTCTGGCATCTGCTTTTACATTCATCTGTGAACAAAACAGCACTTGCTTACACACGGAGCCTGTAGTGGGACATTGGTGAAGGAGGAGAGTAGAGCACTGCTCTTTTTGACCCACATTCGATGTCTGCTGATGAATGATAACATGATCAGTCTTTTCACCTCGCCCAGTAATGTGAAACCTGCTCCCATTAAACCTGCCCGGATGGCTTTTCCGAGGCACCCATCCCCTAGGGTGGGAACAAAGCCTCGCTCCTACTGACCTGGGAAAATGGCATTGTTTAAAAGTATTTTCTAATACATAGTTAACCTGTGAACTTCATCGCCTCAGGACCTGGGTGGCAGCAATGCTGTGAAGATCTCAGGAGACAAAATACGTTTCTCCGAGTGTTGCAAACATAAAGAAAACGTGAAGAAAACCCTGCAATTCCCATACACTGTGCAAATTTAGCTATGGTCTTCTAGGTCCTGTGGTTACGACTTATAATTACAAAGCTGTCAGGGTAAGTAATGAAACTTTGAGCTGCAGAAGGCATCTTCCTGCTTGGTTGGTGTTAGGTGTGTGGCTGCTGCAGGTGTAGGATGCGCCCTGTCCAGGGAGAGGGAGGTGCAGCTGCACTCTCGCTTCCCAGCTGGCTGGAGCGCTGGGTCATGCCCATCGCTTGCACAATAGTTTCGTGGAAGGGTGTGTCTTCCTGGGCAAGTTGTTCTTGTTTGAACTAGGGTGTAAACAAAAGCAAAATAGATTTTTCACAAAGGCCATTCATATTTAGATCCTTTTTTTTTTTAAACCCTCTTGTGAAGGGCAGGGCAGGAAAGTGCTTTTTACCAGTCTTGGCGCATGGAAGTGCAAACAGTGTAATGTTGGTGAAACTTCCTTTCATAGAATCATTGAGGTTGGAAAAGCCCTCTCAGCTCATCCAGTCCAACCATCAGCCCAACCCCACCGTGTCTGCTGAGCCGTGTCCCCAAGTGCCATGTCTGAAACCCTCCAGGGATGGAGACTCTCCCACTGCCCTGGGCAGCCTCTGCCAGGGCTTTACCTCTCTTTCAAGTGAAGAAATTTTCCTAATATCCAATCTAAACCTCCCCTGGTGCAGCTTGAGGCCATTTCCTCTTGTTCTGTCGCTTCTTGCTTGGGAGGAGAGACCAGCACCCACCTCGCTCCAACCTCCTTTCAGGAGCTAAGGGAGTGATGAGATCTCCCCTCAGCTTCCTTTTCTCAGACTAAATAAACCCCAGGTCCCTCGGCTGAACCTCATAAGATTTGTGCTCCGACTCACTGTTTATTTCTATCGCTTTCTCAATAAGCAGCGGCTCTGCATTGGAGTTGGTGGTGCAGAAGTCGCGCTTACAAAGAGGAAAATCTCTGGGTAGCTCTTCTGTCTACTGGAATTAGGTCTGTTTCCAGATTTATCAGATTTAGTTGAGTGTTTTTTCAGTTCATTTTCTTTGTTTGGAAACCTAAAGTAGCATCGCACAGGATTTCCGGCACCAGATTGCCGGGAAGCAGGCGGACAAAGTGAGAGTGGTGGATGGGGAAAGGTCGATTAATTTAGAAACAGTCTCGGTTCTGGTGGATGGTTATCAAGTGGAATTTTCCTCCAGTCTCTCAGCTCTGTAATAGCTTTTTCCTGTTGCTGAGATGCTGTGATTAAAGGCCTCTTGGAGGCGGAGAGAGTGTGAGAGCGACTTTCAGTTCCAGTCGCATTTCAGAAACCCTGATTGCCAGACACGCCTCTGTTTTGGCAGGTGAGTGCGACTGCCCCGGCTTGGGCTGGGGTGACGTGCCCGTCACCGCTGGCACTTGAGAGCTACAGAAACTCACCTCTCGCTGCAGTAGGGAGGAGGAGAAAATGGCAATATGCATTATTGATCAAAGACTTTATACATGAGCAGTTAATTCTGAGTCTTTCCCACCTCTCTGCTGTCTGAGTCACCGCTGTGGAGGTGTGAGGGAGGGAGCATGACTGCAGTGTTGTGTGTTTGTGCCTAAAAGCCGAGTCTCACGGGGGAAACAGGGAGAAAGTTCTTACAAGTGTTGGTTCAATAAAACATCCAACACAATGATAATAATTTTTTTGTTAAATCAAAATTCCCTGAACTGCTTCTTGGTATCTGTGACAGTCTTGATTTTTGACACTATGAGCTAGTAACTCTGTAGGATTCGAATTTAAAGACAAAAGCAGGAGTTTGCCTGCATCCTGCAAGGAAAGGAGCGTGTTTCACAGGAGGGCAGGTTTGGAAAAGGAGAAGGGTTTGAGCTTGGGTAGAGTCAGCGTGAGGAAGGGCTGGGTGGCAGTCACTTCAGGACAGGGTGGGAAGCACCCATGGTACTGCTGAGTGGGGAGTTTCTCAATTGTCATCTTTCCCATCTATCCCAAGCATCAGAGGTCCTGAGGAGACTGAATTCTCTGTGTTTGTTCATGTAAACCTTCTGAACTGGAGTATCTGAGCCCTTTCAGCACGTTGTGACTTTGGACTGTGTGCTGAACAGCCCAAGGCACGTGTGTTCCAGGAATGAGTTCTTCACCTTTGTTTCTTGAGGATGTGCTGACTCAGCAGACCAAAATGGTCGTTTCCGACTTGTAAAACTGATCTGCTGCCCTGCGTTTGAGCAAATCAAACCAGGCATGACTTGGCAGGGGAAGCTGGTGTTAATATGACCGCTAGTCACCAGTCTTTCATGTGCACAGCACACCGATATCATAGACTCACAGAATGGTTTCGACTGGAAAAGACCTTTAAGATCATCAAGTCCAACCATCGATCCAGCCCTGCTAAGTCCACTACTGGACCATGTCCCCAAGTATGGCATCTACCTGTCTTTTAAACACCTTCAGGGATGGTTTCCATCACTGAGGGACATCACACTGGTTTATATTAAGAATGAATTACACCAATATGTTCATCTTCACTTGGTTTCCTGCTGCACAGGGGATTACTGGTAGGTGACTGCATGCCACTACTCCCCGCTTTGTGTGCACAGGAGCATTAGATGCTCGTCAGTTGAGTTTAGTGGTGTTAATACATTATTAATATGAATCAAGGTTCTGTTTTATGATTGCTTCTTGTTACCCAAAGGTCCCCCACCTTCTCTGAGGGACAGTGTCTTTAAAAGCTCCCTGGTACATCAGGAGTTTTTGTAAGAGTTCACCAGGGTGAAGCTCCCTCCTTTTCAACTGCTTAATCTGAAATGATTCAAAGGAGGAGTGACTTCTCCAGTGTGGAGACCCTACTGAGAAATCAGGCTGCGTTGAGTTGTCTTAAACTGCCTGTTCAAGCCTTCAAATAATACTTAAACTGTAATTAAAAAATAAATTAACTTTAATCAAGATAATTGACACTTTCATACCGCATTTAATCTAAATCTGCAAGTTCTTCATCTAAATACCTTTGGGCCGTAGTCAATCTTTAGATCCCTATGCTTTATTGCATGATCAGACAGGAATGTTGGCTGATGTTTTGTTTTTCAGCTCGCATCTACGTAGAGCGAAACGTGTGGGGCTTTTCCTCTTTGCTTTTTTAAAATGGGTTAATTAAATTTATAACGAAATCAATAAAGTCCTCTGCAGACGGAGCCGTGTGGGTATTGCCACGAATGACTGCCACCGAGCAGACATCAGGAGCAGTGCTCTCTTTCTGGGTCAGTGTGACTGATCACCAGCCAGGGTTAGTAGCTGGCTGCTTTTTTTGTAGGGAATATTTCTAGGGAACCCCAAATCGATATTCTTGGGACCTCTGACATCTTCCTCCACGCCTGGGAGACCTTCATCTGCAAATACTCATGGGTTTGTGCTTTTGTTCAGTTTATTCAATGCTATTTAACTTTTTTCTTCCCTGTAATTAGGGCATAAGTTGATTCCCTACTCTTCCACCCCCACCTTTTCTTGCTATTCATTCTCTGGAAGGATTACATTTTAACTGCTAAATGTCAGTAAATGTCAATTTTTCCTTCCACATCAAAACTTCTATTTTATTATTAAAAATTATACGAGGGGAAAGCAATCTGCGAGACATCAGTCTTTGTAGTTTTTCCCTTTCTCTCCTCTTAGATCCATTCAGCATTCAATAAATAGAAACTATATTTATGAAGTGTGATTAAACTAGATGTTAATCTTTTCCTAAACTATTAGATTTGAAGTTGTTGGTAGCTTATTTTTCATTTAATATGGCAGACACTGAGGAGGAAAAAGGTAAGAGTACTTTAAAAATCAAGCAAGTATTTAAATTTGAAGGTAGAAGTGCATTCTCTCTTTCCTCTGCTTTTTCTTTAAGGTTGATATGCTCCTTAATTAGTTAATTTTTAATGATTCCTAACTTTTTTTTTACTTATTGTATAGAAATTGAAGCTCTGGTATATTATTTGCATGTCTCCTCTTTACTGAAATCATAGAGCTCGTTAGCTCAAAATGAAATACTTTTTACTGCCCTTTTGCATGTTTGGATTTATCTTTGTGTGAGAACACGAGAGCCAAAATTTATATTATTTAGGAAAAGAGGAACAAATAAACATTAATTACTGGGAACTGCAGCCCGCTGGAGGCTCGTTAGTAACCACAAATACAGAACAAAATCAAATGGGTAGCGTGAGTAACCGAAACAAAAATGTTAGGTTCCTTTCTGCCTTTTTTTCTGCAGTCTGTTGGAGTTTGGCTTGAATTAGGGATTCGGGTTTGGCCTTGGATTTGGTTTCTCCCTGGCTGTGAGCAGCCTTTGCCATTTTCGGGAAATCCTCCGGCTTTCATGCATAGTATCAATGGCAAATGTAGGGAAAAGTCGTCCCAAAGTAGATGGTGTGTTGCTCGCGCAGCTCCACGAAACCACGCTGCCTTTGTGCTTCTGGTGACCCCAGGGACTGCCAGTTAGCACCTGGCCCATGAGGTCTGCGTTCCAGGTTTGACATTGACATTTTCCTGTAGATCTACACAGGATTATACTCTGCAGCTTAAAACCTGCCAAATGCGTGAGGAGGAAAACTTGGTTAGGTGAGGATTTTACCCGGCAGAATGTGCTGAAATTTGCCCACTTCTTTTGTTTGATTCGAGTGCTCCTGTGGGAGCCTCGGAGAAGGCCATGGATCTGGTGCAGCGAGTCCAGAGGAGGTCACGGAGATGATCCGAGGGCTGGAGCACCTCCCGTATGAGGACAGGCTGAGAGTTGGGGTTGTTCAGCCTGGAGAAGAGAAGGCTCCGGGGAGACCTTAGAGCAGCTTCCAGTGCTGAAAGGGCTCCAGGAAAGCTGGGGAGGGACTTTTTCCAGGGCCTGGAGTGATTGAAAAATGGGAATGGCTTTAAATTGGAAGGGGGAATATTTAGATCAGATGTTAGGAAGAAATTCTTCACGCTGAGGGTGGGGAGGCCCTGGCCCAGGGTGCCCAGAGCAGTGGGGGCTGCCCCATCCCTGGTTTTTAGTAGCAATGTAGTGGCATGGTTTCGTGTAATAAAGATAGTTCTGATGATCGAATCAAGCAGGCATTGGTAAAGTTAGAACATCTTTTCTTCAAACCTTTTGTTCCTTACTCCTACCAGTCCTCCTAGAAAATGAGGCTGAGTTGGGGCAAAGCAAATGATGGAGCTACAGTAAAGGATGGTGAGGGCTGTGTGAGGTTGTTGGTTGCTCGCCTTCTGTAGGTGATTTTCAAGTAGAAGTGAAAGGTACGGAATAATAAGAGTAAAGTAATCAATACGATGTTACGAAATCAAACCAGAGTGGGAGACACGCAGCTCTCCAGCAGAGGGGAGAAATGGGCAGAAGTAGAATACTGAGAATTATGCAGACTGATATAGTTTATTCCTTTGGGGGATTAATTAATGACAGCACGGCAGCATTTAAAATTTAAAGAACTTTCTGTGCAGCTGTGTTTGCAGGTCCTTCGTTGTATTTGTTGCGTCAGGGTTCATCCAATTCGCTACAAAAGCGCTGGCGCTTCCAATAAGCGCTGCTGCGAGCCTCGGTGCTGGCAGGGGTGTTTGTGCTCTTCATTGGCAGGGTGAGAGCAGATCACCGCCCTTCCCCGCTGCCACCGCAGCCTTTCCATTGCAAACCACGGCCAGGGCCCTGCCTGCTTTATGGCTGATTTTCTTTTTGTACGGGATATGTGAAAAGGAGGATTCAACTTTCATTTCTTTTTCTTTACTTTGTTTTACACCACTTTCCTCATTGTGCAGTTTGGATCAGAACTTCGGGTGTTTACACCGCTGCATGGTTCCTTTTACAGGCGCTTCGAGGTGTGGGCAGGGGTTACAGCAAGCTCTGCAAATGGTCCTGCTCGGAAAATAACCCATAGAGGCTGTTTGCCGTTGTCAGTTTTCAGTGGCAGAGCTTTGACAGCTCAGCTGTATGAAAGAATATTAATGTATCTGGAAAATTCCAAACATCGCCTGGTGTGGTTAAACCCACGGCCCTGTGTGTCCCGAGCGGCGCAGAGTCCGTATTAGGGTATTGTGGGTGAGACGAGAGGCTCGGGCGGAGACACGGGATTGTGCGTGTGATGTCTGTTTTCTTTCATGTGTTGGATTTCGCTGTGAACCTTACCCAGATAATAAACCCCTGACAATGGGATGTCTGAGCTAAAGGCACAGTAAATAATAAGCACACACTGAACGCAACAGCTTATCGATAATAAGGGAATCTATGGCAACGGTGTTTGCGGGCTGCCAGCGTGGAGGGCGGCCAAGGGGAGTGTGCCTGATCTAGTGGGACGTGTCCCTGCCTGTGGCAGGGGGTTGGAATGGGGTGGTCTTTAAGGTCCCTTCCAACCCAAACTATTCTATGATTCCATGATTCTGTGACTGTTGTTTTGACATCCTGAACTTTGCGACAGGCAACCACAAGTGCTTTTTTTGAAGGTTTGATTAGCTAAGGGAGATGCTGTTATCAAATGTGGCCTAGATGAGCTCTGAACTGAATCCTCAACACCCTATAATATTTATAATCTGTTTCTCAGTAATCTTTAAATCCGATGGTTTTGCAGAATGAAACCTTTATAGTTCATCTTTGAAGTGCCAGAAAGCACTGTTGGATCCTGGGATTGAAATATCTTTGTCTCGTTGTCTTATGCCAGGTGTTTGTTGGGGTTTGTACCCGCAGCACAGTCCGGGAAACAGCTGGGTGGCTGTGTCTGCGCGAGAACAAAGCTATTGGATGGGCTCTGGCGCGGCGGTGGATCGGCTCTGCTGCGAGGCCAGCAGCTGCACGGCTCGCACAATCTGCTTCCCTGCTAACATGGCTTTTTGTGGGTATGTTTTCCCGATTCCCTGATGTGTCATGTCAAGGAGAATGATGCCGGATGGCACGTTCCTTCTGTGAAATCATCACCTCGGAAGTCATTAACGCTTCCGTGGGGCAGCTGTTTCCATGGTACTAACGTTACTTGGAATCAGGCAGGTGACTTTAGGCCAGAAAGGTCTTCCGAGTCCATTTTCTCCATTGCCTCGGCTTTCTTGCTCCCTCCTCCCCCTTCCTCCAGCCCAGACTTCTCTCTCGCAGGCACGCTGGCTTGTGGAAGAGAGCCAGCAGTGCAGTGTACCACAAGCAGACACTGCTGCAGGGAGCGGGAGGGAAGGGACAGTGTCTTGAGAGAGGGAAACGGATGGATGCTTCAGCTTGGAAAGATGAAAAGGATTGAAATTCCTGGTGTGATTTTCGTTCAGCTAGTGTTTTTGCTACATCTCATTTCTACAACCCTTGTGTGGTCCTCAGCATGGGACCGCTGTAGCCAAGATATTAGGCTTCCAAATGTTCTCGGGATGATCCTCCTCTTCCTTTTCCACGTGTAGTCATAAGGCAGCCAACACAGTGCAGGACTGGAGAGGAAAGCTCTTTAGGAATGCGAAGGAAATGCTCTTGATTTTGTTATAACACTCTTCCATTTCACCTCCTCTGTTCTGCTTCCGTGGTGTTTGACTGCTTTCTGTCACCTGGGGGCCGGAAATGTGAGGCATTCTCTAACAGCTGTCAAAGAAATGGAACCTGGGTGTTGGGGAGGGAGCCCTCTGCTCCCACCTCTCCCTCCACAGTGTATCCTGGTACAGGGAAAATCTTTGGAGGGAGGCTAAAAACTAAAGTAAAGTGAGCAATAAAATGGAAAGCTGTTCCCTGCCCTTTGGAGCTTAGGGGAAACAAAATCTGTTTACATGGAATAGAATCACAGTATGGTTTGGGTTAGAAGGAACCTCAAAGCTCTTCCAGTTCCAACCCCTGCCATGGGCAGGGACACCTCCCACTGGATCAGGGGCTCCAAGCCCCATCCAACCCCACTGTTCTGGGCAACCTGGGCCAGGGCCTCCCCACCATCATTGTGAAGAATTTCTTCCTAATGTCTAATCTAAATCTTCCCCTTTCTAATTTAAAGCCATTCCCCTCATCCTCTCCCTGCACTCCCTGATCAAGAGCCCCTCCCCTTTTTGGAGCCCCTTTCAGCACTGGAAGCTGCTCCAAGGTCTCCCCGGAGCCTTCTCTTCTCCAGGCTGAACAACCCCATCTCTCTCAGCCTGTCCCCACAGCAGAGGGGCTCCAGCCCTCAGATCATCTCCATGGCCTTCTCTGGATTCGTTCCAACAGTTCCATATCCTTCTTATGTTGAGGATTCCAGAACTGGAGTAGCTGGGAGCAGGGCTCGTTGGGGCTGGCAGTTCTTGGCTGTGAAAGGGGAATCTCTCAGTATCTGGTGCTCCAGCAGGCGAATAACGCACCAGGTTTGGATGGACCAAGGGGAGCGGTGGCCCACGAGGAGTATGGATTAGAGAGATGGGGCATTTGTGGGTAAGGAGATCGTCCTTAAAAGTGGTTTGCGTGGTGGTTCTTGATGGTGTCTGCAAGGAACTGGGAGGACCACTAGGCTGTGTATGAACTGACAGCTCCTGGTTGTGTTCTAGGAAACGTGTGTTTTCCAGGGTCTTGGATATTAAAGAGCGCTTAATCGAGTTGGGAGTGCTGTAAAGCATTAGCTGCGCCAGCAGTGTGCTGTGGGGCTTGGGAGAAAAGTCGTCTCTGGATTGCTGGGTGGTGCTGTTCTGGCGAGGCAGCGCCGTCACCCCGGTGGCTGAGCTACCGCACCAGGCAGAATGAAGCTGTGAGAACTGCAACGTAAATTACAGTTGTACTGCGCTGACACTTGCTTGTGTTGCCTCCATCTGTTGAATTCCACCTTCCCGCAGTTTCTTTCTTTCCTTTCCCATGTAATAGTTTACTTGGCTTTAGAATATACTTTCAGACAAAATAAGCACAAGAAGTCTAGAGAGAGCAATTTACTTTTCTCCTTCTCTTCCTTTGCGTTTCCAGCCTCTGCTGAATGGTGCGTGGTTTTGTTTCCATTCACTCACATCATTCTCTGTCGCATCTCTGCTGTACACAGTAAGGAATTCCAAGAATCTTCATGCCTGATGCACCTTAAACTATCAGCCACTGAGCAATCTACTGACTTGTGACTTAGAAATATAGATCCTTGCTTGAAGATGCCAGCAGCAAAGCTTGCACAAACATGAGTGTGAAAACATGTATAGCAGTGATTTAAAGCACTGGAGAAATCTTAAAGATATGGTTCCTGAAGATTTTAGGGGATTGTTTTATTTTTGAAGATGAGTCTAGTTTGTACAGGTGACAGCTTCCAGGAATGAGTGTTTGACGTGATGTTGCCTGGAGTCCCTCCTCTTAGATTCCCAAGAACTGTGTGAAACCTCCTGAGAGGAGGTTGTAGCGAGGTGGGTGCTGGTCTCTTCTGCGTAACAAGAGATAGGACGAGAGGAAATGGCCTCGCATTGCGCCAGGGAGGTTTCAACTGGATAGTAGGAAAGAAGTCTGTACTGAAAGCTTGGTGAAGCACGGGAAGAAGCTGCCCACGGCAGCGGTGGAGCCTTTTGTGCGAACTTCGTGTGTGCAAGGGAATACCTTTGGATGAAAAGTGTACTGGCCCACTGCTCTGCTATTTCAGTTGTTTGCCGTATCTCCACTAACATTTATGAGCAAAGACAGTTGACCTTTGCAGAGCGCATGGCAAGATGCATGTGTAATTAGAGAATTAATAGTGGGATGTCTCATTTATTGACCTCAGGTTGTAGAGTCATACTGAGTGCCAGCACCCTAAGTCCCTCTCTTCAGGGCTGCTCTCAATCCGTTCTCTGCCCAGCCTGGCATTGGGCTTGGGTGAAAGGATTGGGTTCCACAGGGAGAAGCGTTGGAAATCTGTGCTGCTTGGCTGGGCTCCATTATAACCTTGGAGCAACACACCCCTGGGCCTGGCTGGCCACCGGGGCGCTGGTGGGGACACCGATTAATGTCGATTGTGGGGGCAGCTGGGACAGTGCTGCAGGAACCGGGAAGGCTTTTCTAATAAAGCCTCCAAGCAGGTTTAATTTCTAACTGCCTAGACTGGATTTGAAGTAAAAGCAGAAAAGTCAAGTGATGATTTAGCAATGACCCGCCTGTGCCTGCCCTGCTTTTGTCCTTTGTCTGTAGGCTGATGTTTCAGTGCTAAATAATTCGAGCGGGAATTTGTTCTATTTTTTACTTTAAGAACGAGTTCAATACTTTCTTTGAGATTCAGGTGTGGATTTCCCTGCTTGCCGGGCTGCCACGGCAGCAAGGTGCAGCCCTGCCTCTTGCTGCAGCCTGCCTGCCCGGCGCTGCTGCTGCGGGGAGAGGAAAACCTTCCTTGGTAATTTCAATTCCTTGAGCATCCTACCACAAAGGGTGGCTTTATCCCTTAGGAAGAGATCTGGAAGGAGATAAAGATTGTTAACATTGCATTAATCGATGTAGTGCAAATAATCAGGATGTAATAAAAGACAAAGCGTCCAAAGCCATAGTGACAGCTCTTTTTTTCTACCCCCTCTTATTTTGTAGCATAGAGAAGGGAGGAGATAAAAGAAACATTACCAAAGGCTCCTTTTGCCATCTACCCCCCTTGAACAAAGAACGGCTGGAAGAGCCGCTCTGCAGCAAATGGTGTTAGTTTGTGCATCAGCGTGAATTTAGATTCCAAGGATGATTTGTAGGATTCAGCATTTTTCTAACAGCTGCGTGCAAAGGGGAAAGAAAGCCAAAGAAGTTCGACATTTACCCACTTATGCCTGAAAAGAAGCTCTTTCCCAGTTAGAAAGATAACTAAAGCTGTGTCTAAGTGCCTGTGTATCAGTATTACGCATTGAGAGCTCCTAGGACTGAAAGTTTCTGCTGGTCCCATTTCTGATTTAATAATGGGAAGCCCTCCTGTGAGGAAAATAGTGTAGACGTTATAAAACTGATTGTTGAAGGAGAGTTCTGAGCCTAGAATTGGTGCGAGTGAATAACTCTCTCAGCCTGTCCTCGTATGGGAGGTGCTCCAGCCCTCGGATCATCTCCGTGGCCTCCTCTGGACTCACTCCAACAGCTCCATGACCTTCCTGCGCTGAGGACTCCAGAACTGAGCACAGGACTCCATCCAGGTGAGGTCTCACCAGAGCAGAGCAGAGGGTCAGAAACCCGTCCCTCGCCCTGCTGGTCCCACTGCTGTGGGTGCAGCCCAGGATTTGTCTTGTTCTGAGGTTCAGTTGGTTCATGATGCTGCCACAGCCCATGCTGGAAGCTGCCACTTGGCTGAACTGTGTGGGAACTCGGGGCATGACTCGGGGCTCCTTGAGCTGGTGCTGTTTGTCAAAGCTGTTCTTCTCTCAAACCAGCACTACTGGCAAACTTACTCCTTTGTTCACGGCTACCTCTGCGCTTGTGTGGAATGTCAGGGGATCCTGGTTGTATTCTCCTCAAAGCTACTGCAGCAGGAGGAGCACAGGCTGTCTTCAGCCTCAGGAAGATGCCAGAATGTCCATTTTTGTCTTTTACAAGTTTAAATTTAACCACAGGTCTTGAATTCCAGTCTGTCTTTCTAAATTGGACCTAAATTTTGTAGAAATTGGTGCTTTCAGCCCTGCCTGGCTTTCATTTAACAGGTGTTTGTGTCCTGAAGGTGTCTTGAAAGGTACGGTTATGGCTCCAGGTTTAGACATAAGGAAAAGAATTTATTTTTGAGACTGATAAGGAGGAATCCAAAGGTTAATGGTTGGCTGATGTAGCGGATGCTGCTTGGGATGTGTGTCTGCTCTTTATTTTTGCATCCTCATTTCTGTGCTTCTCCAGGTGTCGTCTTGACATGAGTAGATTCAGGCTTGGCACTAAGGAGTGCGTGAAGCTTGCTTGTAGGGAAAAGAGACTGCAGCATCCTTGTGTCTATCAAAATGCCCCGTAAAAGCTCTTTAGAGAGTGAGAAGTCAGTTCTGTGAAATGATTTTCATAAGCAGTTGGTACAAACATGAAAAACAAAGCTTCTGGAAACATAAGATACAGATTATAGTGCAGTTCACGTTAGTAAAGAGAAAGGTTGTGTCTAATTAGTAGCACTGGAGAGGTGAGAAGGTTTTTGAAGTGTCCTGCTCAGAAGTGGCATTAATCCAGTGATATCCTAGCGGTAAACCCTGTAATGCTTTTCTAACCAGCCTGGTTAGTTAGTGCTGAGGGTGCTTGGGCTTCACTGATGCACGTGTAATTTAATGAACTCTTCAGGAGGCCTCCAGGCAGCTGCCCAAACGGAGACGGGCAGAGGGGAAAATGCTGATGGACAGTCCTGCTGAGCTGGGACACAGAGACTGGGGAGGGAAAGCTGCTGAATGGGCTGATGGCTGAAAGGAGCAGAGCAACTGCACTTGGACTCCCTAATGGGCTTTTTATCCAAAGTGGAGCCATCTCTTTCTTTAGGAAGTTATTTGTGTTGGAAATGAGGCCGTAGCCAGGCTGGAGCAGGAAGGAAGAGGCGGATGATCTGTAACGAGTGTGCTCTGGGTGCAGAACGGCAGCTGTAGAAGAAGTAGGTTGGCTGCGAGGGCATTGAACTCCGCATGAAAGCTTCTTCAGCTCCTTGCACCGCTGAAAATCTGGTGTTGTGCTGGAGCCTTTGGAGCAGAGCTGGAGGGTGGTCACGGAGGTGATGCTCCCTGCCCATCTGGCTAAGGAGCCCGCAGCCCTCCGGAGGCCGCTCGTCCCCTTCTGCAGTCTCTCTGTGCTTCACAGAAATGTGAGCTTGGCAGGGGAGCACTTGTCACCTTTTCCTATTCGCAGCCTGGAAAAGATGTGAAGCCCCTTACCTTCTGCCCAGTCGCTCCCAAGCGCTTCTCCAGCACTTCATAAAGTGTTAGGAGCCCTTCCTGCTGTGTTATTGCATCTGCTTTGCTGAAAGGGATGGTGAAGCAGCAAAGTGTAAGCCTTTTTTCCCAGTGATGCAAATTGTGTTGGAGTCAGTAAAGCAACCAGAATTTGCCACTTCCTTCTTGTGCCCTTTAAATCCCGTGTTTCCCTGCATTGAGAGGTGCCTGTGACACCACTGGTGCCTTCGTTTGGCGGCTGGATGGAAAAGCAATCTCGTTTTCCTGGCCTGATTCACAGGTGTCTAATGACAGGTTAGATGTTAATACTTGTTTTCAGCCGTTACCCTGCAGTTGTGTTTTGCCTGGGACCTGAGAGCAAACGTGAGTGAGAGGAGCTTCACTTCTTGTTCGCCTGTTTGAAAACAGTTCCTCCTCTTTGTTGTAATTGTCTTTTTCTACAGAGAATAGGTCGGAGATGATTGCTCTTTGCTTGCTTCTCATTCTGTTTCAATGCATTCAACGATGCTTTCTGTAGCATCAATTTTGTTGCTGCTCCATCATTACAATGATTATTACTATACAGTGTAAAGTATCAAACTCAGATCGCAGCCGTATTGTGTAGGAACTGTCTAAATGTGCGATAAAGAGAGCATCTCTGTCACAAGGTGTTAGTGGCATCTGGAGAGACGAGGCAGAGAGGAGAGGGGATGATTCAGCACTGTGCTCCTGTTGCAGAGTCTGACACAGAGCAGTTCTTCAAGTGGGAAGGGACGCATTTCTGGTGTGCGAGGTTGCAGGGTCAGGAAAGATGAGCTCTTGCCACCCTTCTAGAGATTAGCGCCTTTAAAATAAACTCGCCTTGCATGTGACACAGAAAGAAGTTCATCTCGATAGCCAAAAGTCCCTTTCTGGGGTCAGAAATGTGTGTAGTGTTTAAGCAGCATATTTGGAGTTGGTGAGAAAGTCTGTATTGTTTTACATCTCACTGAGCTTCAGGGGTTTGCATTGCACCTACAGGTCTGTCCTCCCAGCAGCTGAGGGGCAGGCGGGAGGGTGCTTGTCCTTAGCAGAGGGATTCTCCCCTGTTTGCAAGTACTGCAGATGAGTAGGAAAAAGAACTTGCTGTTTCCCATGCCGAGGTGGGTGCGATAGGTCCGCCTACATCTCTGATTCCAAATCTCTCCCTGCTGCCACTCGAGGTCCTTCAGTTCCAGAGGACCAGGTGTTTCTGTAGCCCTCGATCTAGGAATCTGGACAGCCCGAAGATAGGGAAAGTCTTGTGATGGACTGGGATCCTGTGGCTGGAGAAAGTGCCAAGAGCAGCCTTTGCCACCGTCTTTGGGCTCAAATGCACGGAGATGCCAGTCGAAAGCAGAATGGTGCTGCCTCAGTGATGTTGCTCTCTCCTGTTTCTTCACAGCTCCTGTATGACAACCCCAAAGCCCGTCAGGAAGTAGAATATCACTGGAGAGCATCAGGATGTCCCCACATTGTCCACGTCCTGGATGTTTATGAGAACATACATCATGGGAAGAGATGCCTCCTCATTGTCATGGAATGGTACGGATCAGTGGCAGCCCAGCCCAGCCCAGCCCAGTCTGGCTCTTTGAGGGCTTAGAGGGAGTGGGAGAAAGTCTTGGCGCTGGGAAGAAGTGGGGAAGCTTCTTCAGCAGCATGATTTTTATTTGCACAGCAAACCTTTCACAGTCTTTATGGAGCTGGCAGGAAGCGTAGAGCTGCTCCGGTATCTTATGCGATGGGAAAATGAGGAACCTTAACCAGACAATACATTTTCCTTGTACTCCATGACAATTGTCTTCATTAAAGCATTGACTAATTAATACAATCTTGAAAGATATGTCTCTACAAATATGATGTGCTGTGATCGTAATTGGCTTCCAATTTCAGATGTAAATCCTCTTATCTGACATGATTCTTTCTGCTACTGTTTTGACTAACTTCTCCTGTTTTCTTCTTGATCTGTAACGCCACAGTTATTGTCTTCTTCTCTGGGGATAAATTAATAATCCTTTTCAGTATCTTTGCTTCCTTCCTTCTTTTTCTCTTCATCTCCAGCCCTTAGATAAACCAAGATTACTGTCAGCCCCCAGTGCCAGGCTGACTTCTCAGCTGTCCCTTGTGACAGGGTATGTTAAACTGAAAGCATCGGAATTCCCTGGTCTTGTTTAGTTTTCTGTTAATTCCATATCAGAGTGGCTTTGTGCATTGATTCAAATGCGTGTGATGTTTAGAAAGCATTGGCATAGGAGACCTGTGATGTCTTCTAATCCGTTCCTGCCGTGGTTCTGTGAGATTGTGTGGATGCACAGTCAAGTGTTAAATTGATCTTTTCTGCTCACGTAATGTTTTTTTTTTCTGTGTTATTTCAGCATGGAGGGGGGAGAGCTGTTCAGCAGGATCCAGGAGAGAGGAGATCAAGCTTTCACTGAGAGAGGTGAATAAACACAAGTTGAATTTTAAAGCTTGAGAAAGATTTCTTCTTCCTTCCTCTGTCCCCTTGCTTCGTTCCCATAGAGGAAGTTTTCTTTGATTTGACTTTTGTCTGCTATTTTTTTGGTTTTGTTGGTTTTTTTTAATTTAATTTTCTGTCCAACTCTGTATTAAACAGTTATTTATAGGAGTTCCTGAAAATCAGAAATTACCAGAATTAGCCAAATTCAGGCACAGCTTGGAAGGCTTAGAGGAAAACTCTTCTTACAAGTCTGCTTGGCTGCTTCATTCCTGAACCACCTCAGCCTCTGTTGCTCCAGTCCCTGGTCTCCTGCCAGGCCGCCTCTAACCCAACCAATGCAGCTCCTGCTGTGACTTCTCTTCTGGCTGTCCCTCAAGCAGCGTCACTGTGCCCAGCGGGACTGTTAGGTGATGAATATAGCGAGCAAATCACATTTGATGGAACAGCTCTTATTCAAGAGTTTTAAAGTACTGCTTGAAGGGCAGTGTCATTGGCCACGCTGCTCACCTCTAACAGGGGCTGCGTGCGGGTTTAAAGACCCGCAATGAGTCAGTGACGGAGCTTGCGGTGGAATGGCCGTTGCGGTTTATTGTTTGCTGTGTGCTGCAGGTGGGCTTCACTCCGGTTCCCCTCACCCATTCACAGCAGACAAGAGCTTGTTTCTGCCCAGGAGCGAGAAGGCCGTTAACTGGTGTGGTGGCAAAGTGGGTAGAAGAAGGAACCCAAGATTGTAAATTATCTGACTGTTTTTATTGTAAATTAAACCTAAGACTGTAAATTATCTGTCTGTTTTGCCAGTCTGGTGTAGAGGACAGGCTTTTTCTGATCCTGTGTTTCCTCGCCTGGGGTGAATCCTTTAAGTGGTTTGAGGCTCATGTAGGGGAAAAGCCATTTCAGGGACTTCATTAGTTCCTCTCTAAAATACAAGATTCCAGGGGGAAACTGCTTCTGTGATCATTAGTGACTCCACTCTGCTGAAAACATGATTTCTCAACATTAAATGGCATTGTACCATACTCTAAATGCTTTCTGAGAATCATCTGGGAGTGTTAAACAAGAAAATCACCTTCATCCATTCCTGAGATAAATGAGCCCTGTGCCTCTGGATTCCCTGACTTCGCTGGCTGTTTATGGATCAGCCACAACTTCCCATTAGGAGCCAGGGGTTTGGCCTGGGCCGGGCGGAGGAGGTTGTGCACGGTTTCTTCAGTGTTTCTGCCTTCTGACTGTCCTTGCTTGGGGTTGTGTAACTTCAATCTCAAGCCATGTGAGAAAGGATTGCAGGTCACAGTACCGGATTTTCTACCTTCTCTCTTACGACTGTGGCTGAGGTTTCTGCCCCTGTAGGAGACAGAGGATCAGGCTGAAGGTGCCGATTCCATTTTGCTGTCGATGGGGACATAATGGATTGCTCACTCGGACCAATGGGAATGTTGCTCCTCCCTGCTCCGAAACCTTTCCCCGTGTAACTGAGCTTTTCCAGACTCTTACTGCTCTTGCAGGGCAGCTCACCTGCCGCTAGAATTTCCCACTGGGGTTACATTAAATTTCTTAAATGTATTATTTCGATTTGCAGAATAGAGCTGTTGATTTTGTTTCTTCTGAGCAAAATCTTCTACAGGCAGTGAGGAATGAAGACGTGACCTGTCCTAAAATGACTATATAGTTTTGCTCTATTTTCATAAAATCTTCCATTACGCCTGAACTGGAAGCTGAAAGTTAAGATTCTGTCTCAGACAGCCAAGGACACGTCCTGGACAATTGGAGCTCTGTCCTGGTTGGGGCCCTTTTCTTCACAGTCTTGCATATTGCTTGTGTACCTGCTCTGCTCTTGCTGCTTTTCTGGTGAGGAAATCGAAGCCCAAATTTACGAGCTCATATAAAACCACAAGTCTGAATGGTTCCGTTGCGATTCCTGCTCAGGAGAGGGCTGAGCAGCCGGGGAGTCGGGGGGTGTGGTTGCCTGCAAAGCCAAAACACAGCTGTTGGGACTAATTTTAGGTTTTCTAGTCTTGCCGCTAGCCCTGTATTCCAGCAAGCTGTTTGTAAGTCGTAAGCATTCCCAAGCATGTCCCTGAGTTACAGTGGGAATATTAATGTGACCTTTCTCTAAAATTGTATTTATAGAGGCTGCAGAGATAATGAGAGACATCGGAACAGCCATCCAGTATCTGCATTCGATGAACATTGCCCATAGAGACGTCAAGGTGAGGCCTAAAGGTGTCTGGGCAGCGAGGAAAGAACATAAGGCAGACAAATAAGTGGGCAGTGGTGGTTTAAATAGAACTGGGAGAACAATCAAGTGGTCAAAGTGTTCCTCTGCTACTATGAGAAGGAATCTGTTCACATCTAGTTTGCAACTAGTCAAAGGTCAGAATATTCATGTGTGGTGACGCCTTCCAGTTGTGCGCAGAATGCAGAAGAATCTGGTGACAGTCAGATGGTTAATTAAAGAGGTGCTGCCAAACTGCAATCCAGCTAATTAGCAAGAAAATAATGCTGCCTGAAGTGACCTTACACTCTATGCTGTACGTCTATAGACAGCCTTAGGGAGTTATTAGTTCTTTTCAGAATCATAGGTGCCTAAAAACCCCAAAACAAACCCCAAAACCTCCTTGAGAAACAGGAGAAGCTCCATATATGGGAGGAATCGCACCAGTTCCATGTAGCCAACCCACTTCAATACTACACATAAATACTTGAGAAAATAGGAAGATCTCAGTTACTACTGCACAGAACAGTATTTTATTATCTAAAGTTTGTACCCAAATCTTGCGGTAGAGGTTTGTCAGGGTTTGTAGGGTCATATTTTGAGAAGATCGCTGCAGCAAGGCATTTCTGCAGCTGCTCCTGCGTGTTTTGCTGCAGGGGGAGCTGCCATCGCTTGCTCTCAGGGAGGGCAACGTTTGAGGGTTCATGAGGGAGGACCTGAAAAATGACTTAGCAGTTCAGAAACCAAAAATCCATTCACTTTAGTGGAGCTGTGTGCCAGTGCCTATCACCAGCCCAGGAAGTGAAGCGCTTAGCCCCAAACACACTCCATGAACTAACATAGAAATGGTTCAAATTGCTTAACGGCTCCTAAATCCTGTTTTCTTTCAAGCTCTTCCTCCTTCTCTATGTCCTTAAATACTAGCATGGGAGAGGGCCCAGCTTCCTTATGACTGAGAAACTGGAAAACACATTCAGGTTGCAGATTCTGGAATGTGCTGTTGACCTTGTTCTTGTGTGCAAGAGCTTGCGCTTCCCTCTGTGCCACTTGTGGTTTTGAAGAGCTTTTATGAAGTGCGGAGCAAGAGTGAGGTTAACTCGCGTTTCAGGAGATGAGGACAGGGGAGCAAGGAGGGGTTAGTTCTGATGGAATTGTCTGTTGCTGACAGAGAGTTTGGCTGATGGCTTCTCTTGTCTTCCACCACAGCTAATTCTGTGCGGTAGAGAGTGCTCTCAGGTCAACTGGTGTTGATCTGACTGAACAATCCTTGTAAGTGCAGGGAGAGGTTCCAGGCTTGACGCCCGCGGGACCTGAGGAGAATTGTGTGATTTGGTCTCCTCAATACCATACTGAGAAGGGTGGTGATCCTTGGTCTGAGCAAAAACGCTGCGTGTTGGGAGGGAGCTTTCTGCCTGGTGTGGCGTTGCTGTGAGAGAAGTAAGACCTAGATGCTGGTGGGGATCCAGACAAGTGGGAAGGATCTGGCCTTTTAGCTCCTTAGAGGATTTCTTCATTGCTCAGCTTATCCTTTCTCCTGGTGGTCTTACAGCCTGAAAACTTGCTCTACACATCTAAAGAGAAGGACACGGTACTCAAACTCACAGACTTCGGCTTTGCCAAAGAAACCACTGTACAAAATGCACTGCAGACCCCCTGTTACACTCCTTATTATGTGGGTAAGTAATTCAAGATGCTTTTCTTTGGTGTTTCAGTCTGTCATCCCTCCCCTTATAGCGGGCCTGTGGACTGTAGAAATGGATGGGAATTCTGTTGTGGATGTAATGCAAAGAGGCATTCTCTGCAGATTTAACCTGGCATCCAACCCAAACCTCGCCTGGTTCCAGCATAGCTCAGTGCTCTCATTTCTTCCTTGGTTGCAGAGGAAAGAGCCTTAGCAGGGGATGCAAATGAGGATCAAGGAGAGAGAACATGTTGCTTCTGATTACACTTGAATTAATCCTGATATTTTCTCTGAATGATGCAATAACAGCCATCATTTGAACTCAGTTTCATGATAATTTGAATGTTTCCTTACAAAACTTCCTTTAGCTTAACCAGTGCAATAAAACACCCGTGGAGAGTATTGCCTCGGTTCTAAAGCTTCTTAGGGCCGGCAAGGGAAGGAATGAGTAATAAAACACCGATGTGATCAAATCACAGCTGAATTTTGGCCTGCGTTTTGTCCAAAGACAGAGCCCTGCATAGTGACTGCCCCAGCAGACTGTCCTTTCTGCACTGGATTTAGAGTTGGTCCCCTTTGGTCTTTGGGTTCATAGCCTTTCGCCATATGGTGTGGCTGGAATTCCTTTGGAGGAAAAAGGCCTTAATTTATTTGAAGAATTACTTCTTTTCTGCGATGTAAGGTTTTATAGTTTTTTTGTGTTGGAAGATACTGTTATTAATCGCTAGCAGAGAATTACAATAGCGATCTTTATTTGGATGCTTTTTTCTGTATTTTTGTCGGCTGGGATTAGGGATAAAATGTTAAGGAATTTACGCTTCTATGTTTTTATGCCTTTATACTTGTATATAAACAGGCTGACATTCCCCTTCTCAACACCCTCTTACAAACCAGCACGATTGCTCATATGTTTAGAGAATAATTTTCCCTACCAAATCAAGCTCCCTGCCAGTTCACTTGCCCCAGGGGAAAACAATCCCCTCTAAATGGATCTCTCCATAATTTTATTGCTTAGTGAAAAAATTTAATGCTCTGGAGGCCAAAGAAAAATGCATTGCTCTGTAGCTCCTGGAGCTAAACACATCCTGCCCAGGTACCGATCAAATTTTATCACAGCTCAAGTAGGTCCTTTCTGTTCTGATTTCAGAACATATGCTTCTGCCTCGCTCAGCACAGTGTCTCCCTGCACGCATTTAGCTACAGCTCCTTCTGCTCCTCTGTAATCTTAGCACTCTCTTGAGCAGACACTAAGGTGAAGAGTAGGGCACTTTGCCAGCTCCATTCCTCCTTTTTAAAGCTACATTAGATGTATTTAGAAGCTTGTCAATAGAAAACACTACCCAGTTCTTCCAATGAGTTGCATTTTTTCCGTTCCTCTGATATTTGTTCAAGTGTGCTGCTACTTCTAAGGTGATGGAGATCAAAGGATGTGTCTGATGCTCTGTTAATTTCTGGTTTTCATCTTCTTTAGCCCCAGAAGTCCTTGGTCCGGAGAAGTATGACAAATCGTGTGACATGTGGTCATTGGGTGTCATCACATACATTCTGTAAGTGTTTGGGAAGAGGCTCGATGAACAGAAAAAGGACACAGGTTATTAAATCTGCACTTAAAAGTAATTAGTCACTGGGATTATGTAGCCTGCAGGAGAACAGAAGCTTGTAGGGGACTTTTTAAGAGGTGAGCGGACTTTCCTAGTTATAAGAGTTCTTTTGTCTGCTCTTTCAGCCTGTGTGGGTTCCCCCCATTCTACTCAAACACTGGTCAAGCCATTTCTCCAGGGATGAAGAGGAGAATTCGGATGGGACAATATGGGTTTCCCAATCCAGAGTGGGCAGAAGTATCAGAGGAAGGTAACAGTGCTCAGTGCTGCTGCTGAGTGTGTGCGTGGTGTGCAGCGGTAGTGTGCTGACAAGAGACTGTTTCTAAAACTCGTCTTAGTTTTTGTTTCCTTTTTTTTTTGTATAATTTAAATTAATTCTTTATAAAGTGATATAGAGAATGATTGGCAACTCCAACACCAGCCAGCAACCTAAGTACTACCAAAAGCAAATGACTACTGAAAACTTTCTTTCAAATTCCAGCTAGTGCTTGTGAATGCTGAGATTAAGGAAACAAAAGTCTTTAATCCTGAGAAAGGAGACTGCCAGGACAGCGGCAATGCAAGCTGAGTTGGAAGAAAGGCAAACTGTCTTAAGTACTCATTCAGTCCTTGCCCTCCTTGGTGAGCCAGCGAGGATGGGAAGTTTTCATGCTGGCTTCTTTGACGTGGGAACTTGCCAGCCACCACTTAAATCAAGGTCAACAATCTATTTTGTATTGGCCATTGACTAGAAGCTGCTGCTGTTCAGCTGTGACCTGGATGGGCTCAAACCAGTCTGGAAGGTGGATGGGTTTGATTCCCCCTTATTCTGACAGTCTCATAACCTGGAAGCCTCACCTGGCTATCGTATTGGACAGGAAAGTCAGCAGCTTGTGGGCACATCTTTTTCTAATAAGCCCTTTATATTGCATTGTTAGCATCCTGTTATTGTCTGCTCGTTAGCAGCATCAAATTATCATGGGATAATGCTGTGATCTTGGGACACATTAATCCCCCCTTGGATCTCGCGGTTGCGTGTGCAGCGTGGGCTAACGAACATGAGCATGGAACATGTTTTACCTGTGGGTTGCTGGTGCGATCCATTTCTTTGACTGTGTTGTCCTTTTAGCAGCCTCTCACTTGTCAAAGAGAAGTTTATTGTCTTTTGTTACCCCACAGCCTGTGCCCATTTTTCTCTTTTATCATTTCTCAAAACTTAGGCGTTCATGCAGCCCATAATACCAAGCTTCTTGCCTTCTGTCAGCAGGCAGCTTTCTGTTCCTATGTTTCTCTTTGTCTCAAGTTCTTGCTCTCAGAACAGTTGGTTTGGTGATGTAGACAGGTTAGATGTCCTTTGTCTTTCCTTCCTGCCTCTTGTTTTGAATGTTTTCTGCCTCTCTAAATAACCCACCACACCGGGCCTAGCATGGTAACAGCAAAAGGTGCGTGTTTGGAGTTGCCTTCCTTCATTCTGCGTGTTTTGTGTTCTTGAGGTTGTTTGGGAACACAGTCATGCCATGTTGGTCCTGTTTTTCAGCCAAACAGTTGATTCGACAGTTACTCAAGACTGACCCAACAGAGAGGATGACAATTTCTCAGTTCATGAATCACCCTTGGATTAACGTGAGTTCCACATCTCTTCTACAAGGGAGCAGGATGAATTCTTACATGCAATACTTACATGTAGGTCTGCACAGCACAGCAGGAGTAGAATGATGATTACTGTTAATAACTTAATTAACTTAAGTGCCCTCTACAGAGGGTCATCTGCCTATAGAACCACTGTCCTTGGTGTTACCAGAGGACACAAATGCCCATGGTAGAGTCCTTGGAAGCAAAATCTGAGTATATCTATATCCTCTTGCGAGCAGGCAGCTGCTGTTGTGCTGCGGCAGATGCACGTGTTACTCCTTTTAAAAGTAGAAATATAAACTCTATATACTTAATTAATTGGTGCAGGATTTAGAGAGCTGTTATAAGTGATCTCGGACACCATCGTGCAGAGCTGGGTTAGTGTGAACACGGTCCTGTGCTTAGAGGGAATTCTCACCCCTGGCAGAGTTTGGAAACGCGTGGAGGAGGAGCAAGGGTCTTGGCTTCATGCCCTGTAAGAGATTGTCAGATGCGGTGGTACTCAGAGCTATTAATGATTCAGGTTTTGTTCTAGGACTTGCTTGAATTCACTTTTCCTTAAAAAATACTTTTTGGGGAAAAAGGCAAAAAAGAGACATAATACAGTGCTGATTATTTCAAAGGAGAGACAAGAATCCCAGGAGTTATCAGGCTGAGTTTCAGAATATCATCTCTGCTCTGCAGGTGTCACTTAAAATAATGGATTATTCTTCTCACATTTGTGCCTAAGAGGACGCACTGGTCTTGTTCTTGCTGCCTAAAAAATCTCAGCTGGGAACAGAATCACTTGTAGAAGGCCGTGTTCAGTCTTGGTGCTTTCTCCATCTATGCTGATCCTCAGAAGAAGGGGCAGAACCTAATAGTCAGTATTTCTGTAGTGCCTGTTTGAGGATCTGAAATTAGAGTCACATCGAATTGATGAAGCGGATAGATGTCTTCATTTAGAGTTGTGAAAGCTGAGAGATTAGGGTTACGAAGGCTCTGCAGAACTGGAACAGAACCTAGACAATGTTTCCAAGTCTTTTTTAACCAACTAAAAATGTAGCTGCTGTTCAGAATAAACACCTGCAGATTTTAATGTGTGAAGGCCCAAGGAGGTGTTCCAGAAGTCAGCAGGCGATGCGTTTCATGGAACAAGTGCCTAATAGCTAAGGAAGCTTCCACCTTCAGCGATACATGCTGCTTGAAATATGCATATAAGCAATTAATAAGGAGGAGATTAGAGACAAGGTCTATAGCCGCTGCTGCGCCAGAGAGCTCTGCTGGGATCCCACTCCTGGAAGAACGCTCTAGGACCAGCAGGTCAGCATTTTATCTGCTGAACCTGTTGTTCTCTTGAGGTGGAAGGAGAGAGAGGGAAAGACCCTTGTGGTGAATGTTTGTGTTCTTCCTTTTCTTCTCCTAAATCCCAAAGTGGGAATATGCACGGGGAGGTGCCTCACACAAACAGTGGAGGAGGGCCTTTCTCTCTCCTCTTGTCTTCCTTGTTATGTTTTCTCTTTTTTGTTTTCAGTTAGATGGATGGCAGAAGTTTTTCAGTTAGATGGATGGGGACTGTGGAAACTGGCAGTTTATGTGGAGCATGGAATCCTCTAGTTAGCGTGTAGATAAGGCTTATTCAACAAGGAGCAGCTGACAGCACGTAGCACCTTCAACACCTGCTGAGGGACACCACTAAAGCCAGTCTGCTGGATTGCCATTTCCCACCTCCCACCTGTGCTTGATAAAGCTATAGCCTGGCCAGCTGGGGTCACCTTAGTTAATGTATCTGTACAAGAAAACTTCTCTTACAACAAGTCCTAGATGATAGAGGTCAAATTAACCACTTTAAAGCGCTGGCTAATGAACAGTGAAATGGTAGTTAAAATCTAAAATGTACATAAAAAAGTATCCAACACAGTGTTACTGGTTGGACTGGAATGAGCAGAGGGAAAGAAACTCAACACAGATTTCTCTCTCCTTTTGTTCTTCAAAGACATTTATGTGGGGACTGTAGTCCTTTCTTACCACACACGTGGATTAGATTCTGGAGTGATTGGAAGCACGAATAATAAGGGCCACAAAGGATGTTGCATAATGTTTTATGCCCCCCATACAGATAGGAGAGCAAGCAGTCTCTTCCATAATGTGGTGTTGCACAACACTTCTGGTATTTTTTCCTTTTCTCAGAGATCAATGGCAGTGCCACCGACTCCTCTTCATACCGCACGGGTCCTGCAAGAGGATAAAGACCACTGGGATGAAGTCAAAGTGAGTCAATCATAGTTCAGATTTCTTGTAGTCAAGTCTGCTAAGAGATTTACTGGGCTGTGTTCTCTGCATGTGCTTATTTCCTTGGAGATTGGGGCTATTTTGAATACAGCCACATTAAACAAAGGAGGCACAAACAGTCCTGGTTTGAACAGCAGGGTGTATGATAACTCTTTAAAAAAGAATGCTATCTGAGCTTCATGCGACAGCCTTACGGCTCTGCCAGGTATCAACAGAGATGATGTTTGTGATCAAAGTTATTGTTGATGCTGCCTGCTGAGCCCCTGTGCGTAACCGCAGAGGAGAAGGGACGAGGTTCAGGGAGCTTAACCTGGATTGTAGTGAGGTGAAGAATATGATGAAAATGGAGGGGGACAGGGTGGGAGGATTGAGCTGCATATTCTGGCTTTCTACTCCATTCTTCTGCTGTGAAACAACATTAAATAACCTTAACCTTGTCTTGTTGTGACATTTGATGGGTGGAGATAAAAACATTTCTATGTCTTCCTTAAGCTAACCTGGTGCCTCACTTACTGTTTGTGCTGATGACAGTTGAATGCTTCCTGCAAAGAGAGGCTCTAGGGCAGACTGAAAGTTGTTTGCCAGCTTTCACTCTTTCCTGCTGGCCTTTATCAGCTTGGCACGCTTTTACACTTAATTCTGAAGGGTCTGCGTTTACAGTGTTTGGCATATTGGTAACTGCAATGTGCTTGTGGTGTATGTTGCTGATTTCTGATTTTATTTCAACCACTGATGCACAGTCTCAGCTGTTGAACTGTGTTACAGTGAAATTTCGTAGGACCGAGGCAACATTGGCCTCTTGAGTCAGAGAGCTCAGATATTTTCACTTAGCATTCTTCATTTCCACCTTCCTGAGAACTACTTATGCTGTGCTTTGTGTTGGTCCCAGAGGTTTTCCCTTGGGCCACCAGCATTCCTGTAATATTGAGTCAGTTTTCCTTCCCTGAACTGTGCGCGCAGACACTCATTTGCTTAAGCAGATTTTTGCTCACGGCCTTATTAAAAAGTTTAAAATTTACCTGCTCTTAAATATTAATTTGAACTAAGAAGACGTGTGAATTTGAAGCACAAACAACTCGGTGTGGGCTTTTCTGGTTGCTTGCCGCCTGGGTTTGGTAACGGAGCGAGGAAAGCGGTGCTCGGACTGGGGTAGGAGAAGCCAGGGCTCAGTAGCTGGTGAAGGCCAGTGAGAAATGCTGGGCCGGGAGACATGATGGGATTCAGGGCAGCGGAGTGTGGTCCCGTGTGCTCACATGTGAAACGCTGTGTGAATAGTTCCTCCCGAACGAGTCCATGAGCAGAACGAAGCCTTTAGTCATAGTCCAGTGCATCAGAAAGAGCTCAGTGGCTGCTGGCCGCAGTGTGACAGAGGGTTCCTTTTCGTCTGTTTGTTGGCTGGCGGGAGCGTGGGGGGGCTGAGAGCTCCCTGCCTCTGCGCTTTCCATAAATTGATTCCTTGGTTTCAGGAGGAGATGACCAGCGCTTTGGCTACCATGAGGGTGGACTATGATCAGGTGAAAATCAAAGACTTGAAAACATCCAACAACCGCCTCCTGAACAAACGCCGTAAGAAGCAGAAGCAGGCAGGCACCTCTTCTGCAGCCCCGGGGTGCAATAACCAGTGAGAAGAGAAGCCGAGGACCTGTGGGTGGAGGGTAAAACTGAAAAGGAACAATTATAAATGGGTATGATCGACATAAACTGTACCACAAAGGCGATGAGACCATGGAGAAGCAACCCTGCAAGGAGGGGGCAATGTCACTGCTCTCTGTACAAGTAGCGTGGGTGCAGTTCTATTATGGACACATCTGGGCCGCATTTTGTGCTAGAATTGGTAATAATATTTCCAAGCTTACTCTCTATAATTACAGGATATCACCCAAACTGTAAACAGTTATTCCTCTTACAGAAAAAAGCATCCAGACATTTCTGTTTTCCTAAAATCTTCATGTAATCTCATGAAGAGTCGAGTTTGTCACGGGTTTTCATTTGATAACGATGTACCCATTGTGTCGTGTCGGTGCCACTGTTGGATCCCTCTCTTGCAATGTTTTTAATTTAAATGGTACCTTATGTGAAAAGTTATAATAAGGATTTAATTAGTTGAAAGTATCCTGCAGAGAATGTTGCTGTTCCTCTTGGATCCACAGTCTCTAGGGCGTGCGGCTGGACGTGCAGTCGTGTACAAGAAACTGCTCTGGAAGAGAGACTCCTGAAATCTGGGAAGGAGCAGCGAATGCACATTCTCTGACTGGACCCTGGTGCCTGCCGGCATCCCTCTGGTAACCAGATCCTGATCCTAAGGTGTGCTGATCAGATTTTGGGCTGCTGGGGTTGGTTTGTTTTGTGTGGTCAGGCAGGAGGAGGGTGCTCCTTTATTTGCAGTGTTTTGCCAGTGTTTCTGGATCCAAAGATTTTCGCCACCTCACAGAGATTTACCTCTAAGTACATCCACGCATTGTTTTTTTCCTGTTCCAATTCTTGCTTCATGGGATCCTGGCCTTGGTTTGCTGATTTGTTTTACTTTGTGATCAACATTTTTTCTCTCACTGTATTTTGGGATTTTTTTTAGTTGAGGTGAAGCAAATATTTGTGAAAGTATTATCAGGGTCTGGGATGAAAATGATGTGCTTCTAGTGGTGCAGGCAGAAGCTGCTTTGTGGTAGGCCCACAGACTGGTGTGTTGATAGGTTTGGAAGAAGCCAAAAAGGAAAACAAGGCTCCAGAGAAGATCTGAATTGCCAAATCTGACTGCCATGTAGGTCTTGTTCCCACCAACAAAGGGCACCTCAAGGCTTTGGACTTTGCCTGGGGATCCCTGTGCCCATCTTCAAAGGGTTGGGTGACACCTCCGTTCTTCTTTGTGAACAGGTCCTAGGGTTTTATAAACTGATTTTAATAAATTGTGTGACAACATTCCTTCCTCCTGTCATCCCTGCTTACGTGGAGATGTTGCAGAGTTTGCATTGCTTTGCAAGGTCCATCTGTGCTGACGGTGATGGGAAAAGGGAGAAGGAAAGTGTTTGATGATGCCTGTATTCAAAGACTGCCCAACTTCGAGCATTTTTTAAGGTTACAAGGGTTTGTTTTTAAATATCAGTCTCTGCAAATATGTATTTTAAAATTGTTTTGTGTACGTCTGGGTATCTCTACGATTATAGTATGTCTTGTTTTTCATCCCATTACTCCTATGAATTATGCAGGTATTATTTCCTACCTGTAAATCCCTGGAGGGGTTCCAGGCCAGGTTGGATGGGGCTTTGAACAACCGGATCCAGTGGGAGGTGTCCCTGCCTGTGGCAGGGGGTGGATCTGGATGGGCTTTGAGGTCCCTTCCAACCCAAACCCTTCTGTGATTCTATGATACAACAAATGAAGAGTTGTGATGTGTTCGAGGTCCAGTGGTTGGGATTAGAGCCAAATCCAAGTTTCTGTCCCTTTATCCAAATTTTTGAGGGTGCTATGTACATCGCTCCTACCTTCCCATCGGTGTGCCCCATCGGGGTGACCCACGCTCGCTGCCCCGGTTAATGCAGTGACCCGTGGGTGGCACGGTGGTGTCCTGGCTGCCTTGGGGAGAGCAGTGGTGGGGCTGTTGCTTCCCACGTCTGTGCTTCTGTCTTGCCCAGCGTTTGCGCAGGAGCCCTCAGTTTCCAGCTGGTGCCGTCTTGCTTGTCATTTCCGTCTGGAGCCTGAGGACACCTCTCTGTTCCCAAGCAGTTTTCCATGAGGAGCTGTCAGGCACAGCTGGACCCGATTCCTTCCGGTGGTATCCCGGGCTTTGCCATACTGCAGTTTGGAAGCTGGAGGGATGGAGCTGATGCACATGGGCACAGCACCGTCAGCTCTGGATCTACGTAATAGGAGGAAGCCATGTCATTACATTTGGACTAACGCTTCTTGCCTTCTGCCCTGCAGTGACAACATCCAGCAATACTGTAAAGCCCGGTGGGATCCTGAGGAAGGCAGGCATGGAAGTGCGTGCCAGTGTTGTACGGAGGGGTTGTGCTTGTTTTATGCAGGAAATGGGAGCTGCGGAGCTGCTGGCATACGGCATACGGACCCCCAGACTGCTTGTGTGATGGCACAGCGTCCTGCTGGGGTGTGCTGGGACTGCCGGTCTGGTTTTCCAGGACTGAGTCCAACGGAGCTGTGGGATTCTGCTAGGGCTGAGGCCACGCTGGCTGTCCCCACCCAGCAGTGTCTGTGTGTCCATCCAGCCCGAGCTCCACCGGGCCGGGGGAATGCTTGGGCAGTGTCTGCGTGTCTGTCCAGCCCCAACTGCGTGGGGCAAGGGATGCCCAGGCAGGGTCTATGTGTTTGCACGGGACAGGGGAAGCCTAGGCAGTGTCTGTGTGTCCAAATTGGGATGCCCAGGCAGTGTCCGTGTGTCCATCTGTCTGTCCGGCTCCGCAGCGCCACCCAACGCTGCATCCCTAGCCGCATCCCCGTGCTCCTACATCAGAGATGCTGGGATCCAGCATCCCCTGAACCCCTATCGGCCGGCATCCCAGGCTCCGTGTTCCTGGCACTGCTGTTGCCACAGACTGTGGGTACCACGTGCAGTGCCCCGACAGGAGCCTGGGATGAGGTTCCCGGTGTGGTTTGCAGGAGAGCCTGCTTTCCTGGCTGCTGGCTCGGGATGCGTTCACAGCGCAATAAAGACCTCTGGTGTGGCAGTGGCGGGGTCTTGCCTCTCCCTCCAGCCATACAGTACAATAGTCTCTTTAGAAGCTGCTGCTTCGGATCCAGATTTATAGCCTGGTTTTAGAAAGGACGGGCTATTATAGCCCTCTTATGCATTTGCATATTCATCAGCTGTATAGAGGAGGTAAAGAGCCGGGAAGGGAAAGAAGACATGAATGGTCAATAGAGAAGGCTCGAAGGAGCACACAGATTAAAAGGTCTATTTGTTTTTTACAGCAGAAGCTAAAAAAGAGCTGTGCACAATTCCCCACCCCCATTCCCTTTCATAGCGATCGCTTCTGGGCCGCTGCCTCCCCTTGTTTCTCCGCACCGTTCTCCTCTCGCACAGACACTTTCTTGCCCGCTGACTCTCACGGGCGCTTTCTCCATGCGCGCACAGGTGTGCACAGAGGCCAAACCTGCCCCTCCCCTGCCCGTGTCGGAGAGCCGCGCACTCCTGCACCTCTTTGACCACACGTGCCATGTGGTGAACCTTTTTTTTGATGTGGTACAGTTAAAAACCAACATTCCTGGTAAGCTCTTGTTCCACTTCTGTGTGTGGCTGTTTGTCAGAGCCCAGCGTGCAGTCCTGGGGCTGCTTTTCCCTTAACACTTCACTGCCCAGAGTCGGGAGGCCCAATTAGGCAACTGCTGCTGACGTGAGGGATAATGAGAATGCTTCAGACTCAGTTTGATCTAATTTCCCCGTCCTCTTTTCTGTTCAGACTTCACCCATGGTTCAGACAAAGGCGCTTTGAGAGAAGGAAGATTTGGTGAGGAGGAGAGAACTGAAGCTTTTAATTACTTGCACGTCATCTGAGGCACATGTGCTGTTTTAAAGCTGGGTTAAAGGTAGGGAAGGGGTGTTAATCTGTGCCCGGCTGCTTTGATAAGTTTGCGTGCTCAGCCTAAGCATGGAGCCAGCTCCTCTGTGCTCAAGGGAGGAAAATTTGTCCTTGAGGATGCCCCCCAGCCCTTTCACACTCCCTAACAAACCACAGGGGTAGGGAGCGAAGGCGAGCAGGGGATGAATTTCCATGTAGGAGAACTCCTTTCTCCCAGAGTACCTGTTTTTCAGAGGGTTTGTGGGAATACCAGAGTTGTCTTTCTCCTGGGTTCCAGTATTTCCCCTTTGCCTGGCCGCTCTCGGCAGTGCCGCTGGCACAGGTGAGCGTGAGCAAAGCTAATTCTCTTTCAGAGAGCCCAAACATGATGGAAATGAGGAAGCAAGCTTGGAAGACAGAGAACACGTACTCGAAACCTGAAAGAAAGAAAGATAGTGTTAAAAAATTCTTCCAAGCTTACAAGCAAGTTTACTTCAGGTACAAGTTTAAACGCAGCTCACACCTGGAAAATTGAGGTTAGAGCAATCCTAAATAATAATAATAATATTTACTGAAGAAATGTTTCCCTGAAATCTTTGTACTGGGTAAGAAAATGCTTTTTCAATATTAAGTGTAGCTTTAAAACTAGGATTATTTTTTTAATGTGTGTATGGTTAGAAGAATTTAACAGGGCAGAGGGAGTAGAGATGGGGGACAAAATGTTCTGCTGAAGAATGGGATAAGAAATGTCTGCTGATGGGTTCTACTCCAACTTATGTTTTTACTACGAGTGCTACTCTATAGAGACAAAAAGCAGAGTAGGTCCAGCTGTGGATTAGTCTCTCTCACCACTGGAGCGGTGATCCTGCACTCTGGGGAAATAGGGAAGGTAACCCTGTGGCTGTAGATGAACATCTCTATGGGTGAATCTGTGAGCGATGCCTAGCGTTAAACATATTTCAAAGTTTCCTGCCTTGTGAATCTAGCAGGTGCTGAGATCGCGTAGATCTGCTCCAACAGAGGCACCATTGAGTGAGTCTCCTCCATCGTCAGTGGGTCTCCTCATGCTACTTGAGACTGCGAAGAGAAGCAATCACTGAGATGCACTGCAGCGTTTTTAGCTTCCAGGAGCCAAAGGAGAGAAAAAAAATCAGCTTCCAAATAGCTGGAGGTGACAGAAAGGGCCAGGCTGTCTTTACTCTGAGGATGAGTGGTGCTTGAAGATAGTGTATGAGTACCTTGACTTTGCTTCAGTTCAGCTTCCAGATCCGATGATTAAGATGTTTTAGCTGTGTGACTGGTAAGTTCCCTGCGGCGTTGATGGTGGGAGGTGTCCCTGACCATGACAGGAGTTGGAACTGATGAGCTTCAAGGTCCCTTCCAATCCAACCCATTCCATGATGCTATGGCCGTGTGCTGGGTTTTTTCCACTGTTACCCACTGAAAGGTACTTACTTAGTGCGTGGTTGCAAACCATTTAGCATTCTTGGCCCTGGGGCTGCAGTGAAGCTGAATAATTCAAAAGAAGGAGGAGTTCCATCATTTTCTTCCGTGTTAAGCTTCTAAATTTATTTCTGTTGAATTTTACCGCATTCGAGTTAATTACCAGTGTTGCCGGTGTAACAACTGTTTCCTACTGCAGCTTCAATGTTTGTTAACAGCACACAGAAGTGCTCCTTTTTGGGAGCGTGTCCTGTCTTTTTTTGTCTTAGGAGTTATATTCTAGTTCTGAAATTAACTGGCATAGTTATTTTGCCTAATATTGTTCTCCTAAAACTTCCAGGCTGATCCGTTTGGGAAACATGGAAGCTGTTCTCAAGAGCTTTCTTATTGCTTAGCTACTGAAACACCTGCTAAAGCTGAGCTCTTAAAAAAACCTGAAAATTATTTAAATGCGAAAAAGAGTGGGCTGATCTGGAAAGAAACTTCTCAAAAGTCTAAAATTAGAATGGAATGTGTTAGAGGAGAAGTGCTGGTGGGGGAGGAGGACTTAGGGGTTTTTAAAATAAAAATGCTACGACTTGAGAAATGATGAAGGAAATTCTAGTTAGGATATTAACTGCTGCCCCAACCCAGAGCAGTCCCGGAGTCCAGAAATAATTCTCTTTCCCTAAAGATAGATACTCATAGAATCATAGGATCGCTTGATTGGAAAGGAACTTGGAGGTCATTGAGCCCACCCATCCCTGTCCGCTACAGAACCATCCCTGAGCCCCTCGTCTGCCCGGCTTTCAAACCCCTCCAGGGGTGGGGACTCCACCACCGCCCTGGGCAGCCTCTGCCAGGGCCTGAGAGCCTTTTCATGAAGAAATCTTTCTTGATGTCCAACCTGAACCTCCCCTGGCACAACTGGAGGCCATTTCCTGTCGTCTTATCATCTGTCACTTGGGAGAAGACACCCACCTCACCACTGTCCTCCTTTCTGGCATTTGTAGACGATGATAAGGTCTCCCCTCAGCCTCCTCCAGACTAAACAACCCCAGGTCCCTCAGCTGCCTCTTGCAAGGCTTGTTCTCCAGCTCTGGAAAGCACCATGCCAGTGTCCTGGGTCATGGAACTGTTATTCCCAAGTCTCTTGGTGCTGGTTGCACATCACCTTGGTGAGAAGTAACCGCTTAGAGCAGAAATACTGTTATTCCCTCCTCCTGGCTTTTAAGGCTTTGTGTGGAATCCATCCCTTAACTACAGAGAGTAAAATGAGGTGGTCTAATTCTCTTCCTTTTAAATCCTTTGATTTTCTTCTTAATTTTGTTCAATTGATGTGTTCTACACTTTTTGGAAGTCATGAGTACTTCCTTTAGAGAGAATTGACTGCAGTATTGCAGGTTCTTCTCTAAATATAAAAAGAAAAATTCCTATCGCAGTTTTTGCTGTAGGATATTTAAAATCTGAAGAGTAGGAAGGAATTGAATTTCCTGATTTAAAGTGACTCAGCTGAGTCTGCCTCCTTGTTTCGTAATAGATCCTCTGCATCCAGCTCCAGCCTTGGCTGGCACTCATAGGACTATCACATGTTTTCTCCATTAATTTGTCATTCTGCGCACAGTCAGGTTCTGAGCTGGTTCTCGAGGAGCCTGGAACAACTGTCTAGGAAGCATCAGTAGCTCCAAAACAACACGGCTCTGTGTCATAAGGCATCTGGTGCTATTGCTCGGAGGTTCTGTCGTCTCAGCTTACAATAATCCTCTGCCTGGCGAACAGGAGCTCAGTAGTAATAAGCAATTACTTTAGTTTGTTCCTGTTGTTTGCTTTCGTAGCGCATAAACAGTCATTCACAGGCGCATCACGCCTTCTTCCCACAGCTACAGTCTAATATCAAGAGTTGCTTCATTTCTATATGAAACCTGCATGGTGGTGGTGTTCAGTGCTTAGCAAATCCATTTTAAAGCAATTCTTTTAAGCTGAAACTTTTCTCTTCCTGAGATGGTGTGTTTGCCTTTGGAGCAGGGTTTGTTCCCAACTTCAGCCAATTATTTCCAGGGAAGATTTAAAAAGAAAGTTTGTATCTGTTAAAAAGAAAATTGATATTTCTGTGCTGTGTGATTACATATCTTGAAGTAATAATGTGGAAGGATCTAATTAGCGCTATCCAGGCACATGAAAACCGTGAACCTGCTTGATTAGAATTAACTGCTGCCTATGTGAAAGGAGAAATTTAATTCAAAATTCTGTTAATCAGAATCATAGAATCATTTGGTTGGAAAAGACCTTTGAGATCATTGAGTCCAACCGTCCTTGTCCACTGAGCACCTCATCTGCCTGGCTTTTAAACCCCTCCAGGGGTGGAGACTCCAGCAGCTCCCTGGGCAGCCTCTGCCAGGGCCTGAGAACCCTTTTGGTGAAGGAAAGTTTCCTAATATTTGATTATCTAATACCTAATTACCTAATAACTAAGTCTGCCAAAGTGATTTCTTTTAAAGACATACTAGTCTTGTGGTTGTGTGATGAGGATTTGTGTGGAGTGACTTCGCTTGCTTACATCTTCGCAGTTAAATATCCTAAAGTTAAATACCCATGAAATATTCAAGTGTGGTGGCCCAAAAGTTTTCTATTGGGAAGTACAAATCAGATACATATTTACATATGTGGAGAGAGAAACTCTGCCATGAAGGCTCAAAAATTTAGTCTGAATTTTTACTGTCAAGTTCACTTTTGTTTGAGTCCCACAGCATCATTAGGGAAGGCTCTCGCTGCCAGTCAGTGTGATCTGGTTCCGTGTCTGTCAGTTCTTTCCATCCACCACTGGACAGTGTTTTCAGTGTGTTGTGGCAGCATCGTTGACCAGTGGTGTCCGGGCTTTCTGTCCAGCCCAGGCAGCGTGGACAACATATTCTCATCTGGAATAGGGACAAAACCTCATGCGAGCAGTTGTCACCAAAGCAGAAATACAGCTCTGGTGTGATGGAGCCGTGTACCAGGTGCTGTCCCAGAAGAAGGGAAAGAAATCACCAGGGAATGGCCAAATGCTGAATTTCATGTTCCTTTGGACTGTATGTTTAGCTCAGGGGTTGAACGTCAGCCCTCCTTGATATAGAAATTAATAGATTCTCTTTGAAAGCAGATCAGAGAGGAGTGTGCTCAGCCGTGCGCCAATGTGCAGAAGTATAAATGTTAGACTGAATTCCAAAATCTGAGCAACAAAAAGGAATGAGGTATAGAAAGCGCAGAATCAGATGTACTGTCGTCCTTTATTTTGAAAATAAATTGTAGTAATCTGAATGTTTTTTAAATGCTATCTGGGGGCATTTGATAGTGGCTTTGTTAAGAAACTGCAAAAAAACTGTACTTGAAAGTTGAAAGGGACTCATTAAAAACACCTTTATGGAAATAATAGTCATCAGGTTTAACTCCGTGTATGCTTTTGAGAGAGGCCAGAAAACGTTGATTCTGTGAATCCAAAAGGTGTTGGGATGAAGCATGGGCTGCACTGAGCATCAGCTCATCTGTCTGTCTCTGCAGCTGCAAGACTGCAAGGGAGAGTAAAACCCTCGATGGCACAAGTTAGACCTTGAATTCCGGTAATTCCTGCATTGGAGGGCAAAACTGAGGCGACGGTAATTTGTTTCTCATTTAGTCCTTCATCTTCTATCTTGATTCGTGTCACTAGAGATAGGCTCACCCTGACAGCCCGGGGGAGGAGCAGGACGTCTCGGGCAGCTCCCTGCCATATTCATGCTAAATGAAGAGCCCAATCCATGCGCTCAGGGTGAGCTGCGGGACTCGGAGCATGTGCTGAGTTCCAGCACGGTGCGTATGAGAGATCTGACCTTGTGCTGCCGGGGGCAGGCTCTTGGGTCTGGCATCCCAGCTCTTCCATGTTTCTCACACCCTTTAAAATGTTTTTTTTATTAGGAAAGGTGTGCACAGACTCCTGTGCTCTTCATTTTGATTCACATCTAAGTTCCTTTCCACTGTTTTCCTGGACTTTCTGTCCTATTTACACTGTCATTGGGAGCGGGCGCTCGAGATCACCCTCTGACCACGGCGTGTCATCCCCACAGACCAGCAGCTATTGACAGAGAGGAGATAATGGCCCTTTGAATGTCCCCAGTTAGGATAATTCTGGTTTGGAGCTGTTCATTCATTAACGGAGCAGTAAACAGTGCCGGCAGAAGGTTGTGAAGCAGGGTATTTATTCGCTTGTTTTCTAGCCTCCTCTGCGGATCAATGAAATGACTCAGAGGCAGTAATAACATGCTTGGGGGGGGAAGGAATAGCGGGAGGTGGGACATGTGAGGCCAAATCTTCTATCAGGACACCCACGTCTCACCGTACCCGCACACGTGATTTGATTGTTTGTTAAGGTAAAAAAAGGATCAGTTTTAAAGATAGCCAAACGCCCCAGAGTGAAAGACTCATGGGGGCTTTTAAGAAGTGCAGGTCGGTTTAGATCTGTGGGAAGGGAAAGACGCTGCAATTGCTTGTCAAATCTTTGGGCAAAATTAGTTTTAAGTACTTCCCTGCTTTGCCCTCTCTGCCTCTTTGACAAAGAGATGTTCCTCACACGGATGTGTGATACCTGCTCTGTCTCTGCCTCTCTGTGCTGCCAGATATGCTCTGTGCCTTTTCGGAGTCGCCCAGCCCATAATCATGCTCAAATCCTGACCAGTGTTATGGAATGGAGAAGGTAGAACGGTGAGACAGCTCTGATTTTGGAGATACTGAATGACTTGGAAAGGTTACATGAATTTGTGGCAGAGAAGGAAGCTGAGCACAAGGCTGGATGTCACAGAGGCACATTCAGTGCCAGCCCGTCTGCGTCCTCACTACTGTAACGTCTCAAGGACCCCTTGGAGCCAGCTCGGTGAAGGTTTAGATGATGTATCGGGAAGAAATGTTCTCCTGTGAGGGTGGGAGGCCCTGGCCCAGGGTGCCCAGAGCAGTGGGGGCTGCCCCATCCCTGGAGGGGTTCCAGGCCAGGTTGGATGGGGCTTGGAGCCCCTGATCCAGTGGGAGGTGTCCCTGCCCATGGCAGGGGTGGGACTGGATGGGCTTTGAGGTCCCTTCCAACCCAAACCACTCTATGATTCTATAATTCCTAGCTGTGTTATCTAAGGGAAATAATCTGTATAATGCTGTCATAAAGGCCTCTTAGAATACGGCTGTTTCTCCATGGGAGGACATTATCACATGGAAACCTAAACCCCTTGGCCAGCTGCTGCTCTGAAAACTGCTTAATTTATAAATGCTCCAATAACTGGTGTGTAGTCAACATGTTTTTCTGTTTATCGTTAATTTATTTAAGACTGTTTATTCATAGTTTCTGTGTCGCTTCATTTGAAAGAGCCTGTACATCTAGGGTGGAGGTTTAAGCCACGCAAGGTAAAACATGGGGATAAAGCTGAAGAAGGCAGAGGAACTTGTCAAAGCCTGTAGAGAAGAAGTGAGGATAATTAATCAGACAAATGGAGATAGAGAGCAGGTGTGCAGAGGGAATAGTCTGATGGAACAAAAGGCAGTGGAATGAAAATGAATGTCACAAGAGGTGAGTTTTTCTCTATTTTATAAATTATAAACCATTGCAACAACATTTTTCCTTGTCAACCAGTGTCTTTTGTCAACCAATATCTTTTAAAAAATAGCCTTACAAACATTAATCAAAGCAGTAGGATTTTAAATGTTTTTTTTAATAGCAAAACATTTATTTAGTGTAAATACATTGGTTCAATATTGACCATTTAAGCAATAGGATGCGAAGCCCATAAATTCCAGCAAATGACCAAAATATTTTATGTGGAAAAGTAGTTTCTGTAATATGGGGGAAGGAAATACTTTAGAGATGCTAAACTGGGGAGAGGAAGGAAAATGTAGGGCAAGGGCAAAACCAGTTTTCCCTTCACATGTTTGTAAACCAAACATTGCAGTATTTAGGTCAGTACAACAGACAAAAAATACAGTTTTAGAAGTCCAAGTGAGTGGCTGAGGTTCGTATGCAAACAGTCTAAGGTCAATCCTCCCTTTTCTCTGTGCAACAAAGTAGTGTCGCCTCCTTCTCCAGGGAGGGAGAGTGGCGACAGCCCCAAAGGCCATTGACATGGGAATACGTTTGCTGCTTTTGCAAAGCGAAGCAGCCGGTATCGCTTTCTGCTTTGAGATGGGAGGGAGATGCCCTGTGATCCCCTGTTTACTTTGCAGTTCCGGCACAGAGCTGCGGAGGAGCCTGTTGCTGCATTGAGGCTTCTCAGGTGTTTCTGCCTCTTTTCCCGGCTCTGAGTTATTTTCCTCTCTGAACCCTTTTGCAGTTCCCTGGAGGTCAGAACGCTGGGAAACACAGAAGGTTTGCAGAGCAGGTGGAAAGGGCTGGCTTGCTTAGATGGTGGAAAGGAAAAATTTGGAGGAGTACGATGGAATGAATAAAAAGAAACAGGAAGGAAGGAAACTTTGGGGATACAAAGACCACGATCCTGCAGCTCTGTATCATCTCCGGTGGTAACGCACCTGAGCTGCTTCCCTGTGCTCGGACTAACGTGAACGCCTGCTTCTTTCCTTGCAGCTGGTCCTCTGTCCGAAGGGACCAGGCAGGGCGGACTGCAGCGATGTCACAGCATAGCTGGAGACACCAGTTCTTGCCAAAGGAATAAGGTTCTTTAGTAATAACTGTCAGAAATACCATCCGGGTCTGCCCAGCGCGTGTAGAGTAAGTAGAAACAGAGCAGCGTGGATCGGGCTCTCCTTGCTTCCTGTCTTCACTCTTCCCTCTGTCCCTGTGGATTTAATGATATAATTATGTTATTATTATGCGCTTACTCTAAATCTCTTTTTTCCCATATTCGTAGGCAAACCTATAAATGGAGTTTACATTCCAGTTCCATTAAAAAAGTAAGTCGTATTAATAGCTTTTAGATTAGCACTTCTGTGTTGACTTTATTACCAGTACCCAGGTGGTGGTGTTTAAAAACCTGTCTGGATCATTATTTCTGCTTTACCCATAGGACATACCCAAAAAAACCAAACCAACGTATACAACTCATAAAGCCTCTCTATAGATACTGGTGGATCACTTTTTCCTACTTTCCCTAAAGGAAGTTATGAATTCTTTGTTACTGATCCAGTGAGTTAATAGCGCAAATGTAAAAAGCAGTTGTGATTCTTTAATTTGAATTAAGAGGAACCCACAGAAGGATCAGAATAAGAAAAAGGATTCCCATAGAGAAACCTATTGTCTGTCTCGTCTCATACATGGTATTTACCCTACTCCAAGGTGAATTTTGTTTCGTCCTTTAGAGACTTAAAAACCAAGAGTCATCGTTTATCTGCTTGCTAAGGATAAAAATAGGTCTAGAACGGTGCGGGGCTGCCATGTGCCATAGGTCCTCGTTGTGCTCTGTGCAATGCACTCGTTGCTCACCAGGAGCGTTCTTCATTTTTGATGAAGCCACCTTATTTTTAGGGTAAGCTTATGCTCTGCTGCCGGATCCCAGGTTTTCATGGATATGCAGATGGAAGAAAATTACTGCCATAAATCAATCTTAAAAAAAAGAGATTGCAAAAATAGGACAAGGTACCATCTTCGGATGTTAGAAGGGGAAAAAACAACAAGGGGGAATTGGAATTAAGATTGGAATTAATCATAAACTAGCTGGCAAGCCGTCTGATTGGATAAAGCACCACAGCAGCTTTTGCTCAGGGAATAATAGTTATAGGTAATATATATGTAATATGTGTTATATTGTAATATGTATTATATCATGATATCTATTAATTACATTGTAATATACATTATAGGTAATGCTTTTGCATCAAGTAAGAAACAAGTGAGTGTTCAGTTCCGAGCACTGACCTTGGGAGCGTGACACCCGGCAGACATTTCAGGGAGCATCCGTGGACAGCTGTGCCCAACAGATCCTGGCAGGGACGCGGTGCATCCTGCCAGCGCGTGTGGCACGTGTAGCAGCAGAGTTGTTGCCAGGAACAGAGTCCATGTACGTGTTCCCCAGCTCATGGATTATAGAAACTTGTTGGAGAAGGAGGGAGATGGGCAGGGGATGGCGCTGGCGGTGGGCACTGAGGGAAGGATCAGGCACTCTGGCAGTGGTGGTGGTGGTGGCAGTGATTCATTGTTCTTCGCAAGGACAAACTCCTGTGTCGGTCACTTCCTTTCGATTTGCACATTGGTGAGGCTGCACCTCAAATCCTCCGTTCACTTTTGGGCCCCTCACTACATTGAGGGGTGGGAATTTGTCCAGAGAAGAGGAACGGAGCTGGGGAGCGGCTGGAGCACAAACCTTGTGAGAGGCGGCTGAGGGCCCTGGGGCTGCTCAGCCTGGAGAAAAGGAGGCCGAGGGGAGACCTCATCACTCTCCACAGCTCCTGAAAGGAAAGTGTGGTGAGGTGGGTGCTGGGCTCTTCTCCCAAGTGGCAGGTGATAGGATGAGAGGGAATGGCCTCAAGCTGCGCCAGGGCAGGTTCAGATTAGTTGTTAGGAAAAATTTCTTCACTGGAAGGGCTCTCGGGCCCTGGCAGAGGCTGCCCAGGGAGGTGGTGGAGTCCCTGTCCCTGGAGAGGTTTAAAAGCCGGGCAGGTGAGGAGCTCGGGGATGGTTCAGTCGTGGATGGGTACAGTTGGACTCAATGGAAAGTTTTTTTCCATCCAAGCGATTCTATGAGTCTGTGGTATTTTTAGAGTACAGTTGTATTCAAGCTCAAAATTACTTTCATTTGTGATTGTATTTATTGTGGTTTTCGTTTTATTTTGGTTTTAGGTTTCATTTGATTTGGGGGTGAAATTACTGATGGCAGTAATATTTTAATGGTCGTTCTTATGCCACACTTGAAAATCCGTGTGTCTGTCGTTCCTGTGTTGTTCTAGCTGATTAGAATGGCTTTTCTCCCCTGGCCTGCTAGCGGGCTGGCGTCACCGGCAGTGCTCAGCCGGGTAGAAACCATCACGGGGCAGGCGGCAGTGGCACACAATTCTTGTAAATAATACCTAATAAATCTGAGGGAGCAAACAAGATTTGCTGAGTTTGTCTTGCAGACATGTGGAGTTGGAAGGCTTCTCACTGCCTGGTTCTCTTTTCCCTCTGTGTCAGAGAGAGGAGATTTATCTTCATACCAGCATGAGCAGTGATCTTACAGAATCACCTAGAAACGCAGGAGATTGCCAGCTGCTCTTGCTCAGGCGTGTTTAACCACTGACTCAAGTGGTGAGTTGCTGGACAGTCTGGTAGGTTGTGTTCCTACTGCAGGAAAGAAAACGCACTGACAAATGAGAATTCCGAAAAAGGTGACATCCCAAGTTGTCTAAACTCTCTAAAACTAACAGCATTCCTTTAAAAAAAAAAAAGTATAAATTAAATAAAAAGGCAGACAGTCATGAGGGGGAGGTCATGAGGTTTGTGCAAACGTGGGGCAGGAGATCTTTATGTACCTGAAGTTCCCTGGTTCCTCCAGTACCTGAAGGGGCTACAAGAACCTGGGGGGACTTTTTACTAAGGCCGAGGTAGTGACAGGAGGAGAGGGAATAGGTGTAAACTGGAGAGGGGCAGATTTAGACTGGACGTAAGGAGGAATTTCTTATAGCTGAGGGTGGGGAGGCCCTGGCCCAGGGTGCCCAGAGCAGTGGGGGCTGCCCCATCCCTGGAGGGGTTCCAGGCCAGGTTGGATGGGGCTCGGAGCCCCTGATCCAGTGGGTGTCCCTGCCCATGGCAGGGGTGGAAATGGATGGGCTTTGAGGTCCCTTCCAGCCCAAACCATTCTGTGATTCTATGATTCTATGGCTGAGAGGATATCCATTGAAGATGCATAGATTTGGACGATGTCCAGTATGTTTTTGTAGTGTTTGTCACACATTTCTGGTGTTTCTTTGTGTAAGGTGGGCAGTACGTTCACTCTTACTTCTTAACTTCCTCGGATGCTGTAAGGTGGAATATTTGCCAAGCTTTCCTTTTTGTTTTATGATTTAAATTTACATCGCTAAAAGTGTGAATTTTATAGATTGGAGTTTCTCTTTCTCAGTAAAACACAGGGAACTGCGTGTTTGTATGTATGTATGGAGATCTATGTACATGCATTGAAATGTGGGGGCTCCAGTCCTTGCCGTGCCTGTCTGGCTTTGGCAGGAACGGAGCTGACAGCCGTAAACGCAGCCACAGCAGGTGAGTGCTGGGTGTGCGGTGTTTGGCAAAAGAAGGTGACTTCTAGAGCTTAAGCAAATCTGAAAAGTAGTCATGAACCACAGCAGAGCTTAATTCGGGGGGCTCATTACTGAGAATCCAGTAAGTCTTGTGCTTTTAGCTCAATTCTCTCTAAGTGAATTAACGTCTACTGAAATAAGTGTGTGTGTAGGAACAGTTCTGCTTAAAATTCATCCAGTGTTTTAATCTGATTCAACCTGGTGGATAGACAACCAATAATTTTCTCTTATCTTGAATAATTCTGTATGTGCATAACATTGTAGGGTAAAATAAATAAGCTTACTTTTTTATTTGGCTGTTTTTATTTTGGCATTAAAAACAGTAGTCATGAATATACAGCAGCATTCTCGCACCTTTCTGTGCTACCTCTCTGCATCTTCCCCATCAACAGCATTAAAAGGAAATGATTATGGTTCCTTTTATGCTCCTCTTTCACTGATTATTTAGAGCTAGCAGAGATTATTATCTGAAGACTCAGCTTGATAGTGATCCCTTCTTGTTAATCTGCTGGTCTTGAAAATGAATTCGGATTAGGAAAGCAGCCCTTTATCATGAGTAATCAAAGCTCACAAGGAGGTTACCTACGCACCTCTTTGTGGTCATTTCTTGTCGACAGGTTTGGCCGGAAGGATTTTACTATTACATTTTTCTGCATCTGTTTTGTTTGGCTTTTCTCTTATTCCTGCCCCACAGCTCAAATCAGCCGATAATCTTTTCCACATTATTCTAATTATTCTTCTAAGTTTCTCTTTCCTCGCTCTTTTTTGCCCCCCCGTCATATCTGGTCTAATCTTTATTAATAAGCATTTTGTAGCTTCAGAGTGCTTTCAGGAACAGTAAGTTGTTTATAAAGTACATGTTAGGCAAGTTGGGCACTGCTGAGGAAAATAAGAATTAATTTGCCTCGGGGGACTTTTGGTGCGCAGACCAGGGCTAAAAATCTCTTCCTGACCTTCCATTTTGTGATTCAGGTGGCGCTTCCATTTTTCTTTCCTGCCTTCTCAGCTTTATTTCTCTGCCCTGTATTCCTTTTCCTTTCCTCCCTGCATAAATTCCTCTTGCATCCACTCACAGAGCGGCCCCTCTGAGCGGACCTTCGCCGGGCGGCTTTAGAGCCCCGTCACAAGGCTGCTCAGGAAGTGCTGACTCAGCACAGAAAGTAGTGGCAGTCACAATATTCAATGAAAACTGTTGGAATCTGCGCTGGGGCGAGACACGGCCACAGCTCCGAGCTGGCTGATGAGCCTTGGCAGAAGCTTTGCTTAATGAGGACGGTGCCCTCAGCCGGGGACGCTCCCTGCAGCTGCGGTTGCGCGCTTTGGGTGAACTCCCATCCCGCGGTTTTCCTCTCCCCGCTGCGAAGGGCTTGTGAAACCAGGATCCTGAGGACCGAAAACCCAATTAGGCTGCGCTTCAATTGGAGTTCGGTCATGTGTCTGGTGACAAAGCCTCAGCCCCCATTCTCCCACTGTGCACTGCATGGCGGTGGTGCCGTCGGGTCTGCGGTGTTCTTTTTAGCTTCAGCAGGTAACGTTTTCACTGAAAATTAATGGTTCTCCTACCTGTTAACAATCAGGCAGTGCCACTGGCATCTGCTCATCCTCACTTTGCCGGAAGAAATAAAGGTTGTGGTTAAAGAGGTCCCCTCTGGTGTAATTTTCTCTTGAAACCTAAAGAGTTCTTTTAATTCTGCCAGGGAAAGCAAGGGCTTGGGATACTTGGAATTCCTTTCTTCATGTTGGCTGCGTTGCAAGTTCACAAATCTAAAATAGAGGTTCTGTAGTATCTCACAAGTATTTACTGGAAGTGGCATACAAAAAGGAAAGAATTCAAGTACGGTTGAATTTTTTTTTCTGTATCTCTTATCCATCCAGGCAGCAACTTCCACTCCTGTAAATTAGAGAGGAGAGAGAAAACTTTTCCACACACTTTGTGGTTCAAATTCTGCGTTATTAACCGAAGTTCATATGACAAGACAAAAACCAATTAAGAACCACGTTGTCTGTCTCTCCTACTGTAAGGCAAAAAAATATGAGAAATGGTTTAGGAATGTAGATCTCACCCTCCAGCTGGAACGGGGATAGGCTGCCGCTCTGAGCCAGCCAAGAGAGGACAGGGGGTGTTTAAAAAAGGAAATGCAATTGTTGGTCGGCGACAGATCTCGCACCACTCCATGTGTTCTCTGCTGTGAAACCTGCTTTGAGGTGCCCGACCGGTTGTGCAGACAGCTGCGTCCCAGCTCCGAGGCTCAAAGCGGGAGGCAGGTGCGATGCCCCTCTGCATCCCCCGCGGCTCCAGTCCTTTATGAGCGTCTCTCCTCTTAGAGCCGATGAATTATTTCTGCAGGAATTAACTTGTGGCTGCATTGTATCCTACACAAATGCCTGAAGTACTCCCGGGGGATTTGCAATTACTTAAGCATACATAGAACTAATATTTTACTGAAAAACTAATTTATACCGAGACATCAGAGCAGTAGTTGGTGAGCACTAGTATTAATAAAAATGTTATCTTCCTATGCATTCAGGTCTCATTCGAGTGACCGCAATATCTAATATGATGCAGGTTCAAAACGTCATTTTCCTGTTCTGAGGGGTGTTTATCCGTTCATCGGGACTCGCTCTGCTGTGGCTGAGGTGGCAGGGACGGCGGCGTGTGCCCCTCTAACCGCCTGGTCCGTGGATTTATCAGATCTGGATGACTCCTCAAATCAACCAACAGGTTGTGGGTGGAACAAACGGAAAAGGCAGGAGAGAGCAGTACTGTTTCAAGCGAAATCTGTTTCCATGGTTCATTGTTTTGATGGGAAAACAGACTGAAAATGCCTGTTCATTATGTTTCCATAACTTGAGATTTGAATGGAATTTGGGGTTTTTTTGTGTGTGTTTGTTGCTCTGTTTCAGTAAAACCCCGGAACGGCAGTTTTGTTGTTCTAGGGCTTAGGAGGAGGCTCTGAGCTTGGGACAAGGAAACTGTGCCTGGCAGGAGCTTTCCTAAACCTGCATTTGGGATTCTGGTTTTCAAGCTCAAAAATGTGGGTTTATCTCTGTAATGACATTGGTAATCATCTGACTTCTTTATCTCCCCTGGAAATTGCTTTGTTGTCTGAATGAATGTGAATAAACCCCACCAGCGAGGATCCTAAGCCGCAGACACAGAAAGTGGCTTTGGGGGTTCTGCTCTCCGCAGCCTGCTGAGGGTGGGGCAGCCCGGTGGTTTGTTTGCTCTCTGCAGTTCCTCAGAGTACAGAGTTTATTGTCATTTTCTTCATAAAGTCCTTTATTTCACAAGATACGTGTCATTTTTGTTACAGTTACCGTGAAAAGTCAACTCCACATCAAACTGCTGGGGAGTTGTAACCCAGGAATTCCCCTGTACGCAGAAATAATGGAAGTGGAATATTCCTTCCTACTTCAAGCACAAACACCTCTAAGGTGAATGGCTGTTTATAAGGTGTGTGCCTTCTGTTAGGAGGACACCGTGGGCAGTACTGGATTGGGATAAAGCTGCAAGCGAATTTGAGGTGGGGTGTAACCATTGCTTAAGGGAAAACCAAAATGCCAGAAAATCTTCACTGGATGTGCCAACTAACTGGCATGGAAGCGTGCTTACACTTAAAGAATTCCAAGTAAGCAGTTATTTTGAGATCTTTCGTTTCTGATAACCCTCTCTCCGATATGGTTTAAATCCTGCAGCCTGACTTTTGAAGGGAGTTTTAAGAACCTTCTAAAACTGCAGCGTGTCATTTAAATTCCAGCCACATGTCACCAGATTTGAAGTAGCACATTGTCTTCTGCCTGACAGCGTGCACTGCTACTGTGCGGCCCTGCGGGAATCCACTCTGTTAAATCTCCAAGGAAATAAAGACAAGAGGGACATCCTGGGTCGGGAAACCAAGCCACCACATATCGTATCGTATCATATTGGTATAAATCTCTTTGGCACAGGGATGAGGCTTAATCTTAGAAATTTAAGGCGGCCCTGAAGCTCCTCTTGGAAGGCTGTAGCAAAATCTTATTCCAGCTTTCATTTTACTACAACCAGTTTCTGTCCATGGATTCATGATGCGAATATTATTTAGCCTGGATCGTTGTTTTCTCCTTTCCTTCTCACTTGTCTGAGTAATCATTCTCTTCTCAGCCTGTGTTTAGACAAGCCAGCCTTTCTGTTCTCCTTACAAAAGAGAGGCTTTCAATTCCTCATATTTCTATAGTAATCCCTCAAACTGGTATTGCAGAAAAGAATTACTCATAAAAACTGTAGCATTGCTTTTGCTACCTGGAATTGGGCAGTGGAGGCTTAGTTTGACAGAGTAAAGCTCGTGTGATCCCCCGTCCAGTTAGACCAGCCAGCCTGGCCACCGCAGGAACGCGGGGGTTTCAGCTTTTTTCTTCTGGATGGCCTGGGAAGAGAAGAAGTAAATATATGTAGCCTCCAAAATTGTTGAGTCGTTCTAGATGTGTTTTGCCTCCATACACCCTCTGTGGTTTAAAGGTGTCATTTGCTTCAGGGCTTGTGTTCAGCGTCTGCTGGAGCCGGGGTGTGATGCGTTGTCAGTCTGGTCTGCTGCTCAGCCAGCAAATCCTCCAGGTGAATCAGGGAAGGTTTAATTCCAGAAATGTGAAGAGCAGCATATGTGAGTGGTTTCTGCTGGTAATGTTACAGTGTTTGGCTTTTGAAAGGAATACCCATAATCAATAACCATAATTTCTTGAACTGTCTAATAATCTCATCCCCGTATCCTTCCCATCAGCCGGTTCTTGTCATTGTGGTCATTTCTGCGTGCTGTCCCTTTCTCTCTCTTAAGCCGTTCCCCGAGACCCCTTGCTGAATAAGAACCTGGGAGCTGCCGTGTCTTAATGCACAAAGTCCTTTTCCACTTTATGCAAAATTATGTAAAGAATATGCAAAATAATTTATGCAAAAAGAGACTATGCATGTGTGATTAAAGATTTAAGAGGGCCAGCTCAAATCAAACCTTGTGGTTCTCATCTGCTGGCTCCCCTTTTCCATTGCTCGCTCCCTGATATTTGAATTCTTGCTGCGAGTTACAGGTCGCCTTTGCATGGCCACCGTCGTGAGCACTGGCAGGACCCAGGCAAGATGATAGGCTCCTCGGCTCTAATTCCCCATCCTTACTGTGAATACTCTGATGGAGATTTACATTTTGTCTATCTATCAATCTGTAGATTAATCTATAACGCAATAATAAACCGATTCCTATCACTAAACAGTGAAGAATGGTGACTTCAAAGACTCAGACAACCGTAGTAAGTCTGCAAGTCGCATGCTTGAGGCACTCATCCTGTCTTTAAGCATGGGCCATCTGAATGGAATTCTTCTACCTGGGAGAAAAAACAGCCTGTGCTTCTCTCAGGATGCGTGTGGTTCCTGTCAGCATTAATTGGAGCGCTGAGCAAAATTCATAATGAAAATAGACCCTGAAAATTTGTGTTTCCAAAACCAGCAGTGCAGCGGATTCTACAGGGGTGTGTTTGTAATCGTGCCACGGTGGAACAAGCCCTGGAGCAAGCACAGAGACTTGGAGATTTCCCACCTCCCTGGCAGCTTTCCTGGCTCATTCAGCTGCGCTCCGAGCCCTGCCAGGTAACTGCACAATACTCTCAGAATAAAGCGTATCCAGCAGCAAACAAGAGGCACAATAGTGAGATTTCCCCCTTTCCTTCATCTCGCAGAGGTATATTTAACCCTTCTGCTGTGGGGAAAGGCCATTATGTGGGTGGGATACGACGTCAAAGATCCTTTTAAGTATTACCGACACATTGGCTTTTGGCTGCACGATTGCTCTGTCTTTAAATTCTGACTGCAGGAGTTTCAAATACAAATACCTAAAGGCCTTTTTAGCAGCAGATCTTCCCTTTTTGTAAGCCTGTCTGAGAATCTTGCTGGCCTGGGCAAACGGCCTCGTTTGATGTGTTAAGAAACAAACTGCTTTTCCTGAAAGTTCTGTCTTCTCTGTCAGAGATTCCACTTCAGCTCCACCCCACTTGCCCCAATCTACCCCACCTCTGCCTCGTGAGGTGCTTCTTCTAAACAGCATCTTGCTCCAAAGGTCTAGGATGACTCTCCACAGGGACCACTCTTATGTCTCCTTGCAGAGAGTAGTCCCTGGTCTCCAGCCCACCGGCACTGGCTCTGCAGTCAGTAACTCAGCAGGCCAAACGTTCTTGTGATGTCCCACTGATGTCCCACCTTCCACTTGGCTCAAACTGGCGCCTTCTTGCCAGGATGAGTAGTTGAGATCTTCCCTTCCTTTGAAAGACTCCAGAGGAAGCCTTGCTTTCTGCTCTCTTCCCCGGTCTGAACTTTAGTGCAAATACAATAACAATATAAAGAGAGAGTACAGAATACCTGAAGGACTCCTTTGTTTGATTTTGCTTAAGACAAGGAGAAAACAGAGGAAGTTTCAGTCGGAAATCCATTTATTCTATCAAAAATAAACAAAAATATTCCTGCATCAAATTGCAATGAAAAGGTAAATTTTAATGCGTTAAGATTGCTGGAGTAACTTGAATGACCAGTCTGTAGAGTTATGTTTTATGAGAAGGTTTTTATGCATCAAAAGTTATTGCAACTCCAGCTTAGAGCCAGTTTGGCTGTGAGGCCATTCCTTTCCGTTTGCTCTGGAGCCTCTATATTCTTCTAAAACAAGTGGTGGAGGGGTTTGGCTTATTCCTTCGGAGCCGGTGAATGACAGTTTTCTTGGTCTTTTCTCCAGTTCTCCTGAAACTGCTCTTTTGGTGCCGAGGGGCTTTGTTTCCTTTTAAGCAGAGAAGCCTGTGGGGCTGTTTTCTGAAAGTTTCCCGGGTAAGATGAAGTTAGAAAGTGGATGGACGTGGAACGTGTGTTTCTGGAGCAGCGTAGGCATTGCCCAGCACTGAAAGGCTGATGGGAATTGTGTCAGTTGCTTCTCAGAAGTTGCCAGAACTTATTTTATATACTAGCAAAATAATGTGTTTTCCCTGCTCTGGCTTTGTTGTTCCTGCCGGCCAAACCAGCTGTCCATACGAGAAGAAAAACACCCCGCAGGTGACGTTCAGCATCAAAATGTTCGGGCTAAATAGATAAAGTTTGGTAAAATTCTAACTGTCTGGAAAGGGAGTCTCCTGATGTCAAGGGCCAGGACAGTTTAGTGAATAGAGTGAGTTCTGCTTTTGCACATCCCGCACTATAGCCGGATCCTCAGCGAGTCCGAGAAGGAAATAGAGGCTGTTTAATATCTCTGAAAGTGAAAACTGAGGGATTTTTTTCTTTTGCTGTTTAAGTTCTTGCGCTTTTCCATGTGAAAGCCTAAATGGATTCCTTCAGCGAACAGAGTAAAGCGGTGCCCGCAGCCCCTCCGCTGCGCTGCGGGAGGGCAGCGCTTGCAGGAATAACTGTAATTCAGTCAAATCTGAAATAAAAACCGGAAAAAAAAGATGTTGCTTTCTGGGAGATGAAAATATACCAGCAATATTGATCCTAGTGCCACGTGATGTTCTTGCTGAATCCGAATGCGACAGGACAGAACAGCTGAAAATGAAGAGCTCCCTGCCCGTAGCATGATTCCGCAGCCTCCTACAGGCAGGGATGTTGCTTTGTGTTACTCCTACCCGTTTCTCTCCCTCTTTCTGGTTGGAAAGAGGTGAAGAGGAGAGCCTCCTGGGTTTCTGGCTGTTTGCTCTGCCGGCAGAAGTTTTGGGTTTGTTTGTTTGTTTTGAATAAAAAGCTGTTCCTCGAGGCTAGGCGATGAAAGAGGCTTGACAGGGAAAGAGCTTGCTCCTTACAGTGGGTAATTCTCCTCTAAAAATGTAATTCTTTTGAAAGCTGTGCAGGACCCGGGCCCTCTCCCTGAAATTTTTACTTTCTCTTTTTTTCCTTTAGGAACAAGCGCATTTTCATTCTCTTATGCCAAGGACGAGGCTTAGACTCAACGCTGACTGTACCAAAAAGTGGTGAAACCTTAGTGGTAGCTATTTATGAAGATTTTTGTCTACTAGGGGAAACTATGTAAACCATTAATTAGTGAATATTGAATCCATCTCAACCAAACAAAAGCATCCCTAAACATTATTTTGTGCGTTTGTGGCAGAATTTTACAAGAAAAATCAATCCCTCTCTTCAGCTAAAGACACACCTAAACCTCCCTTTTAATACACAAGCTGTAACCAAAAGTGATTAAGCATGCTGTAATTTCTTGTAGTTTAGAAGCCAACAGCAAAATATATATATATATCTGCTACAAATCCATATGGTGATACGCAAGCGTTCCTCTCCAGTAGTGTATGGTTAGAAAATGCCTGTCTGTGCCCGTGCTTCAAGCAGTTTCAGAGTAAGCCCTTAACTAGTGTCATAAAGATCTTATGTTCTTCTCTGTTAAAGCCTCCTGAGAGCGGCTGCAGACCTGGAGCGGGGTCTGTACGCCAGACTCTCGCAGATCTTTTCTAGGGCAGAGGCCCACGTGTCTCAGTTTGCTTGGACAGCAGTATCAGCGTTTCTTGCTGTTGTTTGCAGTGGAGTCTCATTTATTTATTTCAGCAGCTGGAATGCACGTAGCTTTGTCTGCCTCTGCTCGTGAACCCAGACCAGCAGAGCTTCGTGGCTGGTTGGTTGATGTGCCGTTTGTAGTTTTGAACCCGCTTGTTCTACCATTTACTATGAAGTTGGAGTTAGGACAACGCAGAAGCTGAAAAGGCAGTTCCATGCTGAAAGGAACACACGAGGCAGATATTTTCCTCTGTAGCGCTTTTGTCATGTTCTGGTGAGTCTTTAAGCTGTTGTAGCTCTTTAAGCAGCAGCAGCAATTTACCTTCCCATACCTGCTGTGTTTGGGTCACGGTCCAAATGGCATAGCATTTCCTTGGTTATCGTTGTCATAGGCCACGAAGATGATCTGAGGGCTGGAGCACCTCCCGTATGAGGACAGCTGCAAGAGTTGGGGTTGTTCAGCCTGGGGAAGAGAAGGCTCCGGGAAGACCTTAGAGCAGCTTCCAGTACTGAAAGAGGCTCCAGAAAAGCTGGGGGGAGGTTCTTGATCAGGGAGTGCAGGGAGAGGAAAAGGGGAACAGTCTTGAGCTGAAAGACGGGAGATTGAGATGAGATCTTAGGCAGAAATGTTTTGCTGTGAGGGTGGGGAGGCCCTGGCTCAGGGTGCCCAGAGCAGCGGTGGCTGCCCCATCCCTGGAGGGGTTCCAGGCCAGGCTGGATGGGGCTTGGAGCCCCTGATCCAGTGGGAGGTGTCCCTGCCCGTGGCAGTGGTGGAACTGGGTGGGACTGGGTAGACTCTGGGGTCCCTTCCGTCCCAAAATATTCAATGATTCTCTGTTTCTACTTGAACTCTGCATAGAAGAGTTTTCTGTTGGAGAGGATTAGAAACCCTGATACTTTATTTCCCCCATTACTACGGTAAGATTGTGTGAAATATCTTTCACAGTTCTGGCTACCAAGCTGTCGTCATCTCCTTCAGTCGTGTTTGTGTCTGAGGACACACTGCTGGCACCATTTTGTTTTCTCTGTGCTAGAAGACAGCCTCTTCTCCTTCTGTTCTTGTGCTGATGAAGTCCCAGATTTTCCCTAAATGGGAAAGCGTGTGTTATGTTTCTGTCATCGCAAATTCTCATTTTAGTTGAATAATCCTGGTTTTAACTTTCCAATCCATCATTGTGAGGTATCATAACAAGACTTTGGTGTGAACACGGTTGCAGCATGATCCGTGTTTCCTCACGTCTCTTGAGAACGTGTGCCTGACTCAAAGTGGGCCACCTCTGAGAGGATGCTAAAGCATGGATTTGGCGCTTGGATTTGGGGCCAGGAGCACTGGGGGCCGATGCTGGGTGGATTTCAGTTTATTTTCATTTTTATATAAGAAACAGAGAGGGGACAAATAGTTGGGAGTGGTGGTAAGTGTGGCGTGCGGGAAGGTTTCGGTACAGGCAGGTGGCTGTGCTTGGCAGGTGACAGTGCCAGCCGAAAGATTTTTGTCTGTATTTAAATTGCCTTAATGGAAGACTGATTTGTATTCAAAACTGTCTTCATGTTACACAAAAATGGCAGGAGAAGAAATACTGCTTCGAGAAAAATTCTGTAATCCGTGGTGAAAGCTCTAAGCTTCATCTGTTCAACGTGGATTCGTTATTTCAGTCCCTGGAGGGGTTCAAGTCCAGGTTGGATGGGCCTTGGGCAGCCTGATCCACTGGGAGGTGTCCCTGCCCATGGCTGGGGGATTGGAATTAGATGATCTTTAAGGTCCCTTCCAACTCAAAACTTTCTATGATTATTTTCCATGTGTGATTCCCAGAAGTTTTGTCCCGCAATTGGTCTCTTGAGTAAATAATTTATGGCCTTTTCTAACAGTTCTAAAACTTTGATCTTGCATTTTTGTTCTCTAATTACTTCAGTTCTGCAGTGAAACAGAGCATTATCCCACATGCGCCTCGTGAAGTCTCCAGTAAGTCTTTAACGTTCTGTTCAGCAAAGGAAAGTGAGATGTTTGTCTTTTTTTCTGGTTGGGGATGGGATTCTTTGATAAAAAGTATCCTAGACCTAGCTAAGCTTAATGTCATCTCGGACTCAATGTAACGAGACTCTTATCTTGTACTGACGAATATGCAGATAAAATACGGCTTTGAAGATTCTGTAGTCTGATAGATGACAATTTATCTACTGAATATATTAGGCCAGATCCTCTGCTGGTAATTATTTGGGTGGAGCTAAGCTAATTGACACCACAATTGGATGTGGTGCTGCTGTCTGGAGGGCCCTGATGAGCAGGGAAAGCGCTGACGGAGGCCTTGGTAGAACGTGAACGAGATGTGCCGGGGCAGACTTGTTCAGAAATGCAATGAGGTTGAGTTTACATGTTTCCATATGGAAAGGATCTCTCAGGACAGGAGAATCAAGATTTGTGAATAAAAACTTAAGTGATTCAAGGGAAGTGTCCTGCGGCATGGACCTGTCATGCTGCTCGTACCGTTCAAAGAGAACCGCTTGGGAATAATTGCAGTTCATAGCAAAGTGGCCTGGTTTTCCCCCAAAAAGGAAGACAATCTGTATGGGTTTTTTCCATTTCCTTTATGCCTCTCTGAATGTTTCGTTGCCGATATGCATGGAGTGAAACTATAAAGAACTTTATTCATCGAGAAACGTGTGCAGGAGCGAAACGCATGCGAAAGGATGCTGTTTGTGCAATGTTTCTGTTCTTCCTCAACAAAGCAATGGGGTGAGGACCGAACAGAAAGAACCACCGTACTTATACCTTTGAAGTTTTCTGGGGTTGAGGACCTCAGGTCCTTGTTTACATATCACGGCTGTTTTCAAACATGGAGTTCTGTGAAATTTCTTGGATCAAATCCCTGGTTGTATGCGCATCAAATTGAGTCCCGTGCTGCCTCTTCCAAAGTTTGTGTGGCCCTGTTTGTAAACCAGAGCATCTGACAGCTACCGGTGTTTGGGCCAGTCTTCAAGGACTGACTTTGGGATCTCTAACTCTCTTAAACATCTCTAACTTTGTGTACCAAGAGACATTCAGCACCTTCTCCTGCACCTTCTTACAGTGCAGCTCCCATTCCAGGGCTCACAGATGAACCCTTTCAGAACCAAATTGGTGAGTCGTGGGGCTGTTTCTGCAAGCCAACCGTGTCCTGGGCTGCATCCAAAGAAGTGTGGCCAGAAGGTTGACGGAAGGGGTTCTGCCCCTCTGCTCCACTCTCGTGAGACCTCACCTGGAGCCCTGCACTCAGTTCTGGAGTCCTCAGCACAGGAAGGACATGGAGCTGTTGGAGTGAGTCCAGAGGAGGCCACGGAGATGATCCGAGGGCTGGAGCACCTTCCATACAAGGACAGGCTGAGAGAGTTGGGGTTGTTCAGCCTGGAGAAGAGAAGGCTGTGGGGAGACCTTAGAGCAGCTTTCAGCACTGAAAGGGGCTCCAGGAAAGCTGGGGAGGGACTTTTTCCAGAGCCGTGTAGTGATAGGATGAGGGGGAATGGCTTTAAGTTGGAAGGGGAAAGGTGTAGATTAGACATCAGGAAGAAATTCTTCATGCTGAGGGTGGGGAGGCCCTGGCCCAGGGTGCCCAGAGCAGTGGGGGCTGTCACATCCCTGGAGGGGTTCCAGGCCAGGTTGGATGGGGCTTGGAGCAACCAAATCCAGTGGGAGATGTCCCTGCCCACAGCAGAGGGTTGGAACTGGATGGGCTTTGAGGTCCCTTCCGTCCCAAAACCATTCTGTGGTTCTGTGATATTTGCACACGCACAGGAGCTCAGGCAAGTGAGAAGAACCCATCCCTTAGGCCTTTGGTTCACATAGGGAACAGTGCAGTTCTAGTGCAAAGTGGCCAGAATGACGGTAGTTATAGAGGAGTTTCTAAATATAGAGGAAAAGCTCTCAGTAATGTGTGCAGAGTGGTTACCTGGGGAAATGGAGGGAGTTTTCGTCCTCAGCAGGGAAATCCAGGCACCAGGGGAAGATGATGGACCTTTTGTTTCCAAACGCTGGACATAGCTCAGCCTTTCTGGCAGTGGCCCTGGGAATATATTCATTTCTTCTGAAGCTGCAAATTGATTAAATTAGCTCAGTGACAGGCCACTAATGACATGTTTTGGTTTTCTTTTTATTGCAGCAGCATGTTAATCTTCCAGTTGGAGTTTGAATCACATGGTGGGTGGCTGCTCAAAAGAGCAGTTGGTCAGGGTCTTGGCATACACAATCCAGTGGAGCTCCTGACCACAGCTATTAAAGAGAACACAAAGGAGGGAAGCCCTGCAGTCCTGTCTCAGACAGACATCTATAGTGATGGGATAAAGCTGCTTTGTTTCAGTTAATTTTCATGGTTACATGGAATTTCAGTGTTGTTCTCTAGGTGTAGTGCTGCAGCACTCTTCCAAAGAAATGGTTCTAAATGCTTCTGGAAGTTCCGAAACCTGTTTGGGTGTCACTGGCCTCTGAGTTTGTGCAAGCTGAAACGTAGATGAAGCCGTAGATTTCTTTTTCCTCCCCATGTGCAAATACCCCTGCACAAAGGAGATGGATTGCTCTGGCTCCCTAGGACGGTGTGGGGACTCCTGTCCCGAGCTTTCAGTGGAATCTCAGCTGGTTTTATCCCATCAGTTCTCTTCAGGTAATGTTTAGATCAACTGGGGGCCTTCAGTAGCCTCATCCAGTGGGAGGTGTCTCTGCCCATGGCAGGGGTGGAACTGGATGGGCTTTAAGGTCCCTTCCAACCCAAACCATTCTGTGATTCTATGATCATAATGGCTCTTTTTCCTCCCTTCTCCCTCCCTCTCTTTCCTGAGCTATCATGAGGCTCTTTGACACATTGGAGCAGATATCTGTATCTTGAGTCCTGCCCGTTCCTGGTGTCCCTCTGTCGTGATGCTGCTTCTAATTACAGCTGTATAAAGGGCTCAGAGAGTCAGGATTGCCATTTACTTAAATTAATTCTTCTGACAGCCCCAGGTAATAGAACAGATATGCCTCAATCCTGAAATGCCTTCACTGATTCAATCAATTGATGTAGTCGCAGGGCGGTGTTTTCTGACGAGCTTGTTTGCTGTGCAAGCACTGGAAATGCTCATTCCTCTCCATGTTTGGCGGTGGATGTTCAGCAGAGTAGCTGAGCATTCTGGAAACCTTGGCCGTAGCTGCAAAGCTGGGTGATGCGGAATCCCTTCGAGACGCGCAGCCAGGCTCTGGGTAGCTCAGAAGGCTCTGCTGGCCGTGTCTTGCCCGTGTGGATCGCGAGAGGTGGCTAAGGTAGAATTGGAATAACAAGAGAAAAACAGCAATTGCCTTTGAAACAAATATTGAGATTGTTACAAAAATTAGGCTTCTTTAAAGCTACTGAGGTTCAATATCATGTCAGCTTGCTGGTCAGCTACATACTTGTGTATGTATTTTGAAATGCAATCATACAGGCTCAGTATTTGAGAGATATATGTGTTTTTAACATCGATTTCCACAGCAGGAGTAAACTTGAGAGAGCAGAACCGCAACCCCTGAAAACTGCGTTTTCGTTTGGAACTCCATCCTGGAATTTCCTCTCCTATTAGCTGGTCTGGTAACAAACAGTCATCCTTAAATCAACTGCAGTTCTTTTTACCCATGTGAATGATTGTCCCTGTAGTAGTAAAGCTGTGCTTTTTTTGCTTGAGGAATTCCTTTGTAGCTGTTCCTTCCTTTGAGGTTCTTGAAGGCCATTTTTCATCTAAACCAGCTTTACTCTGTCGAGCAACAGAGTCACGGGAAACCAAGGCTCCAGAAATCCTGTAGGGTCCTCCCACTCGATATTGCCTGGCAAGCCAATTAGCTTGATATTTTTATCTCTAACCTGATTTGGAACTAACTGTAAATTACTATTTTACCATTCTGTTTTCTGTGATAAATGCCCTACTCGATTAGATCTGCTCCCAGGACAGCTAAATCTCCTTGTGGCTCTGCCGTACCTTTGTGGCTTTGCGTCGGAGGAGGATACAGGACCAGCCTCTAGTCCTACTTCACTGGTTCTTGATCTTGGCCCAGAGAACAAGGGAGTGTGTTCGCTCTCTGGGACAGTGCAGGATTTTCTAGCACACCCTTCATGGTGCTAAAAGTACCTTTCTGTAGGCAGGTTCAAGTCAGTTGTTTATGAGCTGTCAAGTTGCCTTCAAAGTAAAGCCTAATTCTCTACACTAAATTAAGGGAGATGGAGCCAATTCACATTGTACTCTGCATTCTCTGCTTTTTATTTGATTGGTTTTTTTAATCTCAAAGTCTAGCGTGAGAGAACGTTGACTTTAAAGCTTGAGGTGCGGTCTTTACCACAGAGTACATCTACCTTTGATGTAATTGGGAGTAAATCCCTCAGTCGTTCCCGTTAACTGCGCTTTGCCTCACATCACTGAGTAGTGTCAGAGCACATGAATTGGACTCCTTCTGATGGAAACTAAACTGGGATATGCACCCCAGGAGCACCCTGGAATGTCCATTAAGCAGTTGGAGAATGTTAGTTCCTGGGTCCACAGCAGAGCTTATCCAAAGTGACAGATATTGTAGGTGCCGGGTTCTCGGCCCCGATGGATTCGCTGTGCGGGTGTTCTCCTGTCTCACCTCACGCTGCAGGAACACCGAGGTGACAGTGTGCCTGTGAATCCTGATCCAGAAGCAGTGCTGTGCTCTGACAGGGCTCCTGCTTGTCCTAGTTTGGGGGAGTTCATTGGAGGTGGAGAAGTAGGATCCAAGAAGTAAATAGCTCTGCTCACTATTGTCTTACCTCTTCTCCGTTGCTGTTCCTGCTCTGTGCTCAGGGAGCTGATCTTGCCAGCTGTTTCACTTAAGGTGACTGAGCAGACACTCCTCTTACCGTGTCTTAGATAAATTACCTGGATCCCAAGAGTACGGTGTACAGGCCGCTGGCAGGAGGAGCGGAAGAGGAGTTTGCAGTCGTTTTGCGGTATTTGTCTTAACTACAGCGAGCAGGAATCATTAGACTCCCACTCAACTGGAAAGCCCCCTGGGGAAGGATGGAGTCCATTGGCAATCACAGGTACTTCCCAAGCCTGCTGCTTCCCTATGAATCTTGGCTACCTTGTTCCATATAACTACTGAAAGAAAATGCAAGATTCACCTCTCCAGATTTGATTATCTGGAGCTGAGCTTTTCATCTAACTCCAGTGCAGTCGTTCAAGCAAGCGATCCCTTCCCCAGGCAGCTGAGTTCGTGGAGTCGTGTATAGGAAAGTCTCGTGCAAACGTGAACTTTGTGCTCCACATCACTGAGATGACGCCTTTTCTGTTAGCACTTTAATCAAGGCCTGTGCTACAGTAAATGTTTAGCACTGTGAGTAATCGGGAAAGCCTGCTGACCCGGGAATACTGCACCAGGCTCAGCCTAATCTCAAAAGTACCCTAAAACATTGACTGCGTGAGCTGACCCAGTGAATCATCAAAAAAGCAAAGCATAATCTGAATGCTGTGCACAGTAGAAATACGCCTGGAATATTTCAGAAGGGCAACACTGAGCGGAAACAAAGAAGGCTGCTGGAAGTAGAGCATTTTCCATACGCGGCTGCATGGAAGCTGTCACGCTGTAACCCTCTCAGTCTGCTTGTGAGTATCCCTTTGGCAAAAGGAGCCAGTACGCAAGTGTGAAAAGACCCTGACTGCTTTTAGCATTGCAGATGCCTTTGGTTTTGTTGGAAAGAGTGCACAAAGTCATATTTTTAATGGAAATTCATTGTCTGCCTTATGAACATCAAAGCTTTAACCACCTGATAGCTGATTCAAGGACCGTGTGATTCAAAAGCTGTACCCGATTAGGAAAACTGCTAGAGGTTAGACAGTATTGATCATAGAATCATTAAAGTTGGAAAAGACCTCTAAGCTCATCCAGTCCAACCATCAGCCCAACGCCACTGTGCTTGCTAAACCATGACCCTAAGTGCTACAGCCACACACGCTTTCTGAACCCCTTCAGGGATGGAGACTCCCCCACTGCCCTTCGAGGTACAACCTCACCAGCATCGAAGATGGGGACGTGATCACTTCCTTGAAGTGAAGTGAACGGCCAGAGAACAGCATAAAAGTAAGTAATAGCTGAAGGGCTACGGTTAGAGTTGTGTCTTTTATAAACTGGTGATATCCGTGGATTTCCCTGGTCACCTTTCTGACCCCCTGCTCACTAAGCCATCGTGCCCAGGGTTTATTGAGCCATTCCAAATCTCTGAGTGCGTTCAGGCAGCTCCATTTCCTAAGGAAGAGCCAAACTTGCAGTTCTCTGCCTAAGACCAAGTGTAGGTGGCATTGCCCGCGAGACCAGCCCCGTCTGTCAGTGTGCCCGGGGCAGCTGTTGTGGCTGAAGCATCTCTTGGTTTATTATTCCTGGGAGGAATTTTTGAACTACAAAAATAAGAAAAGTCCCTGGATCCTAACAGCTGAAATATTTTTTGTGGTGATCTTTTTTTAGACCATTTCATGCGATATATATAATGAGGCCTCTCTTTTGACTCATGTGCAAATGAAATTCTGTATGGAAGAGGACATAAAAATGCTTTTAATATTTAGAAAGGTTTATTTCCATAAAACGGACATCATAAAAACCCACGTATAGCACCTAGCGATGTGATTTTAAAATAAGACCTATATGTGCTCATATATTAATACATTTTCATTTTCAATAATGCCAGTAGATTTCAGTTGGGATCATGTACTTGATTATCTATTCTGTAGAAAATGGTAACAAAGACCTACCCCGAGAAATATGAGTCCAAGAATTTCACCTAAGACACCTCAACACTGTCCTTTCTGGTTGAGCCTAGTGAACGCTTCTCCCAGTGATCACCAAGCTGGAGTAAAAAGCTGAAGCAACAAAGAATCTTTTACATCGCGTGGTAAGTTTTGCAGTTTCCTCCCGTAATTAAACATCTGCCCCTCTTCCAGTCTGAATAGGCCGTCGGCATCGAGCCTTTTGATTCTGTAATCCCTTTATCTGCTAGATTTAAAGAGCTATCAGAGATCTCCTTGTGCATATGCTTACAGACGCTGATCACCACAACTTACACTTCTCTCTGAAGAGATTGATCTCTAAATCTCCGTAATAGGAAGATTTTATTTTTCCAGACCTGAAATTATTCTTTTGGCTTTTTTTCCCTGAACCTTTTCTGTTTTCTTTTTTCTGGGGGGGGAGGGTGGCTATCAGAAGGTGCCGCAGTATGTGCCAGTATGAAAAGGATGCAAAACTTCGTGGTAAGATTAGATTCATGCAAATTAGCTAGAAATAATTGTTTCCCTCTTCATCTGAATCCACCTGAGCTCCGTGTTGTTCTCACGGAGACTTGTAACAGCATGAGGGTTGTTATGATTAGTTCTGTAGCTGATTATGATCTGATCGCTTCATTCAAGTTGTCTGGACTGCTACTGCGAGTAACAGGAGTGAAATCTGCAGAGGTTTGTATTAATCTTTAATGGCTCTGGAATGCCCGGGACGCGCATTGATGGTATTTTAGGAGTGACAATTGCAATTATATTATTCAATATTATAGTATTTCTGTTCCGAAAGCGTTTTAGCTAACACATTTTTATGACATTAAGTGCGAAACTTCCTCTGATTCATATTCATTGTAAAGAGAAAACATTTTTTAATATTTCAGCAAATAATCCTAGAGAAATTAAGCATCTGTGGATTGTAAAGATCTGAATTAGTGAATTGGTTGGCCTCTGAATCAAATATTTCCTAGGCTGCAATTCCTGTAAACGTTTGTTTAGAATGAAGTGTTAAAATGTGATTTCTTATCTTCAGGTAGGTCAGCCGGCCTGGCTGGCTGTGTTGTGAGCGAGCTAAGTTACTCTGAACGTAGGTCTTGTAGGTCACTGTGTTTCATAGGAGCACTTCTAGTACAGTATTTATGAGAAGTTCACAGCTGCTCTTCCTCCCTGGAGGTGTTCCAGGCCAGGTTGGATGGGGCTCGGAGCCCCTGATCCAGTGGGAGGTGTCCCTGCCCATGGCAGGGAGTGGGACTGGATGGGTTTGAGGTCCCTTCCAACCCAAACCATTCCATGATTCTATGAACCTAACTGGGAACCACACAGTGTACAGCTCTGAATCCTAAACCATCTCGGTACCTTTGTGTCCTGCTCTGAAATCAGAAATTTGTAATATATTTCTTCTTTTGATTCTGGTCTTAAAATGAGACAGGTTCACTGCTTGCATTTAGAAGGCAGAACAGGAGATCTGAGGAACTATTTCCCTGTTAGTTGAGGACCTGCAGCATGCAAAGTTCTCAAGCATTTTGAATGAAACGCTAAGGGGAAAACAGAAAATGTGACAAAACATGTTTTATTTAAATATAAAATAGCTGCTTTTCTAGGTAAAACGATATATGTAAGATAATCTACACAAAACCTCCCCCGGATAAAGCCCGTGTAGGTTTTTCAGTTGCACTCTTCACCTTCTTTGGGGTGGTTATTCCTTTGGAGCCCATCTTTACTGACATCTCTTTGCTCAGTATTTGAGTTATAGAAATAGAAATCAATTTACAAAACAAATAAGTTCTACAGCTTCATGTTCAAGTTCGTAAGTTTTTCAGCCCAATTATTTTCAGTAAATAGTTACCATAGTTACTCAAAAATTCTTCGTCTAAAATCAAGATTGAGGCCAATATTTGTTTATCGTTCCATTTAATTTAAATTGAATCGTCTCATGTGCGTTCACTCCAAGTTTGTTTGATCAACTCTTTTGCAACGTCCTCTTTGCAAAACAAAACCACGTTCACAATAGTGTCACTTCACGGGAGCTCACGAAACATTTGAGGGAGAAATCTGTCAGCTCTCGCGCTAATGAGTGCATGAATGCTGCTGCTAACAGAAACGTCTATTTCCCATCTCAGTCTGGAAACTTAGTTCCTATATTGATACAATTTCTAGAAGCAACACAATTGATAGGACGAGGGGCAATGGCTGTAAATTGGAGAGGGGCAGATTTAGACTAAGTGTAAGGAGGGATTTCTTTACGCTGAGGGTGGAGAGGCCCTGGCCCAGGGTGCCCAGAGCAGTGGGGGCTGCCCCATCCCTGGAGGGGTTCCAGGCCAGGTTGGATGGGGCTTGGAGCCCCTGATCCAGTGGGAGGTGTCCCTGCCCATGGCAGAGGGTGAGACTGGGTGATATTTAAGGTCCCTTCCAACCCAAACTGTTCTATGATTGTATTTTATTCTAATTGAAACGTTTTCTAATCAAATCCAGTCCTATTACAGTTCTTGAAAATCCTGACTAAACTCATTTCTTTGGTTGTCATTCCAAAGAATCATTTTGGCTCAGACGATCTCTGTTTCATCCATGTTACTTACAATTCTCTAACCCATTGTCCCCTTGTTTCATAACACTTCAATATCTGTATTTCTGCACTTTATTTCTCTAATTTATTTTTATCAATTTTCATTATCATTTTCCTTAGAAGTTTTCATTGGGTGCTTTTAAACAATGCATTGAACATGCGGGTTATTAGTTATTCAGACAGCAATCTCACACAAAATAGTAAAATATTTCACTTGTACTATATTGCTATATTGTCCTTTTCAATTTTTTCCTTTATTAGCTGTAGTTTTTTTAATAATTTATTCTTTAGGGATAAGCTGTATGCTATAACTTTAACTATAAAATGTAATATTTGTGTTAGAAACTCCTGTCCTTGCCTCTTTATATAGAGTGGTGCTAAGTTTAATGACATCATTTCTTCACTGTTCTAAAAAAATGTCTGTTTCTTCCCTCAAAGTTATATAGAATCATGGAATGATTTGGATTGGAAGGTACCTCAAAGCCCATCCAGTTGTACCCCCTGCCATAGGCAGGGACACCTCCCACTGGATCAGGGGCTCCAAGCCCCATCCAACCTGGCCTGGAACCCCTCCAGGGATGGGGCAGCCCCCACTGCTCTGGGCACCCTGGGCCAGGGCCTCCCCACTCTCATGGTGAAGAAATTCCTCCTTATGTCCAGTCTAAATCTGCCCCTCTCCAGTTTATCCCCATCGCCCCTCATTCTGTCACTCCAAGCCTTTGTAAACAGCCCCTCCCCAGCTTTCCTGGAGCCCCTTCAGGTACTGGAAGGTCGCTATAAGATCTCTTTGGAGTGTTCTCTGGGCTGAACAACCCAAACTCTCTCAGCCTGTCCTCATATGGGAGCCGCTTTAGCCCTCTGATCATCCTCGCAGCCCTCCTTGTAGCGGGAGATTCTTCTCTGTTACTAGGAAAAAAGAGGAATTATTAAAAATTATCTGAATTTTATCTTCATACTCCTGACAGGTTTGGTTAGTCAGGCAATCTGTTTGCAGTTTATATTTGCGCTCTGCTTGACAGGGACAGGCACGCTGTATTTTTGTATGGGTTGCTGGGTTTAGTACTACTAAACAGATATCTCAGTTTGTTTGTCCTCTGTAGGAAGGTTGCAGTGGCCACAACCAATCCAAAACCTGATGGTAAATCTTACATTTACAAATCATACATGAAAAATGAATCTTCTAACTGGATCTACCCTTTACTGCATGTCGTGTCTTGTAGGTGAAAGCATGCCTGTAGAACATAGCTTTTACCAACTCTTCTCGGGGTCTTCCCTTCCCTTTGAAGGAGTGAATGGGTTCAATAAAATTTTCAGACTTGCACTTCAGGGCCTGAAACACTGCCTGGGTCATAGCTGGTTTCTGAGGGATCATTTTGAGCTTATTTCCTCCTTATTTTTCCAGTGTGAGAGACTTTCTGCCTGTCCTCGACCCCTCTGTAGTGCGGGTGTACTTTCCTCTGCCCGTGGCCTGCCTTAGGACAAATGGTTCTGTGAGAGCTTTCGTGCTCTGCACTTCGGCTTCTGGCAGACAGTTGTGTTGGTTAATGTTGCTATTTATTTAGTGTGTTCATGGCAACATAAGGAATGAAAATGTTATTGCACTGTACAGGAGCTAAAGATCCTATTCTTTGCCTTTCCATAATACCTGTGTGATCCGAGATGGTAATTCTTCTCCCGGTGGAAGACAGCCTGTTTGATCGAGGCTTTTCCCCCTCCTGACTGATTCACTCACCCAATTCAGTCACTTCACGAGACAATGACATTTCTTGCTGGTTTTCAGGACAGTGTCTCTCACACAGACCGAGCTGTTGGCGTGTGTAACAGGTAGACAGCGTCTTGAGGAGCTCTAGGCTAAGCCTTTACTGCTTGGGTTTGCATGAGGGTTGTTCACTGAGCTGAGGTGGGAAGGGATGACTTGAACCCATCTATCTCGGTGCAAAACTATCAGAAATGTACCTATTCCATTGATGAAGTGCAGGAACACAATAACGAACAGTGAATATACAACATCCTTGAGGAGACACGTAGATGTCATCTAACTGAATTTCTCTACTTCCGAGTAGAAGACTGGTGGCTATAAAGAGCTCTTTGCCAGTTTGACCGTTCTACATTATGGCAGAAGAGTGTACTTGGGTAATTATTGATCACTTCCTTGTGGTGATAGCTGATGAGGTGTTCATGCTTTTGTTATTTAGATGAATCAGCTGCTGGTCCCTTTGTGCTGAATCACTTCCAGAGCTGGATGTAAGTATTTGGACAGATTTACAGTAGCTTCATGATTTTTACTCAGAGACATGCCAGCCTGCACAATTGTTATACTTGACTCATTGTCCTGCTGTGTCATGGAACAAAATACTTTCTTTTACGCTGTTCAAGAAGATCCTGGTTTCATCGCATTGGTCAAAGCTCTTAGATTAGATTTCTGCAATATTTTTTTCCAGTTAACTGATGCAGGTGATTGTCTTTGGATGTGGTTGTGATTTAGGCATGCATGAGGCAGCGTTTCATGCTCTATAGAACACTAAAGTGGTTTTGGCATGCTGGGAACACAAGTAGAAGATCTCTTTTTCTCTTAAACAGAAGAATATTGCATTGTCTTTCACAGGGATTATATTTCCAATTCCTTTTGGAATCCAAAGCTCATATGAAGACTTAACTATTATCTACTTGTTAAGTGGAGAATCTCCCTCTGGGCACGTGACACTAGCAGTTACAAGCCCAATTTGGCTATATGTTGAACTGATTGCATTCTAATTGTTCCAATACAATTTTAAACAATATTAATCTTTTTTTTTGAGGTTTCTAGTATTCACATACTATCAAAATACATTATTTAATTTGAATATACGTATAAACAATACTGAATTTATATGGATAAAAATAATCAAATAATTTTGCAGTTAAATATAGAGAGTGTTTATCTTTTAAAGTATAAATAGGTAGTTAATATGGACAGTACAATAGAATCATAGAGTTGTTAGGTTTGGAAGGGACCTTAAAGATGACCTAGTCCCACCCCCCCTGCCACGGGCAGGGACACCTCCCACTGGATCAGGCTGCCCAACCTGGCCTTGAGCACCTCCAGGGATGGGGCAGCCATGACCTCCATGGGCAGCCTGGGCCAGGGCCTCACCGCTCTCATGAAGAAATTCCTCCTTATGTCCAGTCTAAATCTGCCCCTCTCCAGTTTATACCCGTTCCCCCTCATCCCATCCCCACAAGCCTTTATGAACAGCCCCTCTCCAGCTTTCCTGTAGGGCCCCTTCAGGTACTGGAAGGTCGCTATAAGACCTCCTCTGAGCCTTCTCTTCTCCAGGCTGAACAACCCCAACTCTCTCAGCCTGTCCTCCTATGGGAGGTGCTCCAGCCCTCTGATCATCTTTGTAGCCTCCTCTGGACCCGCTCCAACAGCTCCATACCCTTCTTATATTGAGGATTCAATACAAAATGTACAATACGTACCTACAATGCCCACAGCTGAACTGTGTGCGTCAGCATTCCTGTAAGAAAAAAAAATGGGATGAGCGTAGATAGGTCCAGCGTGACCTGATGATTTTAAAGGTGTTTTCTAAGCAAAATGATTCTGTGATTCCGTGAGCTCAAATATCCATCTCAGTACTTCTAAATTCCAGTTTTTCCAATTGTTTGTTATTACTAGTTTTATTTCCAGATAACAACATATTCTCGGTACGGGTCCAAAGGGAACGGCTGGAAATGGAGCACTGGAGCAGCGATGTCCCAGGCAGGTGCCGGCAGCACCACGGACAGCGCCCGCAGGTGCGCGGAGCGGCGGGGTCAGCCCGGGCTGGAGGGGCTCCGAACCGCCCTATCAGTCTATGATTTACTTTGATAGCGAGAGTGCCGCGACTGACAGCTGGAACAGAGGGGCTGCGAGCGAAAGCACATTAATAAGGCATTCCTGCTTTGACCTTTCAGCCAATTCCAAATGAAATACATCTGCTCACTTTTTCTTTTTACAGATCAACACAAATAAGGATAAAGAAGAGTCCTCAGCCCCTGTTCCCCAGAGGTGTGTTAGACTGTTCGCTACAATCCGACATTCAATTGTCCCTGAAACAAAGCAATAACGTTAGAGAGAGCACTTAAAAAAAGCCCAACAAAACTCTGCATTCACTTGTAGAGATTTGGCTGGAGACTGATTCAATTATGGCTAAAATCAGTTAGGCAGCCTCCGGAATGGCATCCCTGTTGCATTTCCATGAGTGATGGAACCGGTTGTGTGGTGTTTTATCTCAGTAGTATAAATTTCTTAGCATCAGAGAGATCTCTTTAAAGGCAAGAAGTAAATATCAGAAATACAGGAAGTCAGAAATCAAAAAAGACCAAACAAAGCACGCTCACAAGAAGAGTTCACAAATGCTTCCGAACCCTCATTTCAAAAAATAAGACAGAAGCTAATTATTACTTTGGTAGGGAACCTTATATCCTGAACATTGAAAGAAATTAAGAGGAAAAGGTATAAATTTGTCACAACAGTGCTAATTAACATTCTATGATTTTTCACTCTTTTAATAGGTAATTTGCCACAGTGAGAGCATTTGAGATAAGTGACAATGAGGCTGCAATAGTATTTTTCTCAAATTTCTGAATTATTGATGAAAAGTGAAGATTCACATTACTCTTTTTCCTTTCTGTTGCTAATGGAATAACAAAATATTTGTATTTATAATTTAATGGGAATGTCAAGTTGTTTAATGGGTTAAACCACCTTATCAACGGGGAGAGAATATGAATTTCTAAGGAACAAACATGCAAAGTTGGAACCTTAAGGGCAGAAAAGGAGGTAACTTAATCGAATAAATTGACTGTCAGAGGGAGTTAGAATTCATCCCTGATTTTTTTTTCTGATAGAAGGGGTTCTGGGCCGTGTTTCTAAAACAGAGGTTTGAGGTAAGAATGGAAGTAGAAGTACCAGTATCTGTAGCCCTGAGAGCAGCGCGAAAGGGTGAAGTATGGGGATGCTCTTACCTGAAGGAGAGGGCAAGAGGGTGATGTGTTCCCTGGTACCTTAAGGCTAGGGTAACAGGGAAAAAGAGGTGTAGGAGTCTCTGCTTTCTGCACCCTGACCTTCCGTTGTCCCTTGCAGAGCGTTTGAAAGGATAGTGTTCCTTTGATCTATTTAAGAGAAAGAAACTGTGTCGAATCTCCGCATTCCCTAGCCAGCTGTCTTTCAGATCACATCTATATTATGGTAAGATAGTATGATATAAGATGAAGTGGCTGATGTATTTTAATTAACGCTGTCTTAAACACTAACGCGTGTTCTGCTTGGATAAGGACAGTTCTGTTTGCAGTAACTTAACTATAAGCAACTTGCAATCCTTCGGACGTGGCAGCTCCTGTACGCAGTGGGCGTTAAGTAACTTTTAGCAGTGTTATTTAAAATCATTAGTGCTTTCTTTCTGACTTGACTTGTTCAATTAAATACGGTCTTGAAGTGTGGGTTTGCCATTAATTCCATATGGTGCAACACAGAAGTTCAGTGATGAGGATGGCAGCTCAGAAGCCTCCTGCAAGGGGAGGCCGCGTTTCTCTGAGGGGCATTTTTGTCTGGGAGCCGTGATGTCCAGCAGGAGTTCTGCCTGTTGGAGCTCTGATGTTTACAGCAGATTTTCCATTGTAGTAATTGCTGAAATTATTTTTTTTTTTAACTTCTTAACAAAACCTTAAAACTATTGAAATCATCCAATGAGGGAGGCACTGGATTGCAATTTTGTGGGGGTGGTTTTTAAATGTGCAGTTGTTATGATAAAGAAAAATAAAAACAGCTCCAGAAAGACAAAACTTGTGCCTATCACCCTCAGAATTTCTTGTTTATGCTTTACGGAATAGTGCAAATATTGAGGCTGGCGGAAGCGAGCTCTGCTAGGAGAGAAAACAAGACAGAAGCAACAGTTGTTCTGCAGTCCCGTGTGATCATCGCCGTTTGCTTTGGTCTCATCTGCACATGGGTAATCGGAATCATAGAATAGTTTGAGTTGGAAGGGACCTTAAAAATCACATAAACAGTCCCTCCACAGCTTTGTTGTAGCCCCTTTCAGTACTGAAAGTTGCTCTAAGGTCTCCTTGGAGCCTTCTCTTCTCCAGGCTGAACAACCCCAACTCTCTCAGCCTGTCCTCATAATCCTGAACTCCAACTCGCTGCCTGGGCATCAGTGCCTCCTCCTCCTGTACGGGGTGGGATGTTTGATATCTGCTGCACTTCAGCTAAGAATATTTACTGAAGCCGGTATTTATGTGGAGGCAATCAGAGACTCATTAAACTGGTGAGTGTCCGTGTCAGTGGAACAGATGTAAATATATTGGGTAACATTAAGTTATGCAAACTTGGCGTTCCACTGACTCTGTAGTAAATGACACTGAGATTTTTTTCTTCCTGAAGTGGGTCATAGACCCCTCTGGTGACTCTGTGTTTGAAAACAGGCATCGCCACCAGCGGCGCAGGAAAGCGTTAGGAATAAATACGTAATAGTATCTCCTGTATTTCAAGCAAAAGTAATTCATCATCAGCATAGCCGTAGCTGTTAATGCAATTGTTTACACATCCATGATCAGGAAACACAAATGGTACAGTTCCTTTAAACATGTTTCTTGATTGCTTTGATTAGTTATTATCATGATCTTTATTACTATTATTACAATTGTATTTCTTGGTTACTGTCACAGGTCTCATTCTGCCAACTTTTTTTGTGTCCTTCTTGGAGTTTATCTCACCTCGCAAAGTTCTTGCCTTATCTTCCCAAGTTCACCTTCATTCCCTGTTTACTTTAACGGGAGGAATCAACTCAGATGTGGTTGTATTTTGAAAAAGACACTCTGCTGTGTGTTTTCTAAAGCAGGAAAAGTCTCTGTTTTGCTCCTGGTCAACTTGGCAGAGGGTGAAGTGCCGAGGCTGTAGAACGAAGAGGTGGAGAGCTGGAAGAATTAACCAGTTCCTGTCACCACATAGGATTTCTGCGCATGAAGTGTGAGTAAGAGACGGAGAGGTATTTATTATTGAAGTAGATATTAAACCCCCAAGTTCCCAAACCCAACAGCAGCCTCTCTCCAGCAGGTGCAACTCAATGACTTTGTCAGGTTTTGTCTCCTCAAAAAGCTGTTTCTGCATGCTGTGGGAGGCCTCCGTAAGGGAAGTAATGAAGGTATTGTAAATATATATGCCTAAATGTGAATATGAATTAAGGTGCGATTCAATAAGTCGGTTTTTCTAAATCAATAATGCACAGACACGCTTACTCATCGGCCACTTTCTGTTTGCGCTGTACACAGCAAAGCAAAAACCAACAGCCCCAAACCAAACAAAAATCCAAACAGAAAGCTGTCTGCGTGCGGTGCCGAGACATTACTCGCGCATGGTAAAAAATAAATAATGAAGGTTTCCACAGCAACCTAAGTTCTGTAGTGCAAATCAATGACTTTCACTCTGTTTTATTATATAACGATAGAACAGATATGCTATAAAAAGTGTGGGGTACAGCTGAAGTTACAAGTTTGGTGTGATCCTAAAATTTTACATGAAGTCATTGTTGTCATCGCAGCCCAGAAGGCCAACTGTGTCCTGGGCTGCATCCAAAGCAGCGTGACCAGCAGGGTGAGGGAGGGGATTTCTGTTCCTCTCTTGTGAGACCTCATCTGGAGTCCTGTGTCCAGTTCTGGAATCCTCAACATAAGAAGGAGATGGAGCTGTTGGAACGGGTCCAGAGGAGGGCTACAAGGATTGATCCGAGGGCTGGAGCACCTCCCATAGGAGGACAGGCTGAGAGAGTTGGGGTTGTTCAGCCTGGAGAAGAGAAGGCTCTGAGGGGACCTTATAGCGACCTTCCAGTACCTGAAGGGGCTATAAGAGAGCTGGGGAGGGACTGTTTGCAAAGACTTGTAGCGACAGGACGAGGGGCAATGGCTGTAAACTGGAGAGGGGCAGATTTAGACTGGACATAAGGAGGAATTTCTTCACGCTGAGGGTGGGGAGGCCCTGGCCCAGGGTGCTCAGAGCAGTGGGGGCTGCCCCATCCCTGGAGGGGTTCCAGGCCAGGTTGGATGGGGCTTGGAGCCCCTGATCCAGTGGGAGGTGTCCCTGCCCATGGCAGGGGGTGGGACTGGATGGGCTTTAATGTCCTTTCCAACCCAAACTATTCTAGGATTCTATTTACAAAGGTTTCTGTATGAAAAGTGTTGGTTTCTGTTGTTTTGGTGTCAGGAAGGCAAAAGAGAAGAATCTCTAGTCTGGCAGAATATTTGCACTGATCCAAATTTCCCTTACATGTAAAGTTTTCAATGACACGTTTCAGTTTCAGTCCACTATGAGGAATTCCAATTCAGGTTTTATGGAAAGAGTAGAAATGAAGGATGAACTCAGAGATGAAATCCAACAAGTACTTCACATTGTGGGTAGCTGTTCCTTGTGCAGCCCCTACAAAGTTTGCCAGCTCCTTAGGAGCTTTGGAAATTAATGAAATACAATTAAATTGCAGTATGAGGCAAATTGTGATCTTGCTGATGGTGCCAGCGGTAGAGGGCTCAGAGCATTCCCTGATTCTCTTCCTACTCAAATGCCAACCTTAAATGCTGCTACTGTACATTTAGTAAAATCCATTCTTTCCCCGGTGTTTTTAGAAGCTAATAACTCATTAAGCAGTTTAAGTGTGCTTACTTTAATTTCCACTGTTTGAGATCGTTTGGAAAGGTTTTCGTCAAAGCCGTAGGAGCCACACACCCACCGCCCTGGTCCGACACTGGGGTTCGAGGTGGGAACATCGTCCCTGGGGCCATCTCCCTCTGTGGATATCCCAGCGCTGGGCTTTATAACGGCGGGACGAGAGCATTTTCTTCCCTTCACCTGCCCTGAATTGGGATTTTTCCAGGTTTTAGGACCTGTTCCAGTCCCGGGTTGCGGAGGTTCTCGGGAGCAGCCGCTGTCCTCGGCCGGGATTGGGGTCACGGGGGGCTCCGTGTCCCCCTCGCTCCGTTCTCATCCAACAATTTTAGCGTTCTTTTCCGTTTGGAAAAGAAAAGAGCGTGGCGCGGGGCCGAGTTCGGAGGGGCGTGAGCGGCTGAGCCTTCCCGGGGCTGCCCGGTCCCGCGGGGGCTCCGCACTGCGGGGCTGCGGGCTCCGCACCGCCCGCCGGGCCGCTCCGGGTCAGGGGGCTGCGCCGCGGGGGCTCCGCGCTGAGGCGCTGCCCGGTCCCTCCGCCGGGCCGGGGGCTGCGCCGAGGTGGCGGAGCGGAGCCCTGCGGGGCTGTGGGCTCAGAGGCGCCCGCCGGGGGGGTGCGGGGCTGCCCGGCCCCGCCGTGTCCCGCGCGCCGCTCTGTGCGGGTCCCGCGCTGCCGCCCCCGCGCGGCGCGAGGCGGGGGGGGGGGGGGGGCGCGCTCTGCGCATGCGCGCGGGGCTCCGCGGGAGGGGGGCGCGCACCGAGCGCTTCGGCGGCGAGAGAGGAGGAGGAGGGGAGGAAGCAGCGTCCGCGCTCCGCGGAGCCGCATCCCGGACAGGCGCCGAGCGGAGCGGGTGCTGCTGCCCGAGCGGGCGGGGGGCCGCCTCCCAACGCCTCCCCACCCGCCCCGGCAGCGGCACCGCAGCGCCCCCGCGGAGGGGGAAGGGGCGGGGGGGGAGGAGAAGGAGGAGGAGAAGCCTCCGGTCGATGAGCAGCGCCCGGCCGTGCCCAGGGGAGCCGCGGCCGCCGCAGCAGCATGTGGAGCCCCACCGAGGAGGAGAAATACGGCGTGGGTAGGTGCTGGCACGGACGCCCCCGCACCCCCCGCACCTGGGGGCTCACCCCCCCTCCCGCCCTCTCCCGCAGCATCCGACACCGGGAGGCTGACAGCCCTACCCCCTCCCCCCGCGGCCGCTGGGCCCGGAGCTGCCCCGACCCCCTCCCCACAGCGCCGGGACCCGCCGTCTGCCCCCCCGCAATCACCTCGCTCATCGCCCCCTCCCGCAGCGGCTGCACCGGGGATGGGGGGGGGGGGGCTGCCTCCGCTTCTCCCCCATCTCCCTCCTCGCAGCAGCCGAACCCCAGCGCTGCCCCCAATCCGCAGCTTCTGGACTTGGGGGGCTGCCTCCTCCATCTCTCCCCCCGCCACTCCCGCAGCAGCCGAATCCCCCCACCTTCTCCTTCCCTCTTTCTCTCCCCCTTTCTCTTCCCCCTTCGCCATCCCCCAATCCTCCCTCTCTCTCCCCAATCCTTCCTCTCCTCCCATCCTTCCTCTCTTTCCCTTTCTCCCTCTTCCCTTTTTTTCTTCTCCATCCTCTCTCTTTCCTCCTCTTCCCCCTCTCCCCATCCTCTCTCCTTCTCCCTCTCCCTCCATCCTCTCTCCGTTTCTCCCTCTCTCTCCATCCTCCCTCTTCCCCCTCTCCCCGATCCTCCCTCTTTCCTCCCCTCCCTCTCCCCCATCCTCCCTCTCCCTCTCCCCCCCTCCTCGCCCCCCGTTTCTCCCCCTGTCCCGGTGTCCCCGCGGGGCGGTGGTCGCGGTCAGTGCCCCCCCCCCCTTTGGCGTTATCACACGAGCGTTTTTCTCCACGGGGAAGGAAAAAAAAAAAGCGGAGTTTCTGGTCGCACAAATAATCAGCAAACGAGTCGCGGAGCCCTTAATCTACTTAAGCGTGCGATTCCTTTCCCCCCCCCCCCCCCGCCTCCCGGTTTTAATCTGTGGTTTGCGGTGATCTTGTTTGTGTGGAGGGGAGGGAGCGGATTCGGCGCTGTGGCGTTAGGGGGCGCGGGGGTCTGTGCGGTGATGTGCGGGATGCGGGGGACGGGGACCCCCCAGGTGGGGCTCGAGGGGTCTGTGCGGTGATGCTTGGATCCAGGGGACAGGGACACCCCCGGTATAAGGGTTTGCGGGGTCTATGTAGCAATGTGGGGGATGCAGGGGACACAGACCCCCCCGGAATGGGGAGCATGGGGGGTCTGTGTGTTGATGCTCGGGATGCAGGAGACACGGACCCCCCCGGAATGGGGAGCATGGGGGGTCTGTGCAGTGATGCTCAGGATGCAGGAGACACAGACCCCCCCGGAATGGGGAGCATGGGGAGTCTGTGCAGTGATGCTCGGGATGCAGGAGACACAGACGCCCCCGGAATGGGGAGCATGGGGGGTCTGTGTGGTGATGCTCGGGATGCAGGGGACACAGACCCCCCCCGGAATGGGGAACATGGGGGGTTTGTGCAGTGATGTGTGGGATGCAGAGGACACAGACCCCCCCAGATGGAGATCACAGGGGTCTGTGCAGTGATGTGCGGGATGCAGGGGACAGGGTCCCCTCCCGGGATGGGGGGTTCGAGGGGTCTGTGTGGTGATGCTTGGATGCAGGGGACGGGGACCCCCCAGATGGGGAGTGCAGGGTGTCTGTGCGGTGATGGTCGGATTCAGGAGATGGAGGGCTCTGGGTGATGGGGGTTTTGCCGGTGACAGCCTGGCAGTGGGATGCGAGGGATGGGGACCCTGCTGGGTGGGGGCTCTGGGTGGTGGGGGCTCTGCCAAGAACACCCCCGGGCTGCGTGGGGCGCAGCGTCCCTTGTGTCAGCTCAGCGCCCGCTGTGCGAGGATCCGGTGCGTGAGGGCATCGCTGGGGTCTGAGGTGCGTTTTAGTGCGCAGTCGTTTCCCATCAGAGCAGAAAATGCAGAGGAGGGCAGACTTCAACTTCACTTCTCTCTATTTTGATTTAACGGTTTCTTTTTTTTTTTTTTACTATTTTTTAAAAACTATTGACATGCATAATGATACAAGTAGGTGTTCTGCCCCAATTACTTTCCTAAATGCTCCATTAAATTTACAGTTATCAATTGTTGATATTGATTTTTAAGTCCCACAGACTGTAGTGATGATGAACGTAAGAAAATAATTAAAAAGCTACCAGCGGTGCTTGCTCCAGAGCCTGTTACTCTGCTCTGTTACGGTGGGGTCTCGACAGTTGACTTGTGAGCCGTTAAAAAGTCTGATATTTATGGTGCATTTTGAGCATGTAGTCAACAAACACCAAAATGTATCAGTAGTTGTTCTTTTTTTCATCTTGTGCAATACATATCTTGCTCAGAACATTCCCAATGAAGAGAAGAATCAAGGAATTCATTTTTGTTTTAAAAAAAGGTGAAATACAGTGTGCTGGGTGTGACCCTGTGGGCGCGGGCAGTGCACGCAGGTGCCATAAATGAGAGTCCTTACCCACAGCTGCTGCAATATTGGCAGCAGATGAAGTTAATGAGCTTCGTTACATCTCAGCTGAGATGTCCAGGTGTCCACACTCGCTCATCCCTTCCCTGCCGGTGAAAGTCCCCCTCTGTTGTCCCAGCGCTGAACTTGCTGGTGGAATTGTAAGAGATGCCTCAGAAAAAGCTCATTTTCCAGGTCTGGTTGGTTTTCCTCTGTCCCGTCTCTGCCGCCGCTTCTCTCCGCTGTGCTGCAGGGTTTCATAGCCAGAGTTGTGTTTGTTTGCGTTAGGCCTGTGCTCTCAAATACAGGATGGAAAAGTAGGTGAATTAATTTTTTTTTTTTACGGAGGAAAAGAAAGGAAATCTCCATTCAGGTTGTAAACAAGTGTGGAAGAGGCATCCGGAAGAGCGAGCCGTGAATGGAAACAAGCGTCACGCCAATGAATAGTCTGCGGGCTCCAGGATGTTCCTGGGGTGTTGGGTTTTCTTCTTCAGACAGCGCACGCGTAGGGAGGTCTGAGCTAATGCTTAAGAGTTTTGGTCATCTCTAGGCAAGTTTGATTTTAATCTTGGGTAGCTTTAATTACTTTTTGTGTAATTGAAATTGGTTTGGTAATCATCCAGAGAGGGAGAATAGGTGAAAAATGCTACTTATGGCTGGAGTTCAGGTACTAGAGGTGAGGAAAGGGTACGAGTTTATTTGGAAGTAGATGAGTCATTGCTTGTGGAGAGCTCATTTTTGTGCATTTTGGGTAAACCAGTCTATAGAACGTGCAGACCTTGAGATTTGCTGATAGGAGATGCAGTAGCAAAGAAACAAAAGAAAAAGACTATATTTTTTTCTGATACCACTTGTCCTGATTTCCCAAATAAAATTCTATGTGCAAAAGTACTTTTCTTGGCATGAGCTCCTGGTACGAGGTTATGCCCTGGGCTTCAGTAGTTTGCTTTTATTTTTACTGCCGTCCACCCAAAAAACCCTGTGTACTTTCTCTGTGCTCTTGTTAAATCGTGGAATGTTTTTGATGCGCCTTTGGATTTAGGTGATAGACTTTATGTCCCTGCCAATATAAGTTGAGTGGGGAAAAAAAACCCACCTGTTTTTGCCACTGGAATGCCAGAAGGAGCTTTCAGATGAAATCGGAAGGTATGCTTGGGCACCGGAGCCTCTGCAGTATCGCCTGTATCCAGGGAAGTGGAAGTTTGAGATGAAGTGCTTAATTCTGATACTATTCTCTTTCTTGGAAGTACGTTGTGTTTTCTTCTTACGTGGGCAGCTGCATCAGAGATGAGAATTCGTAGAAGCTGTTCCTGCAGGGAGGCACCAGGGTCCCTCTCGCAGCCTGTGGGCACAGAAGGGCTTCGGCTTTCAGGGAGTTCAGGCAAGAGACATCTTGTCCGCTTGTCGGAGCCTCTTGGCAGATTCTCCTTTGCAGCTACACGGACCACAGGAGGCCTCGTTAAATGGGCTGAGGTGGAGGGCAGTGGCTCTTGGTGCTGCTGAAGTTCTCTCTGCCTGCCCAGCTGCCATTAAAGAAGTTTTCAATGCTTTCAGGTGCAGAGCGCTCTGGTACTGCCCGGCTCTCTGCCGGTCACTGGATACTCATGCAACAAAGATAGCAAAAGACTGCTCAGGATATTTCTAAATAAATAATTAAGTTAAACACTCACCTGAAAACACTGATGTTCTTGTGTTTCACAGCTACCTCCACCTGGTACCTGTTGTGGGTAATTCCCTTCTCTCCTGTTTGGAAATGCTGATTTTCGGTGCCTTTACTGCTGCGAGTTTCAAACTCCATCCCTGCTGCTGCGAGGCAAAGGGCTCTTCCACAGGTGCTTACAATAACCAGTTATGAAAACAATTAGTGAGGTTTCTAAACCGATTATTGAGGATAACGAGCTCGCCAGCCCTCTAGTGTTTTAATGTTTTTAAAGCAGTCTCTGTCTCTAAGAAAATATTTATTAAAGTGATCCAATTCGTTCTATTAGCCTTCTAAAGCAAGTATTAAATTGTAATGAACTAAAAGAAAAAGCGAAGCAGAGAGAACTCTTTAGTAAATAACAGTTAATTAAAATTTGGCAAATGTGTGGGAGCTGATTATGTATTTCATTAGGCTGTTGGTTTCTGCCCCTTCACTGTTGTACGAGCAGCACATTTAGGTGATTGTCAAGCAAGTGGGTTTGGGTTGGTTTTTTTTTAGATGTAGTTAATCCTGTACTTGTTTGACTGACCACGTTAAATACGTGTGAAATCATGGAGAAGGAGGAAAACCTGCCTGCGTAAACAGCACCTGCTCTCAGTTTATTCAAAGAATTAGTGTGAAAATGTGCTAATTGTTTTATTTACAATGAATTTTTTTATCTATATTTTCACCACTTAATTGGTGGCGATGAAAAGTAAATCCCTAAGCACGAGTACATGTACCTAATATTGCCTGTGCTCCTCCTAGGAACAGATGGAACGTGGTTAGATCTTGGTTACAGTTCTGTGCTGCGGCTCCTGCTTTCTCATCAATACCTTGATTTTTGGTTTAGGGTTTTTTTTTTTCCACCCTGTCACTAAACCTTGGCTTCCGTGTTTCCTGGTCCATGTTTGTGTTTGGACAAACAGGGCTGCAGAGCTCATGAGAAGTCTGCCTTCCCTCACCAGGTCTCTTGGCTCGCTGCCCTATTTCTACCTGTTTGTGGAGAAGGCAGCTGCTGACCGAGGGAGCGCTCCAAGCTGATCGGTATCGCGGTGTCTCTGTGTCACCGAGGCGGTTTGTCACAGGCTTAAAGGGAAAAGTTTTGGAGAGAGAGGAAAAAGTCCATCTTCATTAAGGTGGGAAGCAGCATGGATCATTGCAACTGGGCTCTGTGTTGTGGGACAACACGTATTTCATCTTCTCTCTGGTAGAACCCATCGCTGTTGGCAGCGGGAGGGAGGTGAGCGAGGGCGCTCTGTAGGGACCTGGCTTGCAACCAGAGCTGAGTGTGGAGATGTGCCATGCCAGGCGGCTTTGGGAAGGGGTGGGAGTACCTGGGGACCCTAGTTACTAGTCACAAAAACTGGGTGATAGGTGGATTGAAGTCATTTTTAGTTCCATTCAATATTATTCCCCTAAGGGCCTTTTTTGTTTGTTTGGTTGGTTTTTTTTCCTTTTTTTACCCTTAGGACTTAAAAATGCACAAAGGAATTTGTCAGTTGGGTCATAAAGGAAATGTCTGTGAGTTGTTTGACTGAAGAATGACTCACACCTTGAGATGTCTCTGGAAAAGAGCGACTCCCAGGATGCACCCGACCGGAGGCTTTCGGTATAGATGGGGAAGTTTAAGGAGGTGTCATTTTAACACAGTGGGTAATTTTCCTTTCAGTCTGGGGTCCCTCTGTGTTTCTGCAGTTGATGAGATAGCGTGGAGATGGATAAAATGTTTGTGGGAAGAGGTAATATATTTTGGCTCGTTTATTCAGAAAAGACGAGCCAAAACCCATTGTGGTTACTCATGGGAATACCTGCTCTGCAGAGCTGGGTGATAATTAATCTTTAAGATATTACTAGTTTGAGATCATCCAAATACCTGTTGTCTACAAGTACGTTTACAGTAGAAATTAGGCTAAATTTTGAACCTGCAAAGGGAAGCAATCGGATGGGTATGTTTAGCAGTTTATCATGTGGTTTGTGTGGGAATGTAGGCGCGATCTTGGAGTCGGAAGTGGTAGTGTTGCAGTACAGGGTTAACTTGTGAAGCTCGGATGGCTTTGACAGGAATTTTCTCCATTTATTTGTAGTTATGCCATATTTTGTATTCAGTGGAGACCTTCAGGACTTCAGCTGCTTGCCAGTAGAAGGGGGCAAAAGTGCTGTGCCTCTGACCTTATCCACAGCACAGAAAGGATTTTATATTTAGACTGGTTTCCTAAGGGTGGAAATTTTTAAGCGTTCGGGCTTTCTGTCTTCAGCTAACAGTACCTCTCAGCCAGTAAGGAGCGGCGTTTTGTGATGAGAGCTGGCGGTTTGAGGCACTCGGCTCCTACAGGTTTGATGGGCATTGGTACCTGGCTGGGGAAGAAAGAATTTCCTGGAGTTCCTGCAGGTGGGGGTGCAGATGAGCCGCTCCTCACTTACTGGGAAGACTGGATGATAAGGTTCTATCAGAACTCTTCTTGATACAGCTTGAGTCCCAGGGTGCCCAGGGACGGGGCTGCGGGTAGCGGAAGAGTAAAAGGCTGATGGTGCTGCTTTGCTTTGTCATGGGACTGTTGGTGAAACAGGGAATGGCAACGGGAATATCCATTGGTAGGAAACCAGGCTTTTCATGTTTACTCCAGGCACAAGTTGTTTTGCTTTCTTTTTTAACGCAGCAGGTATCAGCGCTCCTGGTTCTTGGAAAATGTAGGTAACTTTGGGGAGTTTCTTATCGGTATGCTTTGAGTTTGAGTTGATTGTCGAGCCTTTAGTACGGGAAGGGAGATTCTTCAGACTGAAATCGGTGAGGAGATTTCAAGTTGCTTCTCTTCTGAACAGTTCAAGGTGTAGGAATTTGGTGTGTGAGTATGAGGCAGTGGTGCAGGCCGTGGTTTGCAGTTGTTTGAACGAAGAGGAGAGTTTTTTCTTGGAGTTTCTATTAATCCTTCTGGCGGTAGCCTTACAGGCGGTGGCATAGCTCAGCTGGACTTGATGCTCACTGGCTTGCAAAGCTTCTCTTTTCAGCAGTTCTGAACTTCGAAATCTGGGCCCAATGTAAACATCAGGGAAATGTCTCAGAACTGTTACCAGATCTTGTGATCTAGAAAATTCTCTACCATCTATTCGGTGGCGTTTAAAGCCCACAGAAGGGGGGTAATTGGGAATGAGGACAAGATCTTTCTTTTCATATGCACAATGACGTGTAGATACACAAACTTTTCTGATTAATGTGTTCAACAGTCATTTGGAACATAGTTCTTAGATGGAAGAGCTGTAAATCCCTGACAAACTCGAAAAACTTGTGTCATCGGTGGCCGTGCGTGTTTCATTGATTTGTGCCTTTGAGGAACGGGAGCTCTCTTCATACGTGGATGTGAAAACACTGACCGAAGAATGGAGAGTCATTGGAAGATTATTCAGCCGTGAAAGAGCCTGATGCAACTTTTTCTTCTGCTTCAGAGAAATTTGTGTTAGTTTTTATAGTGAATTATTGTGTTCTTAGCTGGATTTTCACTGAGGAAGAGGCTGAAGGAAGCATCTAGTAGGATCTTGGTTCAAACCTGGTTGCAATTGACAGCAGTCTTTCCACAGATTGTTTTTAAGTTATGAGTAAGCCTTAATATCACTACGCTTTACCCTTTATGTTATTCCATTCCACAGTCTGTGTTCTCTGAACCTCAGTGCAAAGAGATTAAATGTCTCACTCAAATGACTGATGTTACTATCAACCCCCCATTGGGGTTCTTCCATGTCAAAATTTACCTTATGATCTCTTCTGGATCCTGAAATCATCTCTTAAGATTTTTTTTCTAGCTGCAATTCCTTCCTCTTAGTGATATTTTAGTGTTTGTTTAAACAACGAGTCTTTGGTTAAACCTTACTGAGGGTAGTGGGAAGATTGGTAACGGCGGGTTTGAGCAGACCAAATGCTTTCAGTATAGTTGTGAGCGATTACTTAGCTTAAGGATAAGACTTCCCTCTTGTCCCACTTCAACACTGGACTACGTTTTCTTTTCTTGAGTCTTTCTGGATATTAAGCCTTAATAAAAGCTTCTGACAAGTGGTGCCAGCTAACTCTTGGTGGTGAAAAGCAGGTCATTCTGCTTTCAGAGGGGAGCTGGTACCGGTTTCTCTCTGAAATGAGAACAAAGATTTGTCTGGATGTTACAGGGTAAGGAAGCTTATGCGCTGAAGGCTTCTAGTGTTGGCAGTGGGTAGTTGATGGAGTGGTGAATTGGTTTGTTTTCATTATGTTGGAAATCAGTCTGTGAGCTACTCAGCATGCTGGTTTAGTTCTGTGTTCTTTGGTAGGTGGCTTATTGTTCTGGAAATCTCTTATTTCTGTGGATTGGAACAGTGGAGGACTCTCACTTCCCTCTAAATGTGTTTATGAATGAGATCATGGAATGACTTGGGTTGGAAGGGACCTCAAAGCCCATCCAGTCCCACTCCTGCCATGGGCAGGGACACCTCCCACTGGATCAGGGGCTCCGAGCCCCATCCAACCTGGCCTGGAACCCCTCCAGGGATGGGGCAGCCACCACTGCTCTGGGCAACCTGGGCCAGGGCCTCCCCACCCTCCCAGGAACACATTTCTTCCTAAGATCTCATCTCACTCTCCCCTCTTTCAGCTTAAAACTGTCCTGTCCCTGCACTCCGTGACTAAGGCCCCTCCCCAGCTTTCCTGTAGGCCCCTATATAGACTTTGGTCTACATGGTACAGTGCTCCCCGTTTCTGTCTGACATCCTCTCTCTTGGGACTGAATGATTTGCAGCTCAGTTTTTGATAAACCAAAGAGGCAGCGGCCTAGTTTCACTGCATTTAGTGAGGCAGGATCCACATTTTTGCGGGATAATTTTGCCCTGACATCTGCCGTTGCTGACTGTACGAAATGGAGTGCCCTCGAGTGACAGGGTGAACGGTCCGTGTGTCCGTCTGAAGGCTGTGTTGATGGCCGCTCCTCTGGTGATGCCGCCTTAGCATGGGGAGAGCTGGCGTGGGGCGCAGGCCGGCCGGCTCTGGAGCCGATGGGCCTGCTGTCTGCCGGCCGCCCAGCTGAGCATCCGCGTGGAGCGCGTGTGCCGCTGCCAGCTCCTTGCTCAGTCATCCGCGCGGCGATTTGCAGCTCTCCATTCTGCCCACTGGCTCTTCCCTTTCAGTACCTTGGTCTGATCGGAATGATGAACAGAGTTGCACTGCTCTGGGAGTTTTGCTTTTTCTGTTTCTCCGGTTATCTCTGCATTCCAAGGGTTTTCCCCACAAGGAAGGTTGCTCTTGAAGCATTGGTCTTGCAAGAACAGCTTCTCTTTTGTCTCCAGGGAAGCAGAGGTAGAAAACCGGCTTCTCTCTCTAACTTTCCTGATCGCAACAAGGCCCTAAACTGCAACACCGATCTCATTGTTTTCAGTTCTGGAGTGGCTCTGTGGGTGGAGGATGCAATCAGAGAAAAAGAGGGTTTTCCCAGTGTTTCAGATGATGCCGTCAGCATTAAATAACGCATGTTTGCTTAAGTAAGATAAGAGGTAAGAAATTCTTTAGGTCTCATGAAAAAAAGCATCTTCAGTTATACCAGGCAAATATTTCATTCTTTTTGTTTTACTAGCGAATAGTTTACCAAAATGTCAAAGTTCTTGTGTGTGCGTTGAGAGGTTTCTTAGCAGTCTCGTAAGCTGCTGCCAGATGTCCGCACAAAGTTCTTGTGTGCAGGCAGTAGGGGCTGAAGTACTGGATTTTCAGTTAAGGAGCTGCTGTGGTCTTCCCTTCCTCCCCGTCATGGGAAGTGCACGAGCTTGACTGTAAGCGCCCGAATAACCTTAACATGTCACGAACTCACGTAGCAGTCAGACGGGTGGGCCAGGAGTCATGGCACAGTCATTGTAAGATGGGATAGGATGCAAACTGCTGTGGGATGTTACCTCTGGTTTTCCAGGTGTGGTTGTGACTCGGTGGTGCTCTCTCGTAGTTAGCCCCACACCAGGCTGCGTTCTGGTATAACCAGGAGGGTGATGGAAGCCATTCCTCCTATGGGGCGTCACTCTTTGGGGCTGCATCTGGAGCACCGCGTCTCACGCTGTGGGGTGTAAGATGAGGAGATGTGAGGAAGCCGCACGTGATGAGAGAGGAAGGTCTGCGAGGCCTGGGGTGGTACAGCCTGTACAAGAGAAGGATAAGAAGGGGTCTGGTGTGCGGTTAGCTACTTTCTAGGCGGTTATGGACAACACAGAGCCAGAGACTTTCAGAGTTGCACAGTGAAAGAAGGAGCAGTGGTGGCAAATGACAATGAGGGACATGGGTTTCCGCAGTGCGTACTGTAAAGCGCTGGAGCAGGTTGCCTGGAGAGGTGCTGCAATCTCCATCCTCCAGGATATTCCAAGCTTGGGTGGTTTCTTACTGCATTTCCTGGAGTCCAACAGTGAAGCTTAGCCACATCTGGCTCACGCTTGCAGACTGTGGAACGCAGCAGAGCGGGATGGCTGCGTGTGGTATGGGCAGTGTTTTTCCCAGTGTTTTAGGTACTGGGAAGAGGCAGAAATGTTTTAGAAACTGGAATGACCTCCATCTCTGCTTAAAGAGGAGATACTGCTGCCTTTACTTCCCACGTAGACGGCACGATGTATGGATGAAGGACTTCTGTACCTCCACAGCGGGAGCTGAATGACCTGGAACAGATTTGCAGGAAGGGGATGAGTAACTGGGATAGATGCCTGCAGAACTAGAAGCTCAAAATCAGTTCCTTAGTGGAGCTAAGGTAGTGGACGACACTGTGGGGTTTTGGTCTGTTGCTTCAGCTGTACCTCATGTCCTCAGGATGTGCAACGCTATTTTAAACGGCTCATGATTTCTGAGCCTGGTCTCTATTTTTGTCTTGGAGGGTAGGGGAAGGGTGCTAGCAATAATTCAGTTTGCCAGTGAATGATCACCTTTCTTCCCAGGCATCTGTTTCTTTTTTTACAGGAATATTTTCATAGTGGTGGTATGACTCAGTCGAAAGAGGCGGCGTTGCTAGGCAGCAGTTGGAGCACTTTGCAGATGCCATGTGATGGCAGTAAGCTGCCTTGTAATAATCCATTGGTGGCAATATTCCTGGCTGGGCTTCTGTATTGCACAAAGAAAGCAGCATCTCCGACAGGAGCAGATGCTGCCTAGCAACTGCCATTGCTCCCGGAGCAGCCTGAAATACCTTCACTTAATTGTGGTGTAATTTTGGTCACCCACCAAACCTGAGGTGTGACAAATTCCTTTTAGTTCTCAAGTATTTTTTTCTTCCTTGAGGTTTTGCATGGAAGTTAATAAAGACCATTAATAAGGTCAAAAAATTCTTTAGCCTTCTTCTAAGTCATGTCTTTTGTTTAATCCCTACTCTTCGATTGTAATGTTTGGATGGCTTTTAATCAGCTTTTGATAATCTTTTTTTTATGTGTGTGTGTGTATTACATTAGCAACTGGCAATTCCAATCGGATTAGAGCCCTGTTCTGTCATCCGCACCAGCACACGGCGAGGAATGCCCTCCCTGCAAAACACTCTGGTGCTTTATTTCAGTTTTTTAGGGTGTAATTGGGAATGCCCTCTCCCTCGCACCCAAATCCTTTACGTTGTCCATCTTACTTAAGCTGCAGAATGTTTTGGGAGTGCCAGACCTGCTGTTTGTTCCTGGTTTTCTTTGTAAAAGTACTTGCTGAATGTGGCCTGGACTTGCAAATAGATCTAGATGTGTCAGATTAATTTCTGCCTAATAATTGAAACCCTCACCTACAATTAATCATTTAAATACTTGGAAAGTGCACTGCGGAGGTGAAACTGTTCTTTTAGGTATTTGTAGAATAGAAGGAAAATGTTTTCATTTTAATTTCCTTGTGGTTCTGCTCCCTTGTCAAATACCATCAGAGTTTAACCGTGCGAGCCACGAAGCTGCCAGGTTCAATCAAACAGTTCCACAAAAATGTAATCAGACTGGCCTTTAATTTTGTTACAAAAATTGGAAGGGCTTTTTCCTTCATAAACTATATTTTTCAGTCATTTAAATTATTAAACCCACAATTTTGTGTTTGCAAGGGCTCCTCCTCTTTACTGGAGGAAGGTTTGTGGTTGAAAGGCTTGGCGGGGAAGGTACAGGGGGGTTGGAAAGTATTAATTCTGTGCTGCCCGTGGGCGGCATTGTGCAACGCGGTTGCCTCGCAGAAAGGTAAAGCTCAATCTTGGCTCTCAGCTGTCTTTTCCACTGCGTGGTAGCTGTATCGATGCTGGTTTTTTCTTGCACAGTCACATTGCTGTGGCTTGGAGACTTTTCTCTGTCTGCCATGTGGAAGCACAAAGAATTAACATCTTGGAAAATTAATTATTCAGAAAAGGTAGTTTGCGAGATTCTAAAACCGTAAATACTGTGGAGAGAAGAATAGAAATCTGTTGTGCCTCTTTATTTTTATTCCCAGAGGGCACTGGTGATGCGAGATCTGAGCAACTCAAACCCACTCTCTATGTGTTGCCCAGTGACGTGGGGGCTTCTGGGGTGCTGTGGATCTTAGAAGTGGGTGTAGTTCCAAACCGTCTGGGTGGCTCTGTGGAAGAAAAAGTGTGGAAAGCACTATTAAATACATGCATAAAATTAATACTTAAAAATTAACAACTTAACGCAGTCCCGATGCATAGATGGCTCAAGTTGGGGAAAGGTACGTCCTCGCCCCTGTTCTAATACCCTTCCTTCGCCTCCTTTTAGGGAAAAGGCCTCTTAAATTTTGAGCCATCTTTGGTCTCAACTACTACAGTGACTCTTACATGGAGCCTCTATCATCATCTAAGTATTGGAGGGAAGAAAATAAAGCGTATCTTATTCACTGTTAAAACTAGCTTATGCTGTTTGATACTAGACATTTCTAATAGATGGATTCGTATGAAAAAGCATTTTAAGGAAATGCTTTAAGGAAATTGTAACATTAATTTATCAGTCTGAAGTAATGACATTGTTTTTTAAAGATTAATCGATATCGATCAATTTTAGACTCAGAGATTGACTTATATTCCGTGTTAACTAGTAACAGTGATAAGTAGTAGTAGCTGGATATGAAATTCTTTATAAGGACAGTGAAATTGGAGTGTGATATATGTGTTTACTCAGAGTAAATCTGAACACCAAATTCTTGGCTGGTATGAGTTTAAAATATGGTTCTGTGTTATAAAGCATAAATTATACCCTCAGAAAACTTCAGAGCTTTGACTCTTTGACTTTTGTAGCGCAGGACACAAGGCCGTGTCTGATAGTGGGATTATAAATTGCATATATATAGGGTATGGAGCTCAGTAATTCGAGTGTGGAGCAACACAGCTGCAGCTGCGCTTCTCCTGTGCGTTATCCATCCCTTCTGAAAACAGTTTGGTCGAGGATACTTGGGGCATGATTGATGCAGAACCCAAATAACTGCAAGTTGAGTGTAGTGCAGAGCATTTATAAAAATTAAATGGCAGACTTGAACCTGAAAGCGTTGTCTGTGTTCTGCTTGTGTCATCGAAAAATATTGCCAAGATTTTAGTAAGACAGATAATAATGAGTTGAAAACTAGAAGGAACTGTCACAAAGGCCAAGATCTGTCTTTTGAAGCTGTGAGTAAACAGATACGGGTTGAAAGTTAGCAAAATTGATTGTTACAGTAGTTTAAGGACTTTTATCGTGTTACGCAGCTAAAAAGGACACAGTGAAATTAAAAACAAGGCCTGTTCACAGCTGATAATGTGGAAGGTTGCAGGGTTTTCCCCCAGAGTTAATTCATAGAGTTCATTAAATCTTGGCCCCACCAGCATCTTGGGGTAAAGAAAACATCAATGTTGGGTATGTTCTAGCGGTGATGATTCCTGTTGTGGAAGAGAGAACATGAGAAATAAGTAATAATTCAAAAAAGCCCTACTTCATGATCAGAGGAATATGATTCAGATTTGGCAAAGGAAGAGGGGACAACATAAATATGGAAACATCTTGAACCAATTTTGTTTCTTGGCCCTTGTTGGAATCTTTTCATTGATATGCCTTGGAAGGTGGGAAGGGAAAGGGCAGGAAAAGGGCCCTGATCCTTTATGAAAATAAACATATTGCTTATTATGGGCTGAACTGATATTTTGTATCATAAATAGAACAGTGCGCAATGTCAGAATATTTTTGTAGGCTTTACTGTGTGTAGAAATAGGTTGAAAAATTGGAAAGTACGTGCAGGCGGCTTATAGCTGTGCCAGTTCAGTGTGCCGTGGGCTATTTTATGTATGTGCTAAGAAAAAATGATGTTTGGGGGGAACGAGCGGCTGGATGCCGCACGATCTTCCTGTGGATGTCCCGTCCTGGGTGGTACTGTGGCATTTTCCTCCTCTTGCTTTGCCTTTTCCCACTGTTCCTGTACAAAATGTGCCACATTTTGATTGCTGTGTTTGTTGTGGAATTGACATAATCCATTTGAGGAAAAATGATGTGTGGAAGCGTTGTGACCCAGGTGAGCCTGGGAGGGGAGTCTGGGACAAGGGAAATAGAAGGAATGGCAAAAGGAAGTCGTGTTTTAAATTGTACCACAGCAAAAATGAAACCAGCTCTGTTATTTAGGCAGGAAGTAATAACGGCACACGTGGAATCTGATTTAGCATTTCTCTGACTGTGGATTGCATTCTTCCTTTTGGCCGTGCTGCTGTTCAGATGAGGTGACAAATCGATCGGTGGCAAGGGACAGCGGCAGTGATTCCGCTGTGAGAGCGGCCGAGCCCCACGCCCGTCTCTTCCAGCGCCCTGCCCGTGGCTGCAGCCGAGCCCGGACGGGTGAGATGCTCTTCCCAGACCTGGGTGCTCGCTGGGTTGGGGGCTTGCTCAGCCTGGGGTGGCACACAGCCCCGTGGGCTTGAAACCAGAGTGGTTTGTTTATTTTTCATCATCCACAGCACATCGTGAAGGGTTTCACAGTTTATGCACTGTGTGGAAAAGCACTTTATTAAATGAAGTCTTGAACTCTTCACTGCTGTTTCATTTGACGCTGCTCTGCTTCTTGTACTGGAAGGGATCATAGGCTCACAGAACGGTTTGGGTTGGAAAGGACCTTAAAGATGTTCCAGTCCCACCCCCTGCCATGGGCAGGGACACCTCCCACTGGATCAGGGGCTCCAAACCCCATCCAACCTGGCCTGGAACCCCTCCAGGGATGGGGCAGCCCCCACTGCTCTGGGCAACCTGGGCCAGGGCCTCCCCACCAGAAGATATTTCTTCCCAAGATCTCATCTGAATCTGTGATGTGTAGGTCCATGTGCAGCTTCACTATGTGGAACATCTTGAGTGGCTTCACAAACCTGGCCTTGAACGCTTCCAGGGATGGGGCATCCATGGCAGTTCTTTCCAGACTGTCATTCCAATTCCATCCGTTGTTGTGTGTTATACCCACCAGTTCCTTCGCTGTCCTCTACAGCTCGAGTGTGGCTGCTGATGTGAACTTGTTAGTGCCTTTCTCATTAGTAAATTACAGAGGTGCAGAGGGAAAGGGTTTCTTTTGCGGTGGCCCACTTTGATATGGTTCAAGTATCGCAGTTAAGGGACCTCTGACTTGGAAATAATTCCTGCAAGTGGCACGTGGTGCTCTTTCAAAGCATTTGTCTTTGCAGATGTTGGGTTTGACTGCTGGCTGAAAGGACATTCCGTGAGGGGGAACGGTGACCTCCTTATAAACCTGAGTGATGGTAAAGGGGTTGGTATCTGAAAATAGATGTTAAGTATCTCAGCAGTCTGTCCTGGAATCCAAGAGGAGGTGTTCAGCTCTGTTAACTGGTGGTTTGATGATGCTTTACTTCTGTGTCCTGGTGACCAAAGAGGCGACTCCTGTGAGAGACGACGGAGACTCGTTGATTGATGGACAGTTTGTAGGTGGTCCTATGCTATAAAGAATTTCTCTGTGGGAAGGGCTGAAGTGTCAGATATTGGAGCCCTCTCTGTAAATTATTTTCTCTAGAATGGTTAAGATCTTCCCTGTTTCTTGTATACATTTGTGTTCCTAATTTTCAAATTATAATGCTAAGAATTGCGTACCTAAAGGGGGCTTCATAAATAAGGTTGTGTTGCATGGTGCCTTTTTAGCTCAACAAACCAGTAGCATCCACAACTTTGGAAGTAACTTTTGGAATCATGTATCAGGCTATAAAACAGCCTGAAGTTTCTGTGATTCTGTCATAATCTGTAGATATTGTCACTAATCTTACTATTTGAGAGATGTTGAATTGTGGTCTTGTTGAACAGTTTTAGCAAGATCTGGTTTGGTGTGTTGAGTCAGTTAATTTGGGTTCTTTAAATTTTTCCTGACTCTCATTCAGCGTGGCTGGAAAGTCAACTGCTCTTGAGATTTGGCTTCTGTTATTTTGAAAATATCCATATTGCTGTTCACATACCCCACTGATTATTAAAATTGTCAAACAGAAGAGACTTGCATAATTTATTGATGAGTGCAGATTTATTGATGAAGGAATTGGATTTCATACTGTGGTATCCGGAGCGCGGAGCATGAGATTAATGTTAATTTTGTATGAGAACTTATTTTTTAATTGAGAATGATCATCCAGATTGTATCTAGAGCTGATGGAATTAGTTCTTTTCTGTTCTGTGATTTTTATTTATTCTTTCTTGACTGAAGTAGACCTAAGAAGAGAGCTTTGGCTGTCTTATTAATAGAGTATTCTGAATTCTAGACAGCTGATTAGATATTGATGAGTAGAGTCCTTGTATCAGATTTTCTCTGTGTGACCAGTAGAATCCTTTTAGAAATGTACGGCTTGCATCTATAAACCAACAGATCTATTAGAACTGCTTCTTGTAAGCCCAAATATATTGAAGTAGTTATTCTTGGCAATATTTTTAAAGTCTGTTCTCTCAGCAGCTGAATAAAACAGTGCTCTTTTCCTGGTACCTTTCCTTGAACTTTCATTCCAAGCTTCCTTTTTGTTCTGCAATAGGCAAGTATCTGATGACCAGAGAATTAATAGGTCATGTTGTTTTAATGTAGGACTGTAATTTGCAAACTTAAAAATAAACGATGTTTGTACCTTCTTGTTTTGGTAAAAATGCCCATTAGAAAACCAAAACATTTTCTGTATTTAAAGGACGCTTCTATCTAGAACACTGGATGGGCAAGAAGAAGCCACTTGAGGTTTGATTGTGGCCTGCCAGTCAAGCATTTGGCAGTTGTCACTGCTGCTGCGCTTTGGGAGAGGCATTAAGTAGTTTTCCTTTGGTTGAAATCCATATTTATGACTTTTCATGGGTGTCGAGAATCCAGGATGCTGACAAGTGGAGTGTTTCTCTTGGATTCCGTTATTGGCATTACTCCAGCCTGGAGCCAGTTGTTGTTTCTCCTGTCTCTGCTGTAAGCAAGAATTTCAAACCTCTTTTAACTAGTGGTGCCTTCTGCGTGGCTGTACGTGCTGAGAGAGCAGTTTAGGTTTGATGGGAACCCCTCGTTTTGTGCCTCTTTAATTAAACCCTGCCATGAATCTCACTGTGGAAGAGCGAACATTTGGTGCTGTTTGGTTCTCTTCAGGTTTTGATTCAAATCCTTTCCCCTCTTCCTCCCCTCTGTGTGGGTGTTTGCCTGGTGCAGGTATTCGGCCACTTCTTGCCCTTTCCCTTTGTGAATCCATATATACAGTTGAAACTCTTGTTTTATTTTGGTGGAAGTTTTTTCTATGCTTTTCGCATTATTCCGTGGAAATTCACAGTTCACAAACCATACCTGGTGGCAGATGATAGTCTTGGTTTCCATGGTGTTCTTCTCCTGGACTGCAGACTTGCTGGGGAACTACTTTATGTTCTGCACAGAAAGGCTTTAGTCGTCACGGATTCAGTGCCTGTGACATAGACAGATACCCTGGGAGGAGGATGAAATGCATCTCCATCACCTGGGAACATCTCAGCCATAGCTTAAGTGTTTGCATTGAAAGGGGAGCGTCCTCTTGGATTGGTAAAGAGGACGATGCCCACTGGAGGTCACTATTTGGACTCATGGAATTCTGTTTGTAGTCCTCTGGTCTGTGTGTAGGTGACGCATAGGGCTCGCTTGGTGTCCGAGCGTGTGTTTATTTAGCTGAGGTATTTGAATGGTTCGATGAAATCGGTGCCTGAGTGAGTTTTTAAATGCTGGTGAACAGGCGTTATGGACCGGGGTTGGCGGCCAGGCCTGATTTGCAGTTCAGCCTTTATTTTGATGTGTCATGTTTTGGGGAACTATCCATGTCCACATCCCTGCAGGATTTTGATAAATGTGGCTAAAGGATATATCTTCATGCACTATGACGTTCTTTAAAAGTTTATCTTTAAAATTGAGCTTAATTTAGTAATTTTTTTGATTGCATTCGTATTTTCTGAAACATTAGGGTGAGTTCATATTTCCACTGGTTAATGAGAACTGAAGAAACCTAGAAAACTATTTATGTCGTGTTAGTGCTTGTGAAAAACAGAGATTGTTAGGAATCCTTTTATATATGTACTTAAATATAATAATGTGTGGTAATAGAGGATTTTTGCAGCATACTGGTTGCACAGATGGTACCTGAAATAGTTTCGTCTTGGAGGAAAGTAATCCTTGCAGTTGACTTCCCAGTGTAGTCTTTGCAGTTAGGACTGCCTCTTCCATTGAGGAGCGGTGTAGTAGAGTGAGAGTTGTGAGGCACGGAAATCTTTGTATGCGCCATGAATGAGAGGTTGGTGATTAGTGATTACAAGCCTTGCTTAATTAAAAAATCTTTTAAAAAGCAGAGCTTTTATGTTGCTGCGGAGCTTAATTTCTGATAAGGGCCAAAATAAAGATATCTGATGAGGGGAAGTTGGCTGGCGGGCGTTCTGGGCAGCTGTGTAATAGCTATTTTTATACAAGGAGTGAGCTGAAGTGCTATGCTTGGAAGAAAAATTCACACAAAGCTTCAACCCTCATATGTCTCTCTCTCTTTTTCCCCACCCTCTAGTGATATGCAGCTTCCGAGGAGCTGTGCCGCAAGGCTTGGTCCTGGAACTGGGGGAGACTGTCCAGATCCTAGAGAAATGTGAAGGTAAGTGTGATGTCCAGGAAGGAAGCCTGCTTTCTATGTAAGAATATACGGATAACTTAGTCTAGAAGATTTTAATAAGTTGTTTGGAAATCATGATGCATCAAATCAAAGCACTTGAACAAAACCTAATCTGACCCACTTTCTGTAAGGAAGGCTGAGCGCTGCTGGCACTAATCCAGTCTGATAGGGGGTCAGTGGGTTTTAAGTTAACCATCTGTCCAGAAAATCTTGAACCCTGACCTGATTGTTTTGTTGTAATTGGGTCTTACAGGGAATATTCATCGTGTAAAGTGTGCAATCAGTATCTTCTTTTACTGTATTTTCTCAGTGGTACCGTTATGCATTTCAATTAAGTCAGCGTTTATTATTTAGAAACATCTGAACACCTGAAAAATATTAGTTATGAAATAGGTTAGCAAATCATTTGGGAGGAATGCTAGGAAAAAAACGCAAAGAGTACAGGTTTAGAAGAGAGTGCTTTGCATTTATCATCATGTTGGGGTTTTGCACCTAAAGGTAAATGCCTTTTTTAAGTGTTACAACAACAGTTCAGTCCTATGTGGCTGGAGATGTCTGTGTGTGAATAAACTGAATGTCCTAATCCTCTGCTTTGTTCACATGAATAGTGTGAGTGGAGATTTTGTGTTTAAATGATTCTTACCCTGGTGTTCAAGCAAGCGGTGTAACACTTGTCTATAGAGAAGCAGGTTGACAAGATTCAGTACAAGAACATGTTTCGCTGTAGTCTGAGATGCAATAATGTCACCTCAATCCTGAAGCGTTAAAACAAATTTAAAACCCAGATCTACAAATCTGAATTCCAAATTAACATTCCACAAAGTTGTAGGTTTGTTTTTTGTCCGTTTACAGTCATTTTTCACCTCCAGTGTTAATGTCGCTACACAAACCTTCTGCTTGCTTGTCAGCAGACTACTTTTCTTCTCTCCTGCCTAGAACTGTCGGTTGCTCTTGAAGCTTTTTCTTCTCTTCGGGTGTTTTATTTGTTTACTGACTTAACTCTTCTTCAGAAAGTGACCTCGTACGTGCTGGTTTTCTAGGAAAAAAGTAGCTTCTACACCTGGAAAAATACTCTGTTGAGTGAATGTTTTGCAGTGCAGCGGGTGATGTTTAATCCCCGAAGAAGCAGGCTGTAAACAGTACGTGGAGCGTTATCCCTGCAAATGATGATGCTCTTAAAAAAACACCCGCAGCGTAATGGGCTGAGCTGCACTCGGGCTCGGAGTGTTGATAGGAGTCCTTCCACCAGCTCTGGTGCGTTAGGATTTGGAGCAAGCTTGGGAAAGATTTATTACTTTGCCTAGGATAGTATAACTCTGTGGGAAAACTGTGTATGTTGCTGAAAGCAGGCACGGTGTTTTCAAACCATTTCTGATAATCAGGGGAACTTGTAGAACTCTGGGCAATAAAAGTGCAGTTTCAAAGGAGCAGGTTGCTTCCAGAAAAGCAGGAGGATAATCCAGTGTCTCTTTACAGTGTTATAATTAGGCTCTGTGTATTGCCTTCACCAGTAGCTTTGAGGTGCCTTTACCATGGGCTTTACATATATAAAAATGTATATTAATTTTGATTATAGTGTCTGGAACTCCACAATATAAACTCATGTAAATATTCAGATGGTCTGTGCTGTGGCTCTTGAGTGTGTGAATTATGCAAAAAAGCACACTAAATGTGCGAAGTTGGTTCTTAAAGTGGTAGTTGTTTCAGCATTCTTGTCTCAGTGGTTGTTTAACACGGTCCTTGGTTTGCCTTGCAAATTTGGAATGAAACATACCTCCTCTATTACTTCTGCATTTTTTGCTGGGGATTCTTTTGTCCGGACAGACTGTATAAATTAATGTTAACACATGCATATAAGGGTCACTGCTGTGGAAGTGCAGAAAATCCATTGCTGTTACTGCTTCCCATCTGAGAATAGAGTCATAGAATGTGTTGGGTTGGAAGGGACCTTTACAGGTCATCTGGTTTGCGCATAATTCTCTACAGTAGGGACTTCGCTGTCTGGGCTAAAGGCCTTCACATCCCCACAAACCTTCTAGTGAGGTGAAGAATGATTTCAGGCTTGCTGAAGAATTACTGTTATAAAAGAGCAAGTGATTTTTTTGTAGTGACTAGCATGTAAAGCAGTCACTGCATGTAGAGCAATTGCCCGAAAGGGTGGGAAATTTCATATGTCGAGTTCTCAGGAAGCCCTGCAGCTACTTTTCATGTATGTTTGCAGAGTAAATAAACATGTATATGCACACGCATATATCTGTATTTGTGTCTTTAAGGCTAATAAGTATGAATACCAATTGATAACACATCTTAAAAAAAAAAATCTCTTGTTACTGCGGTTGTCTGTGTTTTTTTAAATCAAATGCAATGAAATTTAAAAGACGAGTGCATGAGATACTCGGGGGCGCGGTTTAGTGGTTGATAGGAATGGTTGGACTTGATGATCCAGGAGTTCTTTTCCAACCTAGTGATTCTGTGAAATACAGTTGCCTTTGTTACTATGGCTCTCATTCACGTGCTTCAAATTGGAACTTTTGCATTTCAACCGCTTTGTGTGCCTGCCGCTTCATTTCAGGATTCATTTGCCTGGTTTTCATGTGTGTGTATGACAGCATTCCTAAGCTATGCACGATATATTTAACGTTTCCCTCTGATATTCCAGCAGTGACGGCATGGTGGGATGAGGGCTCTCCGGTATCTGGGACACTGAGCAGCAGAAAGAGCTTGCAAGTAGGGTTTTTTTAAAAAAAAATCTTGAAGAATTTGATGTGTTTGAGAAGAGCTTTGCTGTGCTTCCAAGTGGTTCCATACAGATGAGTGAGGAATCGCACTTCAGACTGTCGTTGCTGTGGGAGCAGTGCAGGTTTCCTTCCACGTGGAGCGGGGAGCTGTAGCTGGCCGGACCAAATTAACTCACTCCCAGTAATTTGGCTGTGCCTTGAAAAAGATGTCTGCAGTGAGACATCCTTTTTCCTCTGTGTCTTTTTTTCCCCTTTTCCTCTTTGCCTTTTTACTTTTCCATCCCTTTTCCCCCATGCCTTTTGTGGAGTGTGCTGGTGGAACTGAAGTCTCTTGGACCCGCGCAGCTGCTGGGAAGATCTTACCTGTCTTTTTGGAGCACAGGAGTGGCTTCTTGATGGCCCTGTGTTTGGCTAACACCAAGATAAAACCCATTCTCTCTCCTCAGCTTCTGTTGTGGCATCTCTCTGACTGCATTATTAGCGTATTCCCATGGCTCTGCTGGCGCGAGGCTGCTCCCTGACCCGGCCCTGGCAGCCTGGGGTGGGTTTGCATCTGCTGCTCATCCTGTCCTGGCACTGCTCAGAGCATCAAGCTCAGAACAGAGTGGTCTTGGCATTGAGTGGTTTCGGCATCAAGAAGAAGCTTTTGCGAAGCACTCTTCTGGGTCACTCTGAGTGCCTTTATCTCTGCACAAAGATACTCTGCAAGCAGCTTTGGTGCCGATTCAATGTCAAAGCAATTGTTTATTGGCTATCATATGCAAAGGTAGCTTTCCTCCAGAGTTGAGGGTCACTCACAGTACTGCAAAGTATACTTTATTGTAGGACAAAGAAGGTTCAATTCTTGGAGTAGGTTCTACTAGCAGTGCTTTCTATAAGAACCAAGTAGGACTTAACGTAAATACTTAGGAATTGCAACTGTTACTGCTTTATTCAGCCCATATATTTGAGCTTTATTTTTCTGAAAAGCAGATCAATACCTTTCAATTAGGACCCTTTTGTTTTTCTGCTAAGAGTGCTCGGAAGGGACAAGCTCTTTCCACGTGACAGACCTCTTATTGATTAAGTGGAAAGCTGAAAAGGGTTACAAAGCAGCTTTTAGGAAGAATATCTTGCTTTGTTCAAAGCACTTTCAAGTAAAGATCAAAAAGCATTGGTAGCTCTTCTAATGGCTGAGATTGAGATGGAGCAGTGTAGGCCTGCCGTGGAGCTCTTGGTATTGCTGAGACTTATGAATGTGATGCATCTTTGGGAGGACTGTTTTTCAAATGGCTGTGATCATCCCCAGCTTTTCCCCAGCATTCCAATGGGCGATGCCTCCTTCTGTTGTTACCGTGCCAAGGTGTCAGCAGTGGGCGCGTCCCGTGCCTGTCTTACTCTGCCATCAAAGAAAAAGAGAAAAGAAGTTTGCTTGCATTGCCATCTCTATCATTGCAGGTATTTTTGCCCATTCCAGGATGGTTTTGTCATTTTTTTCTACTTTATTTTGGCTATGATATACACTTGAAATCTCTCAGGCTGGTTTGAGATGTATTTAGTGTTCTCCTTCCTATCCTGCCTAGGACATTGCTTAGAATGGTGCTTCCAGTAGATGAATTTTTGGGTTTCTTGTAGCGTATGATGTTTTATGGCATGAAATATCCCTTTGGCTGTCCTGGCTATGTCCCATCCCAGCTTCTTGCCTACCCCTGGCCTGGTTGCCGAGGGCAGCACTGTGGGGATGAAGACAATGCCTTGATGTTGGATGGGGTTGGTCAGCAGCTGCCAAAGTGCTGGTCTGTTATCAGCACTGGTTTGGCCACGAATCCAAACCAAAGCACTACAGGCTGCCATGGAGAACGGTAACTCCAGACCAGTGATTCACGTTTGGAAAAGCAGTTAGGATTATCCATCATATTTTCGCTGGACTGGGCAGTGCGAGGGTGGTCTGAGCTGCTGGAAAAGGCAATGGGACAGGCGCTGTGTGTGGAGCTGTCTGTCCCCAGGGGGTGTGTTCGACCTCTGGTTTTAAGCCTTAACTTCATCTGTCCTCAGATTATTAGCTACTGATAATTATTAGATAATCTGTTTATGTTGTGGATACTCCTGGTTGTTTAACATTAACTTATTCACAAGATTTCTGTCACTTTATAGCTGAGTTTTTCTGCTTCTTAATTTTACTTCCTATCTTTTTCACCGTTTCCTTGAAGTCGGTACCCTCTAAAGGCCACGTATCACTCAAAAAAGAATGCCATAAAGCTGAAATATTAACAATTAATTATTTGTAGTACAGTAACATCTAAAAACATCAGTCAATATTGAGGTCTAACCAGGCACTGCGTGTTGTGATCACAGTTAGCTGAAGCACCTCCTGGATTTGATGATTGTTGTGAAGAAGCCCTTGGAAATAAATGTTCTTTATAATATATGATTAGATCAGTATTCATCTATTCAAGACTAATTCCAGAATTTAGTGAATAGTGTAGTGCAGATGTGATTTTCTAAATCTGGTTTTGAAAAAGCATTGTATCTTTTCTTAGTACTTTGAGATACAGAATGAGGTTTGGTGGTCATCACGGTGACAAAACTTCTTCCATATTCTTAAAAAGAAAAATATCCTGAATTCAAATAGCAGCAAAGACAGTTCAGGTTATAAAGTGCACATATGTTGTCTGAGCTACTGAAACAGGTTGTCTAGTGGGGATTTGTCATCTCCACTTGACATAAATATTCTAGATTTCCAAGTACTGTACCAAATTGTCACTATTAAAAGCAGTTTGCTTGGCCAACGTTGATCCACGGAAGAAGTCTCTTCTGAAAAGATGCCTGTGCGCCAGCACCACGTTCTGTGCGGAGCAGCAGGAATGCACTCTGTTTCCTTGGAATACTGTGCAGAAATAGCTTAGAATTTAATTTTTGTGGGAGTTATATGGATCATTTCCCACAGGCAAGTTGTGATGTTAAATTATTGCACGCTGTTAAAACCAGGCAGCACAACTGCAAGGAGAGGTTTAGAGGCACCGCTTGGATGAGCGGGATGATTTCTCAGGGGTCCTTCCCTTCCTGGTTTTTACAACTTTGGAAACACCTTTTAAGCTTTGAAGATTTGTTTTGGGGTTAAGAGCGAGAAACTCGGAAATAAGGTAGTTTTTTGGGAACATGTTTCATCCTCTACCCTGCATATCTCTATAATTAGTAGAGTACTACTTTATTGTGCTTTGTTCTAACCACAAACTTAGACAAAACAACTTTTTTCCATACTTACAAAGAGGTTTGCCATTCTGTTTGTCTTATAATGTATCTTTATTTCTAAGGTACACAGTCTATGAATATAAAAGTTTGCAGCATGCTGTATTTAATTGTTGGTAACAACGAATCACAAGATAAATGCATTTATTTTTTTCTGTAACCTTAAAAATATGTAGCATCTGTTACGCAGAAGCAAGTGTTGCAGGGACGGTTGTGTGGGGCTTTAGAAATTACTCGTTTTAAGGACCTATATGTGTGGTTTGTGCATATATGTTTATATTGATGTGGTTGCCATGAAATTAGATCAACTAAGAAATCAATTGGAAGCAAAATTTAATTTTTTAATATAGGCAATAATTTTGTGGGAAGATAAATCTTTGTGTTATGTCTTGTCTTCGTGAAAAATTTGTGTAATAAAGAAGATGGGTTTTAATTCATTTCCATACTAAGATCTGCAAAGGTCTTGAATTCATCAATTATTTTATTTTAACCTTGGCTCAGATTTCCTTAAAAAAAGACCCAAAAGACTAGCAGGCTGTCTGTAAAACAAAACCAAGGCCGTCTTCCCACTTCTGAGCCTCTAAATGAAACTCGTGTCATAATTCAGCAAAATTTTAAGTCTTTTTTACTGAGAGACGCAAAATGCAGAGCTACTTTGTTCTTTTCTGTTCTCCATAGCAAATTGCTGACGAATTTTCCTAGTGCTCCTTGAGGTGCTGCGGATACTAAATCCTGTCTGTCCTCTGGAGAGGAAAAATATAGAAAATAGGAAGTTGCTGGAAAAATGAGAGGAGTTTTTATGGAAGGTGGATTTGGGTTGTGTGAAGTTATTGGGTTTGGGCAGGTTTGGGTTGTTGCCCGTCTGGCTGCTGGGCGGTGGTACGTAGAGTGATGTGCTGAACTCGCCGCTTCGGTGGGAACTGGGCCTGACCAACTTTGCTCACAAATTTCTGGTGGCCCAGGATGGCGCGGAGCTCCATGGCACCGGCACCCTGGCGCGCCTCATCGCCCGGGCTCCTCTGGCTGTGCCGGGCTTGGGCCTCCAGGTGTAGCTTTGTGTCCTGGGGCTGAAGCGTCAGACCCAGGTAGGAAGAATTCAAGTTGGTTTTGTGGTTCCTACAGAGTGGAAGAGCAGCTCACCTCCTATGATGACCACAGCGTTCTTTTCCATTGCTGCGTTGGGTGATATTTCTGAGCTTTTTTGTCCTGATGAATCTTTCACCTGTGTAAAAAAGGAGCGATTGCGTGTTCTTCTGTTGAACTTGTAGTGTTGGCAGCTTTGGTTTTTCACTCCTGATTTATTGTCCTGTCTGGGGCTGTTATCTGATGGGGGGTAGAAGGATAATAATTGGGTTTGTAAAATTAGATCCTGCAGTCTGGTCTCCAGTCTGCATGAAGCCAGAGATCATGAAGCCAGATGCGTGTTTACTTTACATACATGGATTTACATTAGTTTAAACAATATTAGTAATTTATGATAGTGGCTTTTCCTGTCTTTAGAAGGACAGGGTTTTGAAGTCTGCAGGTTTTGTTAAGACGAATGCTCTGAAGAGACTCGTGTACCAGCGTCTAAGAAAAAGGTTCAGTACAGGCTCTTGCATGAGTGTGGAATGCATCTTGGCCGCAGCTAATGGTTGTGAACACAGTGGCTAGGAGCACTAAGCTGCTTTTGTTCCTGGTGGGAATAAACAGGAGGATACCAAGTTCTTAATTGCCTGTCATCGCTGTAGAGCAAAAGACTCGGGGCGGGGGGAGAGAGAAACCTTGAAGAAAATGGACTTGCCTGAGGCACAGCAGGTTTTGGAGGTCGTCTCAGTAGCTGTGTAGTTTTCAGTCAGTTTGCTGCTATGTAAAACAAGAAATGGCGCAAATTAATATGTTGTGTTTTATCTGTTTTTAGGCTGGTACAGAGGTGTTTCCATTAAGAAGCCAAATGTAAAGGTAAGTGTGAACGCATCTCTTACTGTAGCGGGAGATGATGTATACTTTGCTGTTGCAATGCTGTGAACTTCAGTTTTCCTTACCCTTAGGATTTTACTTTTCTAACTTTTTTCTGTGGGAGGATTGGATTGGTTTTCTAAAGTGAGCGAGTAATGCTCATCAGTCACCCAAAGCATCAGAAGCCTTCCTGACATGTAACGTGGAATCTCTCCTTGATCCTCTCCACCCTGGTTGCTGAAGAAAAGCATGGATGGGTGATCTTGTGCTGCTTAAGTCAGGGTTTTTAAACCATGCATTTAATAATTTGCATTGTTAATCTAAGACAGCTTTGATAAAAGTCAGATAGAAAAAGGATATTCTAAGTTTGTTCTCAGATTTTTACAGCTTAATGGCTGGGTTGGGTTATTTTCCAGCCATGTTCCTGGTTTGCTCTTGGAGAACTTTTTTGGCTGTTCTGATACGATGTTTTTGTGAGTGCATATAGATTTTTGTAAATATAGTTATCTAAACATGGGATTAGTTGCTTCTGTGTAGGCATCACTTTATTCCCTTTTGGTTTAACCATAGTTTGTATTTAAAAAGAAGGGAGTACGAGGTTCCTCGTGTTTACCTGTGTTATGGAATATTGTGTTCTCTGTATTATGTTTTCATGACTATAATACTCTTTTAATGAAAAAGCCAACATTCATTGTGTGTGCTGGTAGATCTGCTGCTCGTTCGCTTTGGATTGGAGAGCCCTTCAAAACTTCCTTGGTTTCTCAGGTAACCAGCACAGGTTCACAGAAATAAACAGCATTAATTGGAAGTGAAACCAAATAAGAAACTGAAGTAGCATTTCTTCCTTTTTCGTATTTTTTGTGTGGCTGAAAGGATGCACTTTTTTTCCTGATGAAGCCATTCCTGTTAGATTCATCTTCTTTACCTCCTGCACTTTGTCCTGCCTAGGAAAATGAATGAATTTTCCTTAGCATTTTGAATCATCTTTGCTTAGAATTCCTTTCAACCCCTCCATGAAAAGTAATCCTCCCAAATTGTACTGTTTTAAAGTTCTAAAAATGTGAAGCCCACGCTTGATTACTGACATTTTGGTGAGAGGCCGTCAGCTGGTTTTGAACCTGAAGATTCCGGATGCTGCTCCTGCCTTCCCCACTGAAGGGCAGGCTTATACCATCCTTACGGACTGACCATGTGTTTGACAGAGATAATGGACCGCGGTGACAAGTTTGGGTTAAATTACCTCTTTGCCCCATGTCCCATCACGCAAGAGCACGGTGGCTCAGGCAAAGTTAGAATCTAGCTGTTGTGGGAACAACAAAAGGCAAAGAAACACAGCTATCCCAAGGGGATTTAAACAGCTTTCTGTTGGAAAGAGGGAAGAGGAAGACTGGCTCCACTGTGCACGTAGTAGAGTTCTTCTTTCCTTAGGGAAAGACTGGTGTGGGGGCCAGACACAGATTTGCTGGTGGGCTTTTTGGTTTGTTTTTTCTACAACCGGTGTCCTTGCCGAACTTAAGGCAGCTTGCTGCCGCAGAGACCTGGTCTGGAGCGTACTGATGCCATCCTGCCAACCCACCAGAGCTGCTTTTCTGGCTGTTCTGGTTAGCTTGCATCTCTCCAATAAATGTTCCTGGTAGTTACTTCTGTACTTTGTTCCTTACTGAAGCTGTTCCCTGAATTCTTCCCACTTGTCACACCTTTCTCCTGCTCTCTCCTCCATGCCAGTGGGTTATTGGGCACTCACAGTCTCTGCAGTAAGAAGAGAATTGGATAAACTTAAATGGTTTTGTTGAAGTCAGTCTTGTCTCTTCCAAGAGAGCTGTGCAGGATTAGGGTGATGCCTTCACATTTCATGCTAGTTGACTTACCCATGATTTTTACACCAAAGCATATTTCCCATACACGAGTGCTTCTGGACACTTCAGGGGCTTTGGGGAATGAAAAATACTCAGCATGAATCTTTGTGTGATATTTTTCTTGAATAGACTTGTAAAACTTCCTTATTAACAAGTGGATCTTTCAAGGCGGAGGCTTGATTCCGCGTGCTGTCCGGCTGCAGGATGGGTTAAAGAGATCGATTGTGACTAATCTGAATGTTGACTTTTGTCTGTGGTAGCTTCTTTAATAGCATTAGGGTTGTTTGTTTGGTTTGTTGGTCATTATTTATTGTGGCTTAGGGTGCAAGTGCTAAACCCTACAAATTTATTTTCCTCTTGCAGGGGATTTTTCCTGCAAACTATATTCACTTGAAAAAGGCAATCGTCAGTAACAGAGGGTGAGTGTTTTTCCTTCTCTTCAAGAAGCTGCAGTGTTCCCTGTCTAGAAGGGAATCTAATAAATAGTTATTAAAATTTATAGAGTGGTTTTAGTTCATTATGTCTTTTGTTGTTTATCAGGGTTTGAAAATTAAATGTAATTCTGCAGAGCTTTGGGTAGTTCTGTTTTTTAATACAGCAAGAATCCATTCTGGTGGTTACTTCTGTTCATAAAATTGTAACTCCAGAGGTGTCATCCGAAACCTATGGAATAGCATTTAACACAAAGGGCAAATCAAGGCACTAATGGCTCAGATAACATAGTGGTATTACAATACATACATTTGTTACCACAATCTTGAGGATCTTGACCGTTATGGGATAAATCTTATTCTTTTGATTAGAGGATACCTTTCCTAATTTTTCTCCTCTTCTTGTATAGGCAATATGAAACAGTTGTTCCGCTTGAAGATTCTGTTGTTACTGAAGTCACAGCAACGCTGCAGGAATGGGCTGTGCTCTGGAAACAGCTGTATGTGGTAAGAACAGTGCTCTTCTCATTGTACGTTATTGCTCAGTGATTTTGAGAGATACGTTGCCTGCGTTTCAGTTCATTAGGAAAAAAACATAATCAATATTAGAGTTGTTAGATTCATTCTGTCTGGGAGGGTTGCTAACCGCAGAACCACTGGTTATGGGCTACATTGGAAATTTCAGCACTTTTGAGCTTCGTTGTTTAAAAAACCCCAGTTTTAAAGTGTTCTTAGATACGTAATGAATAGGACATGTATTTAGTAGCACAAAATGGAAGACTTCTGTAGGTCTCCTCAAAGACTGCAAAGAATTATTGAGCACAGTTTGTAAGTATTTGTGTTAGCATCTCGGGTTTGAAAGAGGAAGAACTTGAAGGTCATTTTGTTCCTTCATCTATTAAAAATAAGCACTCAAAATAAGTTTATTGAGTTTTATACTCTTCTATTTTGTATAATTTTCACTTGCCACCACATGTCACCTATCTCCACTTTCATCTTGTTCTTCTCTTACTTTCTTAATGGCCAAATCCCATGGAACAGCACATACTAAACTTGCACATTTGAAAGTGGTTTTTTTTCCTGTTATTTTTTTTCCCCTTCCCCTCCTTCTGGTTTTTTAGCTCGGTAATTACAAGCCGTAACTAGGATTAGGATTGAGATCTGTAGGTGGTACAAGCACAGGTTTCCTTTCTCTTCTTACTTTAGAGAAATACCTCTACATAGAGCTGCAGCAGCTTTGTTTCCTTATTTAAACCTGAAGTGACGGTAGTTAGATATCTAGGAAATAGGACAGGGAAAGATCCAATTAAATGCGTAGTGTATCTCCAGCATAACCAGCCGTGTTCCGTACTCCCTTCAAAAAGCAATCAACTCTCTTCTGAAATTAGTTTTCCTTCTGTTGCTCCCACATCCTCAGTGGGGATCGTATGCCTCTGAAGAAACTTTCTAATTGGGGAGGAGGGCACGGCACATGGTGTACAAACTTTTTCTTACACCTAGTACTCTTTGTTTTTCCATTTCAAATGGTTAACCTCTCTGGTGGGTGTGAATAAAGCGATATGTTTTATTTTCTTCCTGTAAGATTTTCTCTCTCCCCAGTGTACGATGAAGAAGGTGGCAGTGATACTGACAATGGTATTGAATTTGAGAAAGGGGAATCATTTTACCGACAAATGCATTACACTTCCTTTCTACTAATCTGTTTCTTTTTTATTGTTAAAATGAGTTCCTTGAGGGGAGGGGGAGAGAAGGCTCAAGCTACAAACTTCCACTTAGTGATTTTCTTTCTGGGACTGCTTTCTGTTCTAGCTCATTATACTTACTGTAACATTGCACACAGTATTATTGAATTCTTAAATAACAGGGGAAAGAATTTACTGTTTTCATAGAGCTTTGGAAGGAGACAGCTCTTCCATGACAAGAAGAAACTGTCAGAGCTTCAGAGTAGAAAATGAATAGTTTTGTGGTGGGTTTCTCCAGAACTTATCAACTCCCACCCCCTGAAACACCCCAAAAACCAAACGGAACACCCACTATAAAACAACATAAACAACCCAGCCCCAAGTATTTTCTAATATAGAAATAGTCAGAGAATTGTTTTGGTTGGAAGGGAGCTCTTAGGATCATCAACTCAACTGCCTTCTCAGATAGGGTCGATGAGAGTAGGTTGTCCACAGCTGCATACAGTCAAGTTTTGAGCTGCTTGTGAATGGAGGCTCCACAACTTCCCTCCACCAAACTGTCAGTGTTCGACTGCCTTCAGTGTTTCCTTATGTTGAAACCTACTGACACGGTGCCGTAGGTCTTCTGACATGAAAGAACAATCTGTGCCATTTCAGGGTAATAGCAGTTTGTCCCATTTACAAACTGCAGACCTGAAGGCTGAGGAGGGGAACAGAGGTGCACACATGGATTTGGCGGAGCTGGGACTGGGGTTTTGTAATCAGTTTTCAGGCTAGAAGTTATGCTGTAAGGTCATATCTTAAAATGTATTAGGAGACTAAATGGAAATACGTGATTGTGTTGGATCAGCACCAGCAGACAATTTTTTATTATTCCCAAGCTGTAATACAAATAATTTAAGGAATCTAATTCATGTTATTTATCATGCTCCTGTGCCCAGTCAGCTACTCTAGCGAAAGCTCGGATGGTTGTTCCTGCAGATGTTTTCAGCAGGTCGGTGCCTATAACTGGTGACAGTAGGCGCTTTGTTCTTCAGTAGTATTGCACTGTAAGGCAGCTGCCAAACAAAACGTACAGCAGACATCTCTTAATAGCTCTGAACAGACTGAAATGTTCATTCCTTGCTTTTTGGCAAACTTCTTACTTGAATTATAGTTTGAAAGACCAAGTTTGTATCAATTAAAAATTCCAAGACATTGCTGTGGTTGTATCACCGAGATTCATCGTCAGGTTTGTATTTACCTTTCAGTTAAACACGAGGAACTGGAATGTAATACCTCGTAACCCTGGAGCAATTAAAGCGCTGCTTGGAGAGGGATGCTGTTTGTTCCAAGATAAAATACCTCAGCTGAAAAAAAGCTGGAGGGGGGAGGAGAGCAGTGAGAAATGGAAGAGCAAAGTGGAGCACAAAGCAAGAGAGACAGCAGTAGAAAATGAGCTCATGTGAAATACTCGCAGCCTTCCTTGGCTCTCCCCGACTGAGGAGAGTCCGTGCTGTTACTAGGAAGGAACTGTGCCTGGGGAGACTTGAACAGGTTGGAATTATGAGAGTTGTGCAGGGATTTTAGTTTATAGGTCTGTGAAATATCTATTTGAAAGATTACTCTGAGTTCACTGTGCTACACGGGGCTGTGGCATCCTTGTGATTTTTGCTATCAAGGTGAAACCCCAGTCATGGTGTTGGTAGAGCTGGAAACAGACTGTGGAGGAAAAGGCTTTTGTGTGCAATGAGTTCTGGAAGGAAACGCTGTGCCCAAAAGGAGTTTGAAATAGAAAGCAGTATGGTGTGTTCTTTGCTTTACCGTATTGTGCTCTGAGTAGTTGGATTCTGATATTAACCCTTTAGATGCTAACAAAACACTAAGATTTTTGAAAATGCAAGAGATTTCTTTCTAATCGGAAAGGGATAGAATCAATACCGGTATGGAAGCTACCAGAATTTGTTACTTTTATTGGGTGTTTTTTGTAGTAGTAACAATAACCTAGGTAAAAAACTCTGTGCCTATCTGAAAATCACCTTTTTTTTTGTTACTGAGTAATCAGGATTAGGACTTTACTAATTTAAAGATATTAAATTTTTAAGATTATTTGATTGTTCTGGGGACAGACTTTTTGCCCAGGCCTGTTGCGGTGGGACAAGAAGCGATGATGTTAAACTAAAAGAGGGAAGATGCAGACTAGATAGAAGGAAGAATTTTTTTACAATGAGGGTGGTGAAACGCTGTCCCAGGTTGCCCAGAGAAGTTGTGGAGGCCCCATCCCTGGGAACATCCCAGGTCGGGTTGGGTGGGACTGTGAGCAACCTGACCCAGTTGAAGACGTCCCTGCTTACTGCACGGGATTGGACTGCATGGACTTTAAGGGTCCCTTCCACCCCAGATCGTTCTGTAATTCTATGAAAAGAACGCGTTTCTGCCTGTTTGCATATAGTCTGTGTGCAGATACAGACAGTGTTGTGACACTGGAAAATAAAAGCAGTTCTTTGCTTTCTGATCTGCCTGTATCCAGGCTGCCAAGATGAGCAGAGAAACAGTAACTCCTTTCTGTCAAAAAAGGTCACTGTTGTGTTTAACCTGCTTGGTTTGGGTTTTCCTGCTTTCGCTGCCTTTGTACAGAACCTTCGGGAGGGAGTTCGCAGGATTGGAGTGTTTAAAGGCTGCGCTGTGTAAGCACTGGATGCTGAGTTGTTCATAGTGAGGATGGAGCTTCTGAGAACCAGAGCTGACCAGATGTGGGTATGCGCGTGTACGTATAGGCACGCACCTCTATGGCTGTTGTCACTGAGTGTGTGCACCCCGGATCCTGTGTGATTGTTTTGCCTGGCTCCAGTACTCCATACCCCTCTTTGGATTGGTTTGGGCCAGGTACCATTTTCGTTTTGGGGAAGTGTCAGAAGTTTGAAAGACGATTCTTGTTTATCCTTTCTCAGTATTATGAAGGCTTATAAACAAAAGATGCCCATGATTCCCTTCCCCAATACTGTACCTAATATGGAATGGAAGAGGAAAAGAAAGGAAAAATAAGATTATTGGTACAACTATGGGAAGCTGAGCTTGTTTCTGTGACTACTCTAAGAAACCAAGGAAGAGAGAGCAGAGGAGCAAGAGCAAGCCTTGAGCAGACTTCTGCAGGCACCAAGGTGGATTAAGATGCAAAATAGCACTTGTTATGGTGAAATGTATGTGTGGCTCTCGTGCGGTTGCCCAGACCAGTGTATGACTTCCTCTGAGACAGCACAATAACACCAGTAAGGTAGATAACTTTCTCTCTTCCCCTGTATGTGTTGATAAGATTTGTTATTTTTGTACTACTTCTAAATAAAGGATCTGTGGTTCTCTATGAGCTTTAGTTAATTAGGTCAAACAAGGCTCCCATGAGTGGTTAAGTCAGCTAGACTTAACTAGATCACTGAAACCCACAGCTGGAGCACCACAGCTATTTTAACAGTAAAAAGAAATCCCTCCGAGTTTAAGATGTGATGTGAGGGCTATTTCTGTTGAATAGCAGATGACATAATTGCCAAATTTAGAATGTGGTCAGATCAATAAAGGTAATTTGCTACTTCTATGCAGAAGGGGAGAAGGGAGAAGAATGTGGAGTGACTTCTTGTTTAGCTTTAGGACTAAGACCTAATGATGCTGAGAATAGATGGTATTTTTGCCAACTGAGTGAAACAAATTTCCTTTTGGCTTCTTTCAAATCTTTTGAGGATCCTATCAAGGTAAAGAGGGTAAAAGGACCTGGTGCAGTTAACCTGCTCTGGGTGTTTTCGGGTGTCCCTAAAATTGAAGCATTAGTTCAAAGCTCATCTTAAAAAAAAAAAAAAAACGCCATTCCCTGAATAACGAATGTGGTTTATTCTTGTGGTGGAGTGATTATGAGACACTTGTATTTAGTGAGATGCCTTTGCTTCGTATCTGATAAAACATGGATCAGCTGATACAGTGTTATGGCCTAAGCCAGATGTGCTGCTGCTGAGCTCTGCTTCGGGAGGTCTCCCTCGAAGGAACGGAATTCCTTCGAGTCAAAGCTGAGCGTACTTCATACATGCCTGTCGTTCTGTGCAAGCAAACTCCTGGAAAGATGGGATATTTGTACTGAGACAGAGATGATATTGCACATATATGTGGTCCTCTTCCCTTTTTCTGAGGCATTTTCAAGGTTACCTGCAAACAGGGAATTCTTTTGGGATGATTGCTCTGCATTGTGAAGAAGCATCTAAGAAGAATCTTAGCAGCTCATCTGACCCCAGTTCTAACAGAGAGTTAAAATTATTCCTTCATTATCCCCAGTCCTGTGTTCTAATGTTTGGCAGTTTAATAGATCTTTTTACGTCTCTATATGTTGGGAGTGAAGGATGGATCTTCATGGAGTGACCAGGAACTTGGATACGAGTTTGAGGCAGCGGACAGTGTTGTGAAATGTTGCACAGAATAAAAGGGAAACTAAAAGTAAATATTTTCACTTCCAGTAGCATCTAGTTCTTTGGTTTCTCAAAGGGAGCAGTGTGGTGGGAAAGCACCTGATTGCTTATCAGCCTAATCAGAGGACTTCAGCAGGTTTGGTATTTGCTTACTGGAAAATACTTGAACGTTTTTCTTGATTGGGTTGTGAAGGGTATGTGCAGAATGATTTGGAGAGCGTAGAATGATGAAAATTTCAGTGTTGTGTGCACAAGGTTGGTATTTTTATAGTTTGGTATGTTCAGTCATGGAAGGGGAAGTTGGAAATAAATCATGGAATAATCATAGAATAGCCCAGGTTGGAAGAGGCCTCAGGAGATCATCTGGTCCAGCCTTTTGTGGGAAAGGGAGCATAGATGAGATTATCTAGCACCCTCTCCAATCTCATCTTGAAAATATCCAGCGATGGGGACTCTGTCCCTGGGGAGTCTGTTCCAGTCAATAATTGTTCTTGCTGTAAAATGATTTCCTCTTATGTTGAGATGAAACCTCTCCTGGTGCAACTGATACCCGTTTCCCCTTGTCTTCTCCACGTGGCTCCTTGTAAAGAGGGAGCTTCCACCCTCTTTGTAGCTGCCCTTTCAGTACTAGAATACTGTGATGAAGTTCCTCTGAGCCACCTTCTCCAAGGAGGTCCTCTGGACCTGCCCCAGACTGTCCATGTCTTTCTTAGTGTGGGCACCAGAATAAAGACCACAATGTAGAGGTATCATGTTTATGTTTACATGTCACCTCATTAGAAGTTCCTGTAGCTGAAATTGTAGGTGTTTACACTACTCGGATGTGTTGTCTTTGGGAAGTTGAGTGAAAGTCCTTCTCATGCTTTGTTAGACTGGGACTTCATTTGCATAAAATGGTTTCTGGCTATGGTTTCTTGGAGGTCTGTCATGGGTGTTATGATCTCTACATTTCTTCTTTGGTGGAACAGTCCTTGTAGAAACTACACTTAATATTTATTAGGTCACTGCCATAAAATGCCATCCACTTCAGTACATCTCCCTGTTCTGTTAGCGCTAATGTGCTGAAGTCCAGCACAAGTGCTTCATATTTTATGAATATAAAGGATTCCCATAATTATTATTTTCACCTTCTCTATTTTTAAGAGATTTAATGCAGTTGGTCTCTCATAGTGATTTGTGTAAGTCTGAGCTTTAAGGAATTAGAAGTAGACATAAGTTTTTAGGAGAATAAAACAAGATTAGTTCGTAAGCAAGTATGGCATCACTAGAATTGAAAAAAATTACAATAATCAGTTTGAAAGTTAGTTTCCTTTGAGGACCACAGAACTTACGGCTAGTTTATTGGATTTAAAGAATGATATAACAAGGAACAAAATATGTAGTACATGTCACCTTTCATTTCCTTCCACATACAGATTTAAGATATGGTTTAAGATTATTAGGATCAAGTAGGCAGTTCCTATGTATTTTCCAACAAACAAAAGGTTGACTATAAAACAAAACCTACAAAGTATTAATCAGACTGTATGGGAGGAGGAATATATGTTTTGAGTTACCATGGAGATTGTAATAGATTTTAAAAATAAAGGCAGAATAAAATGTAAGTCACCTTCTGATGTCCTTGGCGAGTGGTACCGAGACAAGCTCTGTGCACGGTGGTTTTATAATTGCTTGCTTTGTAGGAGAATTCTGTTTAGTCATTGCAGTGGGGGGGTCATAATATGTGCTTTTATTTGGGTAATTAGAAGAGAATAACTGCTTTTCTGATACTAAAATTCATAGCAAATTGGGGGTGAGGAGGATTTGGAGGGTTTTTCTGTGATTAATTTTAAATTTTTGGAGTATTTGCTGGTTTGTAGCTCCTGGAGAGCTTCTAGCACGTGCTGAAAACAGTGTCGCGGTATATGTGTAAAGTGCATGTGCAAGATTAAAACACAGGAATTTGATTTTATTGAGTTCTGGCTTAAGCCTGGCTGTGACTGCCAGCCAGCAAGGAGCCAGAGTGGGATTTACTCCGGGGAAACAAGTGGTTGACCCAGGGATGCTTTCAAAGTGTTTCTTTCGTACTGTAAACATGCTGAACTCTTAATTGCGTTAGACCAGGGAAAGAGGGTTTTAATCCAAAAATCCAAACGGAAATTTCAGAGTCTCTTCTTTGAGTTGAAAGAGGGGAGAGTGAGATGAGATCTTGGGAAGAATTGTTCTCCTGTGAGGGTGGGGAGGCCCTGGCCCAGGGTGCCCAGAGCAGTGGGGGCTGCCCCATCCCTGGAGGGGTTCCAGGCCAGGTTGGATGGGACTTGGAGCCCCTGATCCAGTGGGAGGTGTCCCTGCCCATGGCAGGGGTGGGACTGGATGGGCTTTGAGGTTCCTTCCAGCCCAAACCATTCTGAGATTCTGTGATCTGTAACTGGAGAGAGTCACCCAGGTTGTTCCAAATCTGGTGTTGTGACAAAGCTACATTTGAAATAAAGGCAAATGCCAGCGTGGTTTGATTTTAGTCTCCCAAAGATGTATTTTGAGGAAACATTGCAGTTTGGTGTTGTTTTAGTTTTGAAGAACAGTAAATTAGAGAAGAGGAAAAAAAGGGGTAGGGGGGAACCTGGCAATCTGGCTTTTTGGAGTGAGTGAGCTTGTGTACACGCCTAGAGGAAAACGACTGATCATCCTTAGTGGGTATTTATTGCAACTAAAAAGACAGTTTGTTGGATTTCATTTCATAGAAGACAGATATTTTTTTTTGTAATAGAAAAGCAAAGAACATCTGTCCTTTTGGCAGCCTGTACAACGTGGTTGTCTGTGCGGTACCAAGAAGTGGCCTTCAGTCTTATCCTGATTTACGTTACTTTCTGCTGTTTCTGTCCTTAAGAGACAGAGAGGAAAAGGTAACTAATATGTAACAATCATCATTCTTGTAATTTGAGTATTCATCTATATAACATAACACAATTATGTACAGTTTATAAGGGGAGGTAACAAAGTTTCGTGGGTGGAAGGGGTAGAAAATCAGGGTTACGATAATCAATGTATGCGCAGGTGTACTGAAAACTGCGTGGCTGGAGCGATGGAGAACGCTGGGGCACTGACCTGCCAGATCTGATCACTCCCTGCGTTGGGAAAGAAATATAAATTTTATCTTTGGAAACCACTCATGTATGTCTTTAAATGAGTTTTGTCTTAGTTTTGAGCTGTTCATGGTCTTTGGAGAAATGCACTCCTCTCAGAAATTCTGCCTGTTTCCTCACGTTTTATTGTTTAATAGAAGTTGTTGTACCATGTTTTGCACATAAAGATTGCTTAAAATAGAAGGAATACAAGGAAACAAAAATAAAGAAGTGGGGAGAGGTTTCTGCAAGAGAATCATAACTTTTCACATTTTTTGCATTCGCCTTCCTATAAATTTCATAGTGGTTTTGTTTCATTTTTAATTTAGAAGAAGAGACTTGTGCTAGCTGATTTTTCATAGATACAGCCTTGGGTTTAGTCATAAAATATTGATTAAATATAAAAAAATACTGATTGCCAAGTTTGAAATCGAAGTCTGTAGCTGTTATCACTGTACTGTATAGCAACAGTTTCTAAAGGCAGTGAAGATACTTTATGAGTGTACGTTTCCCCCTAAAAATAGCGTACTGCCTTTGAGGAAAAAATAAATAAATCCATCAGATTATAGGGAAAGTTGATTCTAAAAGATAAATGATTTTAGAGCACCCCAATGGCTTATAAACCAAATACCCATTTCTTTTTAGTGCCGATGCTCACTGCCACGAATAGCTCCAGCCTCGATGTGTTCAGAGGAGATCCAGCATGTATTACAGGAAAAGCTATTGCTGGAATAATGGAAAAGATAAATTGGGTGTAGGATTGTATTATTTCCTGATAGTAGCCACTGATGTGCAGATACCTCTGTATCGGCTTCCTGCTCATGCGGTCTCTGGTTGTTTGCCTGCCACACAAATGCTGCTGCTGCTGCTTATAGCCCCGACGGGGAAACGCTAAAGGTGTGTGGGCACGACTCGGCCAAGATTGCGCCTCGCACGTGAGCAGCTGAGAGAGGCTCTGTGGGTGCTGCGCCAGCAAGGGCAGGGATGCGGGAAGTTTGGGAACCCTAACTCTAGGGCTGAGAGGTGAAGCAGTAGCGTTGGGTGCAAGGAAATTTATTTACTTTTTGAAATTGGTGTTTGAAGTCCATTCTTTTGCTCTAAGTCTTACCCTTGGTGGCTAAGGTGGCATCACTTGTCGCAAGGCTAGGGCTCACAGAACTGATATTAATTCTTTCTTTTCCTGGGCTTTACTGAGCTGGGTGTGAATTTTGGAGTGTCCATGAGCTGAAAGTGCTTCTCATAAATTTGGAAGATCCTGAGTCCCGAGTTCTTTGTTTGAAGGGGTTGGGGTTTTTATTTCAGTAAAATGACGGTAGTCTGAATTCAAAGACCTTTACGTAGCAGGGGAAATAGTAATATCTTTTATATTCTTTACCATTTCAGCATTAGCTGTTTGATCTCAATTAAATTGCAGCTGATGGAGCAGATTTCAGTTTATTCTTTCAGAGAGGTGATGAGGAATTAATGAATGCTTGCTCCATCGTCTGTGTAGGAGCAGGCATTCGGAGAGGAAGCTGGATTGCATCCCTTCAGGAGGAAAGGGAGGCTGAGATTTAATACCTTTCCGGCCTTCCCCCACTGCTGTAGGCTGGAAGGTGCATTTGTCTCCTTCCTGTCCCCTTGTGCCCCGTTCCCTCCCTGACCTCTCTGGCAGCGGCGGCGGTTGCGGGAGCGGCACAGGAGTGGGCTGAGGAGCTGCGCGTTCCTATGCTGGCACTCGACAGCTGATGAGGGGGAGTTTGAGCTTCTCTTACATTTAATCCAGTAGTTAATAGCTTTTAATAGAATCGTTACATTGATGTTTATCAAAGATGTAAGTTATAATTATTATATTACTGCAAGTCTCTCTTTGATTTAAGAATAATACTCAACAAGTTTATTAATTAGCCTAAGCTTGGTTTATTGTGTACAGGCGCAGATACTGTCAGTGTTCTCCAGCCCAACAGTTAAAGTACCGTTAGTGATCATTATGCTGTTGCTTATTGTGGAATGATAGAATGCTTTGGGTTGGAAGGGACCTTTACAGCCCCTCTGCAGTGAGCAGGGATGTCTACAACTGGATCAGGTTGTTCAAAGCCCCATCCAACCCAACCTGGGATGTTTCCAGGGGTGGGGCAGCCACCACCTACCTGGGCCAGCGGCTCCCCACTAAGCCAGTCTAAATCTCACCTCCCCTTCCTTAGTTTAAAACCATTACTCCTTTCCCACGTGTTGTTACTGACAGCATCAATGCTTTTTTTGAGTCGGGGTGGGCCGGTACAGGGTTGAAGGCAGTCTATTTTGGGAATCCATCTGTATCTTCCGCCGTCTCTTCCTCTGTCATCCCGATAGCCTCAAAACTTGAGGGGATAGTAATAACGCCTTTTTGCTCTATGTATGACCCGCGAATCTGAGCTGCCTTGCAGAGCGTATGCTGAAGAAGCACTGAGTTACCATTTTTAGGGAGTAAGGTAGTAACGGTTTTGGTCTCAGAATTTTTGGTTTGACCTGAATAGCTCAATTTTAATTTGGAGTGCACAGGGCCCGCTACCTTCCAGGGTGAGATAAGCTCCCGCAGTGTCTCTGCGGATGAGATTTCTGCCTAGTGAGCATCTCCGGATAGCAAGGGGTTTCACTGATACAGTCAAATGGACTTGTTATTTTCTTATTATAGGGACGTGCTTGGAAACCTGCTCACAGAGGATTTAATGAGTTTCTAAAATTAAGCATAGAATACTAGCTCTTAATACTAAAAGAAAGTTAACTTATTTTCTGGGCTAACTGGGAAAACAGCTGCTGAGGTTTCTTTTTAACATTTCTGTGTGTTTACTAATAAGAAGGAAGCTGTAAAGAAACAGGCGTATGGCAGGGTTTCAGGAATGTGTTAACAGAGTTAATGGGGTTAATGGAATTGCTGTAAATAAAAACATTAGTTATGGGATATTTTGTAGAATTGAAGACATGGAAGAAGAAAATAAGACCCTAACCACTTTTATCCCCCTGCCCTACTGTTCTGGATCTCTTTACCAATTCTAACTCAGTCCAACCGAAAAAATGAATTTTCTTGGGAATAAGTGGCTGTGTAGAGGGGAAAAAATGTGATTTTATTGCTCCTGCCATAGGAAGGACTGCAGTGCGATTTGATCCATATTGTGAAGCAGAAGGTAATTCAGACAGGAATGAGCTTTGAGAAGCCAGGCTTCATAATGTGCACTCTTACTGCACTTCTGCATACGCTTGTGTCTGTGCGGTGGGAGTTCGGGAATTAGCTGGCTGAATGCTAACCATCTTTAATTCTGTTGCTGTTTTCTGGCAGATTGGGTTCTTGATGGGGCTCACTGTACGCGTGCCGGTCGGAGTGTGTGGGATGGAGACAATAGGTTCAGACAGTGAGGGGTTTTGAGATTACTTGCTGTTTTTCAGCAGCGTGTATTTCTGGTGGATTAAACTGGCTGTGCTGCCAGTGTGTTAATCTTTAATGTAATGAATGAGGGGTTGCTAATAAAAAGAGTTATTAGACTATTGCCAACAGTATAAAGGCAGTGGTTATTATGTGGGTTATTGCAAACTCTTTTGTTGTGGAACTTGATTATTGCTGTGATTTTTATCTCCATCATAGAGTTTTGGCTGAAAAATCAGACAAAACCAGGCAAAGGATCTTCTCATGGCTCATGAAGAGTTTTACTGCTGCGTCTTAAGTTTTACAAACACAGAATTGGAGAAACCTGTAGATTGAAAGGAACTTCTTGGTGTCTCCAGTACAACCTCTTCCACAAAGCAGAACCTATTAGAGTAGGTTGTTGAGCATCCTGTCCAGTTGAGTTTTGAATATTTGTGAAGATCCCACAACCTCTCTGTGCTAAAGAATCTGTTCTAAATTTTGATCACCTTAAGGGAAAAAGTTGGAATTTCCAGTGTCTGTTACTTATATTCCCATTCTGGTGCACCTCTGAGAAGAATCCAAATCCATCTTTTCTAAACATTCCCATCTGGCAATTGTATATGGTGAAGAAGTACTCCAAATGCCTCGTGTCTACTGAATAAAGCGGAAGAATTGCCTTCCTTGACCTGCTGGCTGCCCTCTTGCTGATAGAGCCTAGTATGTGGCTGTTCTTTGCTGCAAGGGCAGCGTTGCTGGCTCACGTTCAGCTTCTTCACCAGGATCAGCAGGTTGTCTTCTACAACCCTGCCTTTATTGCATAAGGTTATTTTATCCCAGCTGAGGAGGACCTTGTATTTGGAATTGCTGTGTGAGGTTCTTGTTGGACTGTTTTTCCAGCCTGTTGAGGAAGCTCCTCTGAACAGCAGCCTCCGATGTGGCGTCTGCTCCCCCAGGCATGGTGCCATCTGCAGTGTCTGAGACTGCACTCCGTTCCAGTATCTGGATGGTTAATAAAGATGGTACCCCGAGGGGTGCACTAGGGACCAGCCACAAGTTGACCACCCTGTGAGCCTGGCAGTCCCACCAGCTTTCTACCCAACTGCCAGTCCGTTTGTCCAATCCGTATCTCTCTAACATGGCTTATAGCGCGTGCTCTCCAGGAGAGGCACCCTGGCTGACAGGACAGTTATCTTTTTTGATCTCAAATCTTTAAACTTCACAGCTGAGATTCTCTGTTTTCTGGCGCCCCTTTCTCTTCTCCTCCACCTGTCAGAGGTGGAAACCACGCGCGTTCATAAATGCAATGACAAGTTGCATTGATAAAGTTAACAACAAAGATGTAGGACTTCTGCAGGCATTCACTAACCCTCCCTTGGCACTGTGATTAAAGAAATGAACAGTACAGAATTAAACGTAGCATTTACTAAGTGGTTTGAAAACAGATGAACTGATAACAAAGCAGTTGAAAATGGAGAGTTGTTATTCTGATGCGCTGCTCCTAATAGGGCCTGCGGGGAGCTGCTTTTGTCGCTGTGTTATTCACTGTCCTCGTAATAGGAATCGGAAAAAATTGGCATAGGCTCATAAAATTTGCTGATTATGCAGAAGTAGAGAGTTAAATAATGATTAGTTCAGAAATGGTCCAGTGTCTGTCAGATACTTGGCTCATCTGAGCGGCGTCTATTCTAATACATCCAAATATAGAAAGGACCTACAGATGGTGTTTGTGTCCTGAGGTGCAGTGGAACTTAATGTGATGAAACATTGTTAGGGCTTCCCAATCCAACAGCAGCCTCCTCCCTGCTCTGATAGCTGAGGGGGGAAGACTCTTGCCTTTATAGGCGGGGGGTCATCTGGGGTGGGCAGAGGAGGAGAGTCCTTGAAAATCTCTCTGTATAGACTAAAGGAGGTGATTGTGGAGCATGTGCAACTGGTTCCACAATGTCCTCTTCCGCATAGATGTGGAAAAGCTGGAAGGATTCAGAGGTGATATGCAGTGCTTGAGTTTTGCAAGGCGAGGATTGATAGGAGGGGGAACAGAGAGTGGGAGGGGAGGGCCTAGAATAGACCCTGAGGTTCCTTGTCTTCTCTTGAGGACAGAAAAGTTGATTGACCCGGGAGAGCCAGGGCACGTCTCCTGGAGAACGTGTGCTATATCTATCCAGCTAATTTCTAACTATGGCATTTTCAACATGGGTTTGTCTTGCCTGTTATTAAAAAAAATGTCTAACAGTGCATGTTTTGCAACTTCTGAAAGTTCAGTACTGTTAAAGACTTTTTCTTAAGCCTGTGCTGAATCCTCTTACTGCTTGTTATTTCTCATTCTACTTGCCATAGAGAGGGAAAACAGATTATTCCATTCTTCTTTCATGGAAGTTTTTGATTTAAATTGTTTTCCTAATCCTTGTCATTTCTAGACAGCGGAACAGTCAAACCAAATCTTAAGAACATGTCATGTCTTCTGGATATTTTCATTATTGCTTTAAAGAATTATGTGTTTTATCCATACATTTTTGATGTACAAGGTCCAGCACAAAAAAAATGAGACTGTGCCTGTAACTTTTTATTTAACAAATTAAGAAAATCTACTGTGATCACCTTCAAACTAGTTTCCTTCTGAGCTGACACACGGCTGCACACGGTGCTGCCAATGTTCCAAGCCATTCCACAAAACATTTTCTGAAAGGCTACTGAGGATCTCTGACAGGTTTGCTTTCATTTCTTCTGCTGACAAAAAACGGGTTCCATTGAGCACTGCCTGAGTCTCTGGAGTCTCTTCACTGTCAGCCTCAGTCAACAGATGAAAAGTTTCCATTGCAGATTTCTTCAGTTTCACAAGGAGGTTGATGTTCCCTCACTGTTCATTCTTGTCCACTGACATTTTCCAGCCCAGGGTAAGGAAATGTCTCTATTTGAACCCACGTCCACTTGTACCGAGCGAAGCGATCGAGCCGAGCCCTGTCTCACTGTGACAGGTCAGGACGTGTTCTGTCACCATCTCTGTCTCTCCTGTCCCACTCTTGATTCCCAAGGTTCGGTCTCAGGTTTTGAGCGTCAGACTTCGTGTGATAGGTAAATATATAAAATTGTGAATATTTATTCAGACGAACTGTTGAAGTCCGGTGAGGAGCTTGTCCATTTATGACTTGTGAATGGGTACATGGAGGAAGGTTTCAGGTAGATGATTGCTGATTGAGGGGAGTGAATCTCTCAATCTGTCAGTTCTGTCTGTAGAACAAAGTCCAGTCTTTAGAAACCAAAGCCATGCAAATTCAGACTAGAAATGAAGCCACGTTTTAATAATTTGGTTACTTAACAATACATTAATAATGGAAAGCAGTCTCTTCCCTATTACTGATGTCTTTCAAACAAGACTGGCTTGTCTTTTGAATGATCTACTGCCACATTATCTTGGAGGAAGTCTGTTGCAGCAGGCTGGGAGCGAGTTTCTGTGGCATGTGCCCTGCAGGAAGTCAGGCTGGATAATCACAATAATCCTTTATAGGCTTGGAATTGATGAATCTTTAAATCTGTTTAGTCAGGACCAGCTGTGTTGAAAAACAGCATTACTAAGATACAAAACCCAAGTGCTCAGAAGTGGATATACTGCACTGACATGTTTTATGTTCTTTCAGGCAAGAGAATTGTATGCAAAAGCCTAATAGAGTTTTAGGAGTCTCTCTAGTGATGTCTTTCAGAGATGATATGCTGATTCTTGTACCCCTCTAAACATATTCTTTGTGGGTTTTGATGGCGCTTATCTACTAGGCAAAGGCACGCTTTTCAGCTATTTATATATAAACTGTGGAAAAGATTGACATTCACTACTTTTTTGGGGCTTACTTACGTTTCAAACACGATAGAGAGCAGCAGATATTTTGGATATCTGTGAGTGGGAGACCACCAGCAATCGCTCAGATGCTGTGTATAGGTGTAAGGGTGAGTCAAGAGCCAGTTCTTTTGCTTTCGGGACGGTACTGATTTGGCAGTTGAGATTCAGCAGTGTCCTTGAGGGTAATGCTTTGCCAGATGTGCTGTGTTTCACTCAAGAAATGATGCTGACATACTGCTTGACTGGTACTTATTAACTGGAGTTTTTAACTGTTATGTCTAAGCTGAGTGTTAGCTTGTGTAATGATATCTTCCTTCTTCCCTTTGGTTTTCCTCTACGGAGAATGCTCTTCCATTTTAAGCAGCAGTGAAAACACCTCACTTCTGTCTCAGAGGTGACCCTATGTAAAATAGGGGAAAAAACCCTCAGTATTCCACAGTAACATTTTGATTTTTTTTTTTTATAATAATGAGATGCCCTAAGTGGGAAAACACGTTTCTGTTCTGATGTTCTTAGGGTCTTTGTTTAAAATCTGCAGTTGTAACAGCTGACAGCAACAGGTCCATTGCAAATATTTGCAGTGTTACTGTCACACACATGGAACAAACACTGAAATTGAAGAGATTTGAATTAATTCTTTATCTTTGGAGTTGGTTTTTATTGCAGCTCTACCTCTCACCTCTTAATATTTTAATTTTTTTATTTACCAAAAGCGTGCGTGTTTTACAGAACAAGAAAAACCAGGTATTTGGAAACAGCCTTTATTTGTAATTCACATCCTACCTGTGTGTTCTACTACTTCTCTTTGTGATTTGGTTTAACTACTAAATTGTAATTTCTCTTTCTAGTCCTGCTGTATTAGGAGGTGGCTCTGAGCTCAGTGCTGGAGGGTACTGCTAGGCTGCTCTGCGTGTTCTGTCATAGGGCGAAGGAGCTTATCTTTAGCTCACATTTGAATCAGTTATTGTTTCACCACTGTTCTTCCTGCAGCCATATGTGCTGCTACATTTACTGTCAAGGCAGGAGAAATTACTTGTTTATGTAAGTCATACTTTGATGGATCAGACTCTTCCTAACAATCTTTCTGGCTGTTCTGAAACCCAGACCGTCTTGTTGCAGCGCGTCCAAGTTGATGGCACTGTGCATTTCCGTCTGCCATGAGCTGGAAGCAGCTTCCCTAAACACACAAGAACTCTGCACCTAAGCTCAGCCGGCACCGCCTGCGTGGTTCAGAGATGTTGGTATCAGCAGGGCTGCCGAATGACACGAGCTTGGCTTTTATTTTTGACTTATTGACTTATTTTATTAGTCCTTGACCTGGCAGCCGAGGGGAAGGCTCCAGCCAAGCGGTACCAGTCGTTGACACAGCTCATCTCTCTCTTTAGGAAAAATGTTGTTTGTCACGTATCAACATTAAAATCTGAACTTGAATGCCTAAGAAAGGACAGTTAGCTAGGCAGTAGGAACAGTTGTTGTTTTAAGCTTGTGGATCCCATGACCTGCCCCTTATTCCTCCTTCTGTCATGCTCTGAAGTAGGAGTATCATCAATGGTTTGCATAAGTGAGAGCTGTGGCTCTGCATTCGTTTTCCTTTTCTGTAATAGCAGGGGGGGCAGACAGTGTGCCGGAGACACAAAGGAGCATCACTGTAAAGCATGATGCGTCTATGAGTTTGCAGAGATTGAAATAGCTCTGAGAACCATAAAAGGTGGTTATTCTCGGTGAGGAGGAAATACTCCTGTATAAGAGAATTCCAGCGTTCATTTTCTCACAATTTTGTATTTAATACCTGATGTTTGAATAAAAATAATCACATTATAATGCGGAACAGAAACAGGAAATTTGAAAAGCTGAAGATTTTTAAGTTAGGAGATCAGTTTGGGTGATTGAATTACCTTCCAAAAAAAATCTGAACTTAGAAGTAAAATGTAAATAGTTTCACCCCTTCCTGGTCTTTATTTTTTTTAAAAAAGAATTGTGTTGTTTTCTGAACTTGGCCAAGTATTTATTTGATATAGAGAAAGACCTCCAGGATGGGTTTGAGTTGTGTGAAACGTGTGTGAAAGGGTAGAAATGTGTTGATTCTCTGATAACGTTGCTCGGGACACCGGCTCTAATCTTCCCTCGTAAAATGTTGTCCTCTGCTGGGCAGTGGTCTCTGATTTTGGAAGCTTATTCAGTTAAGGTTCAGTATCAGAATTTTCTGGTATTTCAGGGAGGTATTCTTGCTTTTCATCTTGCTCTTTCCTCCTCTCTTAAAAAGGAGATTAGCGTTAATGTTTTCAGCGTGTGTGAAGCAGTTGTGATTTTATCAGTGGTGTTGGTTCTCTTGTCCTGCCCTGACAGAAACATGAATCTTACACTGAAACCCAAGATGGACTCAGGTTTGTATCAGGAAAAATCTGGTGAAATTCTGTCCAGTAAGTGTTGCTAATGATATTGCCAACTAGTTCTTTAAAGGCTAAATATTATACAATAAAAACAGAATTTCCATGTTGTTTGCTGACTCCAAAACAGATTTTTGTTACCAAAAGCATAAACAAAATGATAGATGCTGTCAGAGATTAAGCCATGAGAAACCATTATGGTTTTTGCCTTAGAACTGTTCCTCTGAAGTTGAAATGGTCTCTTTTGGAGGAGTGAAATTTACTGGAACCTGTCTGTGGGAAGCAGAGCTGAAATGCTTTTGCGGTTGAACAATATTGAAATGTCTTTACGTTTTTAAATTTGCATGAGAATTATGTAGTTGGAAAACTGTTGGAATACATTCAGCCGGTTTCTTTAGGAATTTACAGAAATGTTGCAGGACAAATGGTGGCATCGTGCCCAGGATCATTAATTACAAAATGCACTGATCGAACTGGTCTGCGAATAATGGTCTGTGTTCTGAATTTTATTGTAAGAATAGCGTCTGTTTTGCTTGTGGTTTTTTTCCACAACGTTTTACATCCTCCTAATGCAGCTTTAAAGCCTGGCTCCTGGCAAAATTGTCTCTGACATAATGGACTTGTGTTGCATGACCTGCATGAACATCCTAAAAGAGGCAAAGAATTGTTAGAAACATTTAAGATCAGAATCATGGAATGGTTTGGGTTGGAAGGGACCTCAAAGCCCATCCAGTCCCACCCCTGCCATGGGCAGGGACACCTCCCACTGGATCAGGGGCTCCGAGCCCCATCCAACCTGGCCTGGAACCCCTCCAGGGATGGGGCAGCCACCACTGCTCTGGGCAATCAGGTGTGTGTGGAGGAGGATATTAATTTTGCGCGCTGTGTGACACTATGAGAGAAGCTGGAAAAAGGATGAAAGCATCAGGTTATACACTTGAACTCCCTTGCATGTGAAGTTCTCCATTAAGTATATAAATAGCCTTGAAAGAGCAGATGTTTCACTTAAATGCAGTGGAAATGCTTTGGGGAGAAAGTGTTTTTCATCTTCAGAATTTGGCACACCAGCACAAGGCACTGCTGAGGGGAAAATATTTATCTGACAGCACTTGTTATATACTGTAGTCAGTTTGAATTTCTTGATTGATATTTATTATGCAAGTTATAATTTAGACAGCTTGACTACTGTTAATTAGTGTGAATGTTATTTATTAATGTACCTTCTAAGAAACATATCATCGTGTTTATTCAAAGTGAAAACAAAAGCACTTTACTCTGCTTTAAAACTGATGGGAAAGGTAATATAATTTCTCTATCGAGCAGAAAATGACCTTAAAATACTGATTTATGGGGGGGATTTATTGAATTTATGAAAGAATATAGCCATTTAGTCATGGGTAGGAAGCTTTCTTCTGAATGTTTTAAGTTCTTTTGCATTTAAATAATGGTTAAAAGGCTACTAAAAGTATGAAATATAGGGGCTTCCTCGCTTGTTCAATACTGGTTCAGTTTCTTTCAGAGCAAAATGTTGTCATTTATTACCTCTCTGACAGGTAATCCTGCCGGTTAATATTGAATGCGTGTCTTCCTCAAATTCCTAGATTTATGTCATTCTCAGATGAAGGCTGCTCAGCTTCCCTCTTTCCGATACATCAGGGGAGAAGTGGCTTCTGCTGCACTCCAAGACACTGATTCCAGCAGGAGGCACTTGGATGACTAACAGAGGTGGCAGCAGGAGGTTGGAAGTTCTCTTTTAGCCAGATTTACCGATATTCCAACCTTTATGGGACCAGAACTTGGGGGGGGAAAAAGTAATATACTTGCATGAAGATAATCAGTTCTCCCGGGGGAAGACCACGTAATTGAGCAAATGCATTTTGGGACGTGAAGTATGGTTATGATTGTGGATTTTATGACAAGAGGGGACACAAGTCTACAAGGAAAATGGGAGATAATGTGAGAGGGGAATATCCAGTAGCAATTTTAGTTCTGCTTATGGAAGCTCGGTCACTGCTGGGACCTCATATTTACAAGCAAGGCTCGGCAGGTTGGGAATGCGAAAGCCAAAGGCATCCTTAGCTGCAGCGACCTCGAGATGGTACGAGCTCCGGATCCTGAGGAGAGGGACCAGGGCGAAGAGCAGGATCACAACCCTGAACTTTGAGAGCAGACTCTGACCTCTTCAGAGGTTTGTCAAGAGACATAACAGAATTACCAGCTGCAACAGTCAGCTATAAGTATGTCAGAGAGGTTTCTTTTCCCCCTTTGGGTTTACAGACCTCTCCCCTTCACTCCACTCATATTTCTTTTGAAGTTGTGCTGATCTTATTCAGACGGGTGTTTGGGGCCTCGTGACGGGGAAAAGGAAGCCTCTTTCATGTTCTTGGGCTCACCCCTTACTGTATTATCTGCCAGAAGCTTAACTTAGGTTGGTTTTGGTTTTAGAGCAGATCAAGTAATTGCTTTCTGTTTATTGTAAACAATATTGTTTCTGTTTATTTTATTTGAGAGATAATCCAGTTGTTGCTTTGCTGTACAAAGTTTCTGCTGAAGCACATTAAAGGCTCTCAAGTAGAGGAGGAGGTTAGCACGAGTTCTGCACAAATGACTTTCGGAGAAATAATGGGAATAATGAATGATGCAGAGTGTTTGCATAAATACTGCTGGTTTGAGAATGCCCACATAAAATCAGCTTTTGGGTGATTCAAGACTTCCTATCGCAGGTCTTATTTTTTTGGAAATATATATATTTCTGCAACTCGGGGAAAGCCAGAATTCTTGTAGTTTCTAGTTGGATTGTTGCAGAGAGTGGCAAGAAACCTTTTAATGAAGTTACTTGATGTAAATTCAGTATATCTTTTCAGTCTTGGCTTAATAATTTCACTGTTTGGAAGAAGCATATGGACATAATGGATCAACAAAAAAGTTACTGTACTATTTAGGTATGGGATGCAGATACATCCTTTAATCTAATTATAAAGGAAAGGCTTGTAGCAACATCTCTGCTTATCTTGTAAAGGCTTTATTTTGTTGTTTTACTCTGCTTTTGATTTCTTTATTGCTGTTCCATCATTCTTTTTACCACTTAGGTTTTCCCTTTCTCATGTGTCAGTATTTTAAACTATTTTAGATGTTTTCATTGGCAAAAATCTGAAGAATTTACTACTAACAATGTGAGGTAGTCTTTTTCTGTTGCCGTAATTTGCTCTGCTTTAATACACACTGTAAATTGAAATGCCCTCTGTGAATACAGTGGAAAATCCATTTCAAACAGATTTGTATTAAATAATTTTTGTTTGAAGCAAGAAGCTATGAATATTCATGGGAGAGAATAAATGCTGCGCATGTTAATGCATTCTTGCTAATAAATAGAGAACTTCAGGGTAGAAGAATGGAAATAAACCAAACCTGAGGTGCCCTCCTTTCTCAATCTGTGGCTTGTCTGAAAGACTGAAGATGTGCATTGAATATTCAGTCTTGTGCTGTCAAAGAAGACTCATGGAAACTCCAGGATGGTATCACAACCCTTTGTACAATGTACTTTGTAGTTTCACTTGGGAGACGTTGAGATTAATTTAACTTTAGTCTTGCCTCATGTTACTCTTCCCTGTTTGTTTTCTGTATTTTTTAACTGAAAAGCCATTTTAGTTCTGTGTTAGACCAGGACGGGATGTCCAGGCAGACGTGTAGAACACAAGAACATGTGCAAGTATAAATTGTGTTCTCAAGTTCCTTTGCTTTGCTGAGGGTGCCCGTCTTGATACCTGTTTGCTATGCACATCTCCCACACAAGTTTTGCTTTGGTTCCATTCCCTATTCCCAAGATCCTTGTACTGAGCAGTAAAGCCTGACCTTTATCCTCAACGGGCACTTGGTGAATTCTATCAAATTTGATAGAAAATGTTTGAAGTTAAAATGGTGAATATATTAATATTTTGGGAAAGATTAAACTACAGATATTGCACAAATCTATAAATTTCAAGAGAGCTTCACTATAAAATAATTTCCTTAATTGAGAAATCCAGACAAAACTGAAAAAGGCATGAGTTTCGTCATTTTTTTTTCCAGCTTTGCTATTTCCTTTTGTGTGTTGATGATGCTTGCAGGCTTTAATATCTAATTTAGATTCTGTAATCCTTAACAAGGAACCTGGGAAAAGTTACTCACGAGCTTTTATAAGGAGGGTAATGTTTTGTGCTCCTCTCCCCCATTGCAGCCTAAGGCGATTCCATAGGAAATGACTTAAGGGACTACTTTTGATAGGCAAAATCCTGACTTCTTTACAATAATGTAATGACTATAAATAGGTCGTCTTTATCAGGGAACGCAGGGACGGGACAAGGGAGAATGGTTTTAAGCTGAAAGAACGGAGATTTAGATGAGGTATCGGGAAGAAGTATTTTCCCATGAGGTTGGTGAGGCACTGGCACAGGTTGCATAGAGCACGTGTGGATGTCCCATTCTTGCCTAATTTCCTTATTTGATAGTCCCAAGCTTGATTGTCTTCATCTTGTGTTAGATGAAGTTAAAACCTCTTCTTGTTCACCAAAATAGCGTCTAAAAATGGTCATTCCCTGTGCCTACTGTCTTCTTCAGCTTATAGAGGACTTATTTTGGACCGCATGTAGTCAGAAAACCTAAACACAAATCTGGTCATTTTATACTTAAGCTATGTGTGATTATCTTCCTAGAATAGGTATTTTCAGCCCTTGAAAGGTGTGTCTTCAGTTGGATCTGTGGTCTGTGTTTCATGTTTTCAGGTAGGACCAGAAGCAGCGTTGATGCATGGTTGAAAGACTGTGCATCTTTTCATCTCAGAATTGATTGATAAGAGCAGCACATAATTCCATCTGTGCTCAACCTACTTCGGCAAAACAGATGTGCAGGTTCAGAGGCATGAACAAATTCCTGATCAAAATGGAGGGCATTGAAATCTGTTTTCCTAAGTCATGCAGATCTGTTTATCTTGTAGGAAAAGGAGCTCAAGTAAATGGAAGTTCTTTATTCGTGTTATCCTTTGCTTGACAGTATCAGACTTCCCTTTTGGGGGCTTCCCATCTTGTTATTTCCTGCAGGGGGAAAACGTGTTTCTGTTTCTGTCATGGGGTTTGGGTGGGTTTGTTCTGTCTATATTTGAAGAATACTAGTTCTTTTGGAAAGGATTGCAGTGTTAGTTGTTTAGGTTTTGTTGGGGTTTTTTCTGCTTGTGGTGATACTGTGGGGATTTTCTACTGTCTACGGTAATTTTATTCTTTTAGAGTAATTTTGCAGGTGGATTTTGTTAATTGCTTTAGAGTGCAGATAATGAATATTCATATATCCCTCCCCCCCCAATTTAGATACCTGGGTAAATTATAGTAATTGAAATATCAAATATATTAAAAGTGATTTTCTGTTGCGTTGAATCATTGTTGCTAACTCTTCAGAACCATTGTGTTGGCTGCTGACAGAAAACTAACCTTTTCATCTCTCCATTACTTTAAAACTTTGAATTTATCACATTATTGGAATAAGTGATCTGTTCCGCACATGGCAAATCCTCTATCTACAGCACTGGGTTCCATCAGAAAATGGACAGCCTAGCAGATTGAACCTAAGCTTTAGAAATAAAACCTTATTCAGTTTAAAGAGCATCATTAACACTGCTTTCTTGATATAAATATTTTAAAGCTTGTGCAAACTGGATTAATGTTCCTGTAGGGTAATAAAATGAAAATTTGGTAACTTATTAATCTCTTTCTTTCTCTCTTTCTCTTTCTTCTTCCTCACGCTTTCTCTTTCCAAACTTATTAATCTCTGTCTTCTCTCTTTCTCCCTCCCCTTCCTTCCCTCCCTCCCTTCTCTTTCTTTCTCACTCTCTTCCCGAAAATGTGCCTTTACAGAAACATAAGGTAGATCTTTTCTACAAGCTGCGCCATGTGATGAATGAGCTCATTGACCTGCGCAGGCAGCTGCTCTCAGGGCACTTGACGCAGGATCAGGTGCGCGAGGTCAAGAGACACCTCACAGTCAGGCTGGACTGGGGCAACGAGTAAGTACAGGTACCGCCTGGGTACTCTTAGTTCTAATTTTCTTCAAATAGCTTTTCTTAACAACAACAAATCAGCTTTTTCCTTTCAATAGTACATGGATGCAGGGAGAACGTTTCATTGTTTGGAAATCAAATATAATTTTTGTAGTGGGTTCATTGCATAGTTCTTCTAATATTACTATAAAATGAACTGTTTGATTATTAATAGGCCTTTTCTAAGGCTATTTGTGCTTTTGAGAAGTTCAAGTCAATGGCTATTGGGCCTGGGGGTGCCTCTTTGTAGATGCTACAGTCCCATTTGTCAATTGAAGAATTGTTTTAGTGGTTGATGCAATAACTGGAGAATCTCACTGTCAACAGAGCCATTGCAGCTGAGGCTGTAATATTTAGACTTTCTATGTAATTATAATCCATAGTCTATGTATGTGGCTGTTGATGACGTTTCTCAGGTGTCTATAGACTCCCCTGAGTCCGTTCCACAGTGAATTTGTGGAGAGATTTTTCTAGCGGCAAAGGCGACTGTAATTCAGGTAGAAGCTGAAGTGGTAAAAATGTGCCGTTAGGCAAAAAGTAGCCCTTCACCTGCATTGGTTTTGTGTGAGAGGTAATGTGTCGGACAGGTAAGTTGTGTATGACATGCATGTGACCTTCCCAGACGCAGTATCACCCTGCTCGGGCATATAGCGACCGCGTCTCACCTGGGAGATTATTCCTGATTAGCATACAGGAAGGAGGAGGAATTCTGTAAGGTGGCAACTGAGGAAGAAAGGCAGGTGTTTGTCAGTCCCGTGTCTTAGTCCCCAACTTCAGGACTCCCTCTGAGAGACGCGAAGATTAAACTGTCCCCCACGCTGCATTTCATTTCTCTCTTGTTGAAAGCCAGCTCTGACGGACACAGACTAACAGATTGCCTGCTCTGCACTGCAGAGTTACAGGTAGTTTCTGTTATCAGTCCCGGGAGAGTAAATGGGAACTAAGAGACCATTTTTGAACATTATTCCTGGGCATTTTGCTCAAAGAGTACATGGATGAAAATAGCTGCAAGAAAGTTGTACTTAAAAAAAGATGAGCAGAGTAGAAAGCGGTGCAGCAGTGAAGAGAAGAGGTTGTGCAGTGAGGTGGCTATAGATAAATCTTCTTTAAATAAACATAAATTCATTAAAACTATAAAGATGACTCTAGTGCATGACAATTATGGAGAAGCATCACTGAAATCGGTAAATATAAATGTGTTAATGATTAAATTCATCTGCTCAGGATGCATATTTAGGGGGAAAAAAACCAGTTCTTCTTACTACTTCGGAACAGTGGCCAACCTGCCTGGAGAAAAATGTACACGATACCCCAGCAATGTGCAGTTACACTGAAGAGGCCATCGATAAAAGAACTGCGTAAAAAGGCATATGACGGAAAATATACTTAATTAAATCTTTACACCATGCAGTACTCCACTAAGTATCTGGGCGCTTCAAAGGTTTTTCTACTTCATCAGTTTTTCCCACAGGATTTCTGGGAGAGTTCTGTCAGTTTATTGTGTCTTCCCTCACTGGGTTTTATGATGAAACTCATGACCATGTCTTGATCTGTTAAAAAAACCTAACTTTTAGTAGTGCTTAGAATAGGAAACCAGAAATAAACTTTTTTATTAAGAACCCTGTGTGTAGATTCTGGAGTGTTTTGCATCAAAACCATAAGAAGGAATCTGCCTTGGGGAGCTTCTGTCTGAAATGTGAACGCTCCACAGCAAAAAAAAGCTATTGCGTGGTATTTGCAGACCTTATTTACCAGAAAGGCAGGTGAAGAGTTCTCCAAAGTAGTTCAACTTAAAAATCAGAGGTCATCTTAAATGATCTCCAGGATTGATTTTTTCAGATTTATCTAATATCCGTCAGGAGACTAATAGGAAGCATCTAAGATTCTGAGCATAGTACTTTCCCTTTCATACTGAGGAAAGACACTTCTCTATAAACGTGGGATGGATAACTCTTTTTAGGCTTAGAAAGAGTAGGGGAGGAGGAGCCACCAATACTTAGCGATTTTAGAGAGAGAAAAGCCACAATCAAGATGAGTTTTTAGGCTTATGTTAAGGTTTTAGTCAAAGGCTGTACTTTTTCATATAAAAAGTTACTAAAATCATTGCATTAAAGTAAATATTCAAATAGCAGCAGTGAATTTTGCACAGAAAGATCTGCAGATAGCCGAAAGTTACAACTGAATGTTTAAAAAGAAAAACAGGGGAAGAAATGTTGGAAATAAATCTTTCACGCTGACATACACATAAAATGAGATACTGTTGCAAAAAGCCATGGTCTTTCTCTTAGCACAAATTGCAGTTGGAAAGCTGTTGGCAGTTGCAATATTAGTACCTACTACTAACGTGCCGGAGGGAGTAGTGTGGTTCAGTGAAGTGACATAGTCTCAAAACTCAAAAAGTCCTAAATTGCAGAGCTTGCATCCCTAGAAGATTTTTTTTTTTGCTGTTGAATTGCCTTACCCTCTTGTTGTATTTTTCTTTACATAAAAGGAATAGTAATCACTTCTTGGTAGCATTTCAGTACTTAGCTTAAAGTTTGTAAAGTGTATTTAGAGAGATATGTGTCCAATGTACATGTGAGGCTATAACATCTGGAAATCTGTTGGAGGAGTAAAGATATTCTTATTGCAGTCGCTGTTGCATCAAAGGTGATCAAAGCAGGAGTGAAGAATTTAAAGGACCATCTTGAAATGCCTTTAAAAAGGTTGCTGGAAGAATGGTTGCCATTTCTGTCTAAATGTATATTTTCCCTGTGCTGAATATACCTGTAGTAATGATTGAATAGGGATTAGAACTGTTAGGAACTGTCTTGCATGTCAGTCTTGAAGGAAAACCTTAATAACCACTCTCTGTAATCTGATACTTCCACGCTCAGAAGCATTTGCTGCTGTTCCCTTTAATCGGTTCCTTACCAAGACTGCTCACCTTCATTTCATCAGCTTCTTTGGAAGAAATAATTTCCTGTGTAGCCTAACATCAGTACTTCACTAATTTCATTATAGCTCACAGCCCCTGTATACAAAATAACTTAATTCTGCCAAAGAAAAGCATCAAATTATATTAGCAAGTCTTAATTTTCTAACGTTTTTCATATGTTTCATTTTCCATGGATTTCTGTGTTGTACCTCCTTCAAGGTCTTTTTTAAAAGTCTACTCGTAGTTTACATGAATCGCTGTCACGATCACTTCCTTTCCCTTCACCACCTTTATAAATGTATTTGCGCAAGAGGAATATGAATGGTATTAAATGAGGCTTTGATGTAGTCGGAGAAGGAAGGGAAGTTGGTGCTGCCAAATTAAAGCTGAAAAGAGTCAAGATAAAGTGTGCGGTTTTGGAGCAAAGAGGGTGAGATCGCACACACTCTGGAGATGTGATGTGTTCTCTCCCAATCTGTTCTTCAAGGTTGGATGTGCATCTTGAAGCCATTTTTTTAGTCAAATGACATATTTCTGCAAGGCACTTCTAGGAAGAGTTGTACTGACCTGTGGCTTTATGAATTCTAAAATGGTGTTGCATTTGTATTATAAATAAATGAACTTGTTAGAAATTAAGATTGTTGTTTGAAACTACCGTTAAAACCAGGTTAATTTTCTCTAGAAACCCATTTAACCTGAACTAGAGTTGTACGCTCCTCCCTTCCAGTGTTTAGGTGGTAGGATTTTTGCCTGTCGACTGGTCTTTGGATTACTGGAGAAAACAGCATCTCAAAATTTTGGATGGTGGTTTGGTTTTCTTTTCCCCAAAGAATGGAAAGTTCTGAAGCCTTCTGTGTGGCAGAGGAGGAATAGCTAAATGTCATCGCGGCAGGCACGTGCTGTCAAGAAGTCATCGATAGGCTTGGGAATATTTAGTAGGTATACTTGGGAAATGTTTTTGGAGGGCAGAATGGAAAAACACATGAATTTGCTTGGAAAAGACAGTATTGTGGAGAGAGGAGCTGTCAAATAAACAAACCAGCACGTTATCTAATTGTTAGGCGTGCTGTGTGTTGGAGGAATACTGCTTGGCGGCTGCTGCTCTTGTATTCCCCCAGCGCGGGATAATAGAGGGTGGAAGCGGGCATTGGCTATCGCTGCCATTTCGAGCATAGTGTTGTCAGTCCTTCGCAGGCAGAAAATAATTGATCCAAATGAAGTGCGTGAGCCTGACCGTCCCCCTGCCCAGTAGCTGACAGCGTGCTGCTGCTGAGGCAAAAGACGCCTTGGTTTGCTGGGAGCGGTTGTTGTGCGGGATTAACGTAGTGTTGGAGAAGGAGAGTCTTCTGGCTGGAAAGCCAGGGTGCTGAGGGGTTCAACTAAAAATAGCATTTCACCTAAGTTTCACAGGGGTGCCAGTGCAGTCGTGTTGAATGTTGTTAAGTAGAAGGTGATACCTTTGTCGTGTACTGAGTAAAGAGTCCAGCCGCTGTTTGACCTGGGCTCTCCAGCGAGTTGGAATCACGAGGACAGAACAGTTTCGGGCTGCTATCAGCTTTGGCAGGGTTTGCTGTTGAGCCTTAATAGCGCCTTCTAACTGCATTGCAACTGTGGTGTGCTGCTCTGTGGGCTGGATGATGCGATTAGGAAATCATTTGTTAATATCTGTATACTGAGGAGAAATTTCTTTATGGAGACCATGTGTGTCCCTGCCCGTGGCAGAGGTTGGAACTGGATCTTTAAGGTCCCTTCCAACCCAAACTATTCCATGATTCTATGTACCTATTATTGATGAGGTGGCTTAGATATTCAGACTCGGGCAAACTCCCGTGAATGAATATGAAGTGGACTCTCCGCACGTTACTATTTTTACCCAGTACCATTTTTTTTTCTATTAGATGTTTATACGTTCTATTATGAGTAGACTCAAATAACATCTGCTGTTAGGGATTACCTATTGCATTGTTATTTTAATCCTTTTCATTTGGTAAATAGACACAGTAGCAATAGGACAAGGGGTAATGTTTTTAAACTAGAAGAAGAGATGTTTAAACTTCATCTTAGGAAGAAATTTTTCACGCTGAGGGTGGGGAGGCCCTGGCCCAGGGTGCCCAGAGCAGTGGGGGCTGCCCCATCCCTGGAGGGGTTCCAGGCCAGGTTGGATGGGGCTCGGAGCCCCTGATCCAGTGGGAGGTGTCCCTGCCCGTGGCAGGGGTGGGACCATCTATCATTCTATCCAAACCATTCTATCATTCTATGGTCTTTGCAGCTGCAGTTTTCAGGTGCTGCTCTTGGGACGGGGATAGGTTGTGATTGGTGGGTTTAAACAAACCAAAGTGTGTAAAAGGTGCATAAGCAAAACTTCCACAAGCTTAGCCTTCGAGTTTAGAAAGTGGTACATGAGAACTGCGTTGAAGAAGGAAAATTGTTCCTTTTTCCGTTGAGAGTGTAATTGGTTTGGGTAAAGAACTAAGAATGTGGAAGTACCACATTCTGTGGTTTTGAGCTGTATTTTTGAGCTATGCTGTTTAGGGGTATAATTAAAGAAGGAAAACCCGATTAAGCAAACTTCCACAAAGAATTATGGAGCTGGGAAACTTACAGGACATTATTAAATTAGGCTTCATGCATCCACTGGTTCTATTAATTTAGATATAAAATATCTGTAAATGAAGTGTCAGAGTTATGTAAGATGAAAGCAAGAAAATGGTTCATTCATGTGTTTCTGATGTGTGTTTTTCGCTTTTTATTGTAATTGTCAGAACTCTTTATGCCTCAGAACCTGAAGACCTACCGAGCAAAAGTTGGGTTCTGACACCTTGTAGGTTGTCTTGTTCTGCAGTCTGCAATCAGTAATTGATTGTTAGTGTTAGTTCATTTATTTATGTCGATACAAAATAGCTTATTCTGTCCACTGCTCACATGCAGCTGTGATCCGAACTGCCTTCTTCACTACACAATTTCTGAACTCGTCGTCCTCTTTCATTGGTATACTTTATTTTAAAAATAGTTTATATGTTTGATTTGGCCCAAAATATTATTTCAGAGTAATTTAAAGGCGTTATTTTGTGTGTGTGTTACAGTTATAGATGAAATTTCATGTTGGTTTTGCAGTTATTGTTTATTATAAGAAAAAGTACTAAGTTTACACAGTGATAGAAGTTGGGAGTTTAGTTGCATGAGCACCAGGAATTCCGAAGCGGCTTTCCAAGGAACTTTTGAAGAGGGTTACTCACGGAACTTTTTCATCATGTAGTGAAGAAACCTACTCAAATACTGCAGCAGAACCCAGAGCACCAACTCCATTTGCCTACTGCATTGCCATGTATGAAATTAAACATGTTCTGGATACTGCCGCAACATCTAGGCTGCAGCCTGCGACTCTCCTGAGTTGCTGTAGCTCTGCTGAAGTCGGTGGACAAAGCGTAGCAAGTGCATCGTGGTTGTTTGATATTGACATTTAATTTTATTTAGAAAGATTATCTGTTTAATGATTAAGATTGCAAAAAGACTTCAATAGTATAGTATGTGTTGTGTCCTTGCTCTTGAGCAAGCCCATGCAGTAGGTAATGATGAACGCTAATGTTATTATTCTTATAATTGTTTCTCCCTACTCTTTTGCAGACATTTGGGCCTGGATTTAGTTCCTCGGAAGGACTTTGAGGTTGTGGATTCAGATCAGATCAGTGTTTCAGATCTTTATAAAATGGTAAGAAATCTGCGGGAGATTCCTTTGAGTTTTCACTTTGGTAGGGAAAGAAGGGAAGAAGTTTTTATTGTTGACTCTTATATTTTTCTGATTAGAGTTGTCAAAAGCAAAATGTCTTTTTCATTCTCTTATTATTATTCACTATTACATTCATGTTAGTACATAGCAAAGTTAAAGTTGTTTAGCAAGTGGCAGTTGTGCCACTAATGAACTCTAGAGCCACTAATGCAATTCACCATTTAAGCATATTTTAAGTATATTTGGATTTTCTGTTGTCCAGAAACAAGGACTTTGCAATGCAGTTAACTCTGTTTAGGATCGGGATGTAACCCTAAAGAGAGAAGCAGCATGGAATGTGGAGAGGAAAGGGAAGCCACATCTTTCCTGAGATATTACTCTATTTTAAAAACAAACAAAACCAAAACCCAAATAAAAACAAACCCAGCAATTACATTAATACTACTTCTTAGCTTAATGTTGGAATTAGACAATCTTTAAGGTCTCTTCCAACTCAAACGATTCTGTTTTCCAGAGAAAATAGATTTTTTTTTTTTCTACATAAATATTGTTAGTTTCACTCATTTCTAGTAAATGTTTAATTTGCTCTTTTAAAATAGGTTTTGGCCTTAGCTATGCACGATTATGGGTCTGTGTCGAGCCGGGTGCTTTTGGTATTCAAGATACACGTACGTCTTCCTAAAACAAAGGCACGTTTTGTGAACGGGCTCTGTGCTGTGCCTGGTTAGGATTATTTGCACCATGTAACAGTGAATTCTATGGAAAGAAATAAGAATTGTTACATAAGAAGTCCTGACGTACATCACTCTCTGGATTTTTAATGTTTGTTCCTGATTTGCTGTAGACTGAGTAGAGTTTGGTGTTATTACAGCAGAGTTTTCCTCAAGGACAGGCTAGAAATAACTCAGACCAAAATTCAATCAGTAATGGCTCAGAGAATGCAAGAGAAGCTGCTAACAGGGTTGCTTTATTACTCTGTTTCGTTCTGCAGGGGGTTTACTCCGCTTGTAGCGCAGCAGAGAGCTGATTTTTAATTGTCAGGGTAGTCTGGTTATGTCACCCATCGCAGTGCTGGAGGAAGCATCCACAGCACAGTTTGCTGCTCATATCTGCACCGGGATCGGGATGTGACCGTCAGTCAGTGCACGCTTCACTGTTGCTTTGGGCTGTAGATTCAGGAAGACAGCGCTGTCGAAACACATCAGGCTCACAGTCAGAAGGCAATTTCAGGAACCAGAACAGCTGAAAACTGGCTAATTTTTTAACAGATTTGGCAGGAATTTAAGGAGGAGGGCATTGGAGTTTTTTGTAGTTTTAGGGGGGCTTTACGTGGTTGTGGTTTTGTTTTTATTAGTTAACAAAAACCTGGGGAGAGAATTCTCCTTATTCCTGGGAAAATACTTAGTGGGCTCTCAAATGAGCAGTGAGGTTTTATGTTCTAAAATAATCTTATGGGAGTAGTTATGAGAGCCCAATTACTCTCTCATATTTGCAGGATTGTAGGGTGTTAAATGTACCATAGAAAACAGTCTCGTGTTAGCAGAACAGCAGACGAGGTACCACGTCAGACATTCCTGTCAGTGCCAACAAATTCAGGCATTTCAAACGGAGTCATTGGGGTTACTTTTATGGTCAATTTTAAATTTTAAAATTTAAGCATATTTTTTAGCTCTCATTTTTCATTGCTGAGTGTATTTGTGACTATCTATGACTACAGTATTCATCTCCTTCCCAGAACTATTGGGCTTTGAGGCCTTATGCATCCTGTTTCTCCTTGTTATGAAGCTAAATATTTAGTGTCTTCAGGATGCTCGGCTTTTGTCAGAAATCATTGCTTTACTCCTGAAGGAAACTAAATTGCCCTTTCCTTATGACAGTGTTTGTGATTTTAATTATTATGATGGGAACTGTATTTGTTTGAGACTGACTTGGTAAAGATAGCATTCACTTAGTGAGCATCATTAGGAAAGGAAGGAGGAAGAGCAATAAAAACGAGTATTAGCAGGTAAGATATGAAAGCGAGCTTGAAGGGGAGAAAGGAGATAAGGAGAATCGATAGCACTCTGAGTAAATTAAAACCTTACTTAGAGGCCAAGTTGAATAAATTAAGAATTTTTCAGTGCCTTCAGTCACTAGAGTGAATGGATGAAAAATTAAGATTACCAAGAGCAAATGTTGAAGAACAGAAGTATAAAAAGCATAACAGAATAGCACAAATAGATAAATAGAAATATCAGGAAGGCAATGCACAAATTAAGATATAACAAGCAAATATTGTCAGTTGTATCAAGAATCGGTTTTATATGAATAAACTGGTAGTAATTGGGAAAGTAAAATTAAGTTTTAACCTAGGGGCAAGTGAATTGGCACACGGTGCAAGCAAATAACATGGTATGTAATGTCCTTTGTGCACCCCTCAGAGGTGGTAAACTGTGTCAAATCAGTAACAATACCCGTGGAAAAGTGAAAGGAAACACATTTGCAACGGGGATGAAAAGCTTTTAAAATAGTTATCAGTTTCAGGGAATAGAGAATAATATACATTCCATTATAAATGTATAGAGAAGCCATGTCAGACACGCTAGTGATGATCTTTAGAAAGATGGGTTCCAGAATACAAGCTAAGGGCAGGTGTACTTTACACCTTTAAAAGAGCTGATGGTGGAGTGGAAGCTAGTAATCATTCTCTCCTTGCAAAATATGCTGGAAGAGAAAAAAAAATCCAATTATTTGCAACAAGTGACTGCGAACTTGTTCAGAATAAGCAATTTTTAAAAGTTCCAATTTACTTCCAGAACATAAATTACTCTAGTGGATAGAGGGGAAGCAGCTGATGCCATATTTAGATTTTCATAAAGATTTTAATTGTTTTTTTAATTGAAATTCTCCTAAGGTCGCTAGTTCTAGATGAAATTACTGTAAAGTAAACACAAAGCTAATTAGAAATCGCATACTCAGGAAAAAAAGGGTGGAGAATAGTTGTCAATAATTTGATTAAATAGGAGGGAGGGATGGGTCAGCTTGGTTTCTTGTGGTCATCCTCCGTTTTGTAGTGCTGCAAGTTTCATTAACGGCTGGGGGATGAAATAGGAAGCACGCTTCCTAAATGTGCAAATACCGGAATGTAGGAAGTGAGAGTATATGGGAGAAAAGGAACAGGATTCAAAATATTGGAGAGAAGTTGAAGAAATTATCTGAAAACTGTCAGATGCAAGCGAGAATCGTAATGGAAGTTTTTCACCTCTGCAGTCAATTTTTGCTTCTGAAGTACAGATTGGGATGCTACAAGCGTAGGTGGTTTTGTAGGAGAAGACTTGAGTATTATAATGGAATCACAAGCTGAATTAATTAATCTTTTCATGCTAATGATTGATAAGACAGGAGTCGGTGAGCCTAGGTTACAATACCAAGAGTGCGGTTTAAGCATCAGAAAGTGTTTGGTTGAAGAGACACTGACGTGGATGATCTTATCTGTTAAAGTTTGCAGGACCTTGACAGGCAACTGTCTTTAAGGAAATAAAAGGTAAAACTAATTCTTGTTTTTTAGAAGGAAGGTAATTTCTTAACAGTCGTGTTTGCATATCACCTCACAAGGCTTTTCAGGTTGGAACAGGCCTCAGGGAAGATGTAGTTAAGCTTTCTACTCAGTGCAAGGCCAATACTGAGTTCAGACCGAGCTGCTTAGAGCTTTGCCCAGTTGAACCTTGAAATTCTTTAGGGAAAAGGATTGGGTTTCTACTCCAATGCCTGACTGCCTTGATGGGGTTGTTTTTCCCTTGTTGGAAAGCTGGGATATCCCCTGTTGTAGTTCATGACCACGGTGTTTTATCCTCCTGCTGCACAATTCTGTATAGAGCCCACTGTGTCACCTTGATGATAACTTCATAGTTACTGGAAGGCCGCTGTCAGGTCGCCTCCGGATTGGAAAAGCTGCATTCCCTCTGTCTCTTCTTGCATGGCATGTGCTGCAGCTCCTTTGCTGAATGGGGCGCAGCGTTTCAGATGTAGTTTACTGAATTCTGAGTAAAGAAAGAATAAATGCTATTCTCAAATCTGCTGGCTACGTTCCTGGTCATAGAAACAGTAAATTGTTAAAGGTCCTTGCTGCCAGAGTGCTCTCCTGACTAAGACTTGGCTTGCTGTTCAGCAGGACCCTACCAGGCCATTTCCAGCCTCTACCATGGAAGGATTAGCTTGTATTTGTGCTTGTTGTAGTTCATAAGGTTGATTGCCTCTGGATTGCCTTGACCTCTCTGAATGGAAGCTCCTCCTTGAATGCAGCGACTGCTGCCCCTGATTTAGCATCATCTGCAAGTTTGGACTACATAGGTCTCAGGACAGACTTCTGAAGAACACATTCCATCAAACACTGCCTTTTGAGCCGGCCAATCCAGCTGGTTTTGGGATGTTTTCACCAACAGAGTTAGTTTACCCATGCACTTGTAACTTCACAAGTTGGGGACAGGGATACTGTGGGAGACTGTGGTGGAGGCTTTGCTGAACCAAGATAGACAACACTCGCTAGCCCACCCTCGTCTGCAGATTGGGGCACTGTGTCCTAGGGGGCAGTTAGATTGATTAAGCATGATTTACCCGTGGTAAATCCATAGTGGCTATTTTGAGTCACTCTCTCCTTCCTGTACCCAAAAATGGCTTCCAAGAGAGCACATGCACTTTGCCCAGCCAAAGGCAAGGCTACGCCAAATTAGCTCAGTCAGTGGTTGTCTGTATTGTGATACTGTGGTCCTGAAGCATAAAACCAAAGAATTAGTGAAATCTAGTCTTTTGATTGTGAAAAATTTAAAACCTGGGTTTGGGCACTTACTGTTACAGGTTTACCTGAATTTGCTCTCTGTGAGCAGCCGTGTTTGCTGAGGAAACGGCTGCTCTCCCACTTCTGTTGCTGATCTCCCTCTTCTTAGTCAGAATTTGAGATGAATTTTAGTCAAAAGAAGCCAGGATACCTTGAGCAGCTTTAATAAGTGATCTTTTCTATGCCAGCTGGCTCTGAGTGGCTGCAGGTGGCAAAAAGGTGAAATAGGCAACTCCGCCACCTCAACTCGGAGGGCTTCAATGCGCCGAAGACAGTGCAGGAGTTAAACAAACAGTGGAGGTGGAAATCATTGTTTCTTCTGCTGACGGTGTGGAAGAGGACGTTTTTATAACCGTGAATGTAAACAGATGTCAAAATATGCCATTTAACTTAATGTCTTCTTGACTTAATCTCATTATGAAGTTTGTATCTTCTTTTGTCTGAAGTCTTCTGTTCTGTGCGAAAGACAGTGGCATAGTTTGGAAAAAGTAGCACCGAATACATTCTGTGAGCTATCCGTTACTTTCACTTCTTTTGAGGTGATGAGGTTATTAACAGATTGTGCTGGTCCCGCTGCGGAGCGTCTGTGTTTGTTCAGAATAAGAGGCTGGATATGTAATAGAAAGGTAGAGATGGGGTGAATGAAGAGAATATTTATTAACGTGGCAGAGCTAATGTTAATATTTCAGTTTAAAATGCTAATATTAAGATGAATGTGTGTGGAACAGGCAGGACAGAATCATTAGTGATATGGTCTTTAAAGCTCTCTGAAACCTTTTCAATTTAGATTAGTATTTAAATCTTCCTTTGAGATTAAATGGGTTCAGTGAGTCTTGCTGTCCATTTTCTGATTATAACATCTTCTAGTGTAAAAGGCTTTAAATACAGGATGATCATCTGAATTCTGTTTTGGAGATGTAGCTCTTTATGCCGATGCTTCTTTACAGGTGTTGGCCAGCTGAAATGGTAGAAGAGTCTTTAACCATTTACCAGGATTTCATTTTCTGATCAGAGCAAAAAGTTTAAACAAAGTCTAAAATCCATCCTTCTTTCTAGATGTCTGTGTTTTTTAATGAATGTACCTTTTCATAGACAACATACTGGCACATAAGGATTAGAGGTGAGGTATATCCTCATTTCACAAGAGAATACGTGGATTATCCAGTACAGGGTGAGGGACTTTCTTGTTGCTGCTATAGTGTGGGAAATTCTGTCTGGCTTGGGACAGCCATTTACGTTAAAAGCTGAGGTAAACACCACCTGTAAAATTCAAGCAGTTAGGCTAAGAAATGGCTTCACAGAGAAATGCCTTTAGAAAGCCCGGTGGTCTTGCGAGTGATCATATACTGTGAAAAAAGGTTCTGAAGAGGCAGTAATGATCTTGAATAGTCGTAATTTAAAATTACTGTTCTGATGCTGCACAGATATAGTGCAAATATTTCTTACTTTCAAAAAGGTTTAAATTTTACTGTTTTGTATCTCCACAGCATTTGTCAAGTAGACACAGTGTCCAGCAGAGCACGTCACAGGTAAGCGTCATCTACATAGGAATTTTGGTTGTCTTTAGGTGTTTGGTGATGTATGTATACTTATGGTGGAGATCACTGGGTAAGTTCCACTCCATAGAACTCTTCCTCAGAAGAACCCCAGGTAATTAACTTAGTAAGGTTCTTCTTCAATTCCATTTAGCTCCTTTCCTTAGCTGGAACTGTTGTTCTTAAAAGATCAACTTCTCTAGTTATATCAAAAGCCTCAATCTGGCTGCTTTGAGTTGCCTTTCCACCCGCTAACGTGAGGCTTAATAGGTTTCTGTTTCACGTATCCTTTCTGTAGTAATGTAATCCTTTGCTGATTGTGAAATCTGGGCCTCACTTTTGGAGGTGGACTGTGCTTCCACAGGTACTTGTCTTTAAAGGATGAGGATTTACTTGGATTTAATTTTAAACCTAGAACAAAATTCATTTTAAATTCTGGTTTTTAAGCTAGTACAAATCTGGGTTGAAGGTCTGAAAACATGAAGGTTGTCTTTCTTAGTATGATCTTGTCTGCGCGTTCAGAGGAGAATAGCCTAGTGAGCACTGGGTGTTCCTGCAACCTGTTTCAGATCAGCACACAATGGATATAAAGGGAAGTGGTTGACTCACCATCTCTGGAGGTAATTAAAGACATGTAGACATGGTGCTTAGGGACATGGTTTAGTGGTGGACTTTGCAGTGTTCGGTTAACAGTTGGACTGAGTTATTTTAAGGGTCTTTTCCAACCTAAATAATTCTATGATTCTATAAAAATTAATGAATAATTTTATTTCTAATTATACTTTTTTTTTTTTTCCCATCCCACTTTTCACTGTTGTCAGTAGGTGTTGATATACTGACTCAAAACAAACCTTTTTGATATTTGACTTTATTGGTTGCTCATGTTATCAACCGTTGTCAAGATTCCTTTTTGTTATACCTGCAGGGCATATTAGTTTGCAAAGCCTGATTCTAAATGACCTTGGTAAAAGAATTGCAGCTGCTGGAAAGAAGTAACATAACAATGTTATTCTTAAAAATGCTTTGAAGTCCATCTGCTTTAAGTGGAAATCATCAAGAACCAGCTTAGTGTCATCTTATTATAGTTCATTTTCAATACCAGAATCAAGACAATAGAATCATTGAGGTTGGAAAAGTCCTCTAAGCTCATCCAGTCCAAACATCAGCCCAACACCACTGTGCCTACTGAACCATGTCCCGAAGTGCCACAGCTGCGTGCTTTTTGAACCCCTCCAGAGATGGAGACTCCTCCACCTATTTGAGAAATGAGATTGATTTGGTTTACTTGATAAAAACAGATTTGAACGCATAATCTATTCATCTCATATTTACTTGGTTATTGTGATTTCTTAAACTGTTCAGATTAAACATAGAAAAACTAGAGGAAGAAAACTTAATGTCGTGTATGTCTGAGGTAGAATATGTTTGGGATTAAGCTTTTACTTGATGGAGAAAGGAGAGCAGGATCTCATTTAAAATTATCAAGCTGGTCCCTTGTCCTTTCTTTGTGAAGAACTAAAAATCATTTGCCTTGTTTTTAATCAGGTGGATACGATTCGTCAGCGTCATGGAGAAGCTTGCCGTCTGCCAGTGCCTCATCACTTCTTCCTCAGTTTAAAGAGCTTCACCTACAATACAATTGGAGAAGACACAGACGTCTTTTTTTCTTTGTACGACGTTCGAGAAGGCAAGCAGATCAGGTAGGAATGTATCAACTAACTAAAAAGCTGCCTAGGAAAACAATTATGAACAAAGGAAACACGTTGGAGAAAAACACGTGAGCTTTTCTTGTGGTACAACTGAGAGGAGAAAGCTCCTAAATCATAGATTGACATGAGAGTATTGGTAATATCATTGTAGAGGGAATGTAGTGCTTGCATGTAAGCAACACATTAAAGCCCAGAACAGCTGAATTTTGTTGAGGTTCCTGACTTGGCCTCCACACATTACTGAAGGTTATAGCTGCCGCCTTAGAGCTGTTGTTTAAGAAGTGCTGGTAATGGCAAGGCCCCACTGTTTGAAAAAGAGGACTACTGTGTGTTTGGGTGCTGAGCTGAGGCTCTCAAACTCTCGTCCTTACAGGCATGTTACAAACCAACTTGTTTTCATTACTCTTGCTGTCAGTGTGAAGTAAAGTATTCCTATTCATCCCTGTGTCTAGGCTGGGCAACTGTGCTCTGCAGTGTGTTGAGGTAATTGGTACTGATGATAGCAAATGGGAAATGTGCTGTATTTTTCATTTACCAAGCTTGTGTTTTGAAAACGTCAGAATATGTGGAAAAGTATTGCAGCACATACATTGTGTCTTAGAAATTAAGGAAAGGTAGCTTGGTCTGATCTGAAGTACAACATGTTTGTGGGTTTACTACTGTTGTATAAACTATCCTAGTTTTCAGCAAATTAGATTTTGATTGGTTTTCGAACGGAGGAAATGGCTCCACAATGTTCTTCCTCTCTTTGGAAGAAGATTATTGTATGAATAATGTTCGTCCAAGAAAGTTCAGATAAAGCAATAACAGTTTTGTTGCTCTTGAGAACACATCCCATTAAAAACAAGCAGTCTGTGTTAGGAAGCTGGAATGGCTCAGCTGTGTCGTGTCAATGCCTGCCACCATTTCATTAGGCAGCTTGAAGATCTTTTTGCAGAATATGGCAAGAGCGCCTAATCTGATACTGCATCATGTTTCTTTCACCCCTGGTAAGTGAGAAATGATTGCTTTGATGTAGTCAGGAAGATACGTCCACGTTCCTCTACTGAGAGATTAACAGAACATAGCTGTTAAGAGGGAAAGGTGGGAATGGCAAGTCAAAACAAAGCAAAATATAATGGCTTTAAATTGGAAGGGGGAAGATGTAGACTGGACATTAAGAAGAATTTCTTCATGCTGAGGGTGGGGACGCCCTGGCCCAGGGTGCCCAGAGCAGTGGTGGCTGCCCCATCCCTGGAGGGGTTCCAGGCCAGGCTGGATGGGGCTTGGAGCCCCTGAGTCAGTGGGAGGTGTCCCTGCCCATGGCAGAAGGTTGAAACTGGATGGACTCAGAGGTCCCTTCCAACACAAGCCATTCTGTGATTCTACTCACGATTTACTAGTTCATACCATAAAGCAGTAAAATAGCAAATCATTTGGGTGAGGAAAGCTGCAGGGAAGAGGGAGGGACAAGTTACTGCCATGACTGTGGAAGGCTTCAGAAATTACTTCAGCAGGAAAAGGCTGGATGGAGTTTGCACAGTACATAAACATGGAGTGGGAAAGCTTTAAGAGTTAGTTTTGCCAGTGATAAAAAGGAAATAATAGTTATAATGAGGAGTACAGGTGGTTCAGGCAGATTTAAATATATATAATAATGCTTCCATGTGCGAACATTTATTACTTAGCTCTTCATAATGTGCATCAGTGATCTGCTGCAGTGAAAATAATGTGATTTTTATGTTTTCTTACATTCCAAGGAGGAGTGGGGAAGAAGTGTGTAATGAGGCCAAGCTCTGTTTTAGAAAAGAAACTTAAAACCAGAAACCAGACAAACACACTGCTACAGATTTAGAACGATGTTTTTATATTGACTTTAAAAAGTTCTTTCCTCCTCTGTAGCCTCAGGAAAATAGTACATTAAAGTTAAAAAAAAAAAAGAAAGAAAAGCTTCTGCATGCTGCCTTCTAAATGAAAAGGACAAATTGACTTTTCTGAAATGGTTTGATAAATTCCTTATCCAAACAGTTCACACTGGAGGTTGACTGGCGTTCAGTGTTAGTGCTTTAGACATACAGAGATTACAAACCTCATTGAACCTTTTGGTTGCTGTAGTTATTTCCCAGTCAGGTTAAAATGAAGAATCAGTGAACATTCCTTTGCATTTCGAGAGTTTAAGTGATAGCATGTCCCAGTTTTGGTTAGCAACCAGGGGGGCTGGAGCAGTAGCTGAAATACAGTTTGAGATGTATCCCCAGGTTCTGAATACAAATCCAGTGCTGTACTGTGTTTAGTGGTTTGTGCTCTCTGAAAACAAGGAGCAGGCAAGAGGTGACAGTGGATGGATGCGGACAGCAGGAGTGACAGTGCTGCCCTCCGAGGGGTAAGGCCTATGGGAGGAAAAGGAAAAAGTGGCTTAATAATTACGGAATTAGAAATACTTACAAATAAATAAACTGGACCAATGAATGTCTGTCTCAAGCACTTGTTCCAGCCCACAGCAGAAACAACCTGGCAATCAGGGTATTAGGTAATGGCTCGGACCAAAAAAGGTGAAAGTCTTGTATCTTTTGAAGTATTTGGGGTTTTTTATTGCAAAAATTGTCCCATATTTTTACATACAGAAGACATTAGTCTAGCACAAAAACTTTGCTATTAAACTTCAGTACCTCAGTTTGTTTGCCTTGTGAAAGTTAGCAGAAAACAATGAGAAAATGAATCCAGTTTTGATTATAGCACCATTGTGAGAAGTATTTTGGGATGAATGGTCATGAAATAATAGAGTTCGTGGCGACTAGAAAACAGGAAAACAAAAATGTTTACATAAAGATGGTCAACTTCAATAAGGCAGGTGTCAATAAACATAAGAAAAAGAAGTAAATTGATATGGCGGAAAGAAATTTGAGAGTTGTTGGTTCCTTAACAATGCTATTGAAGAGCACAAAAGCAAATTGTTTCCATATGAAGGAAAGATTAAATACGTGGCGACAACAGAAAGTCTGTTTCACATACTCTTTGTTGAAATGGAGTCTGGAAGGGAATATAAAGGAAGGAGAAACTAATGAAATTGCACCAACAGGGATGGGAAGGAACAGAAACTGGTAGAAAAAATGCAATTAGCAAAGGGCATCAAGGACGAAAAAAGAATAATTCTATAATGCTTTAGCAGAAATATTTTATTTTACTGAATCAAGAAATAACGGAAGAGATTAAGGGGGACATTAAGCTAAGAGCAGATGTTACCGAGATAGCTGCAGTATTTAATAGCTGTTTTGCCTCAGTCTCCCTAAGAAGGTCAACAGCAATCAGATGACAAATGCAAAAAGTTTCGGAATAAATCAACTGTTTATTAGCATTTAGAAGCTAACAAGGCAATAAGTAAAAGTCACAAACTAATTTTGTTCTGTTCCGTGGGAAACGCACCTCATGCTTTGACAGAAGAGGAGCATTAAACTTGGTAAGGTAAAGCAGGGAGATACTGACAGGACAAAGCGACCGTAAAGGGGCTGGAAAAGCAGTGGCAGAACTGATCCAGAGTGTTTTCTGTGCTGGAATGACACAATGAATAAGTTCGGATTTTTTTCTGCAGCATTATTTTGATGGGCAGAAATTAAACTATGTTCAGTGAGATTTAACTGTCTTCACCATACCTACTTCTCATAGGTGTAACTGAATTGGTTGCGGCTACGGTACAGCCTCTTTTTAGGCTTTAAAACGGGAATGTTTGTGACGGCGTTTAATAGAGTAAAATGCAACACTTTGAAGCACTGCATTTAGAAAAGATGAATTCATAGGGGAATTGATTTTCACTTTTTCCATACTGGGAGTTTTTGCTGATGCAGGATTCCCAATTCAGATGTCAGAACATAAATCTGTGTACCAAGTTGCCAAAGCTTGACAGATTTGACAGGCATCTGTCATGTCTTTGTGTATTTTTTGGTGACAGTTAGCTCCATGGTGCTCATCATCATTTAGTCATATTTTCTTGACTTTTAAACTGTCAATAGGAAGGCATATCAGCTGCTTAGAAATGTTCGCAAGAACACTGTAGCTAAAATTACATCGCGTTTACACATTTGTTCTTGAATAATTTCTTGTAACACGTCTTAATGTAGACCATTATCATCGTCTGGAACTTTCACTTTAAACACTAAGCAGACTTCTGAAAAAGTCATAGCAAATTTTCCACAAGGTCTCTCTGAGTTAGAGGTTTGAGTCCTCTCAAAGGTCTGATGAGCAGGATCAGCATCTCAGTGAGAGAACACCCGTACAGAGCCACTGTATGTGCTCCAAACCAGAGTTGTGGAAGCTCTATATGTTCTAGATATCAGGTGCTGCTTGGGTGGAAGGAGGCTTAGCAGTGGAGAATCATAGAATCACAGAATGGTTTGGGTCACAAGGGACAAAGGACCTCAAAGCCCATCCAGTCCCACCCCCTGCCATGGGCAGGGACACCTCCCACTGGATCCGGGGCTCCAAGCCCCATCCAACCTGGCCTGGAACCCCTCCAGGGATGGGGCAGCCACCACTGCTCTGGGCACCCTGGGCCAGGGCCTCCCCACCCTCAGGAAAACTTTTCTGCCTAAGATCTCATCTCAGTCTCCCCTCTTTCAGCTTAAAACTGTCCCCCCTCATCCTATCCCTGCACTCCCTGATAGAGGTCCCCTTCCAGCTTTCCTGGAGCCCCTTTCAGCACTGGAAGCTGCTCTAAGGTCTCCCCGGAGCCTTCTGCTCTCCAGGCTGAACAACCCCAACCCTCTCATCCTGGCCTCGTACGGGAGGTGCTCCAGCCCTCGGATCATCTTTGTAACCCTCCTCTGGACTCACTCCAACAGCTCTGTGTCCTTCCTGTGCTGAGGACTCCAGAACAGCAAAGGAGTTGGAAAGATCTGGGCAGGTGAAGAATAGACAGGAAGATAGGCAGTAAGGTCAGGAGAAGGGGAGATACGATCACTGAGTAGATGTGCACGGTTGAAGTTGAATAGCTGAAAAGAAATGCAGTTTGTGAATGTGGAAAGATCCACATTAAAAGCTGTGGCACCAAAGTCTGACTGCATTCTCTCTCGGAGTGTGGAACTGACCTTAAGATCCACATTTCTACATTGCTTCTGTCTTTAGGTAATAGCTCTGGGAGTGCTGTGACAATGTGTGTGTTTTTATCCCCTGATAATTGCTTTAAATATTATTATGTTCCATTGTTGCTAGTTGCTATGTTATGAAGCAGAAAATTATATTTTACTTTTATTGTGGAATTACATGCTAAACTTTCCATTTGTTATGCTTTTAATAGCAGCCTTCTTATAGCTATTTGAAAATAGAAAAGTTCTCTCATTCGCTGTCAGGATAATGATTTGTCTACTGGGAAAAAATAACTTTGTATCATTAAGAATTATTTCTTTAATATTCAGGAAATTTTCCTAGGGATTAGGCTTACCAACTAATGAGGTTTTCCTTCTGCCTAGTCACGAAAAAGAGTCAATCTTTCTAGTTTTTACCTCTTTTCTAACAATCTGGTCTGTTGGGATAGCTAATCCTCCATCAGTTCCTGCTATACTTCGGTTCGTTGGGTTCTTAGCGTTTCAAGTATTTTTTAAAGGGATTTTCCTGTGTGTGTAGATTTTTAAACAGGGCAAAGGAGGAGTGATGCCTTTTTTCATGTTCTCTACCAGTTGCTTCAGTTGACTTTCATTCCCTACACTCTTGGAGGGAATGGTTTTCCTATTTGTACCCGTTCCTGTTAATATTATATAGTTTAAATAAACTATTACTGTCTGGATTTGTATATGAAAGCTGCTCTGAAGAAGTAAATGGTGTTATTAGAGATGTTCATTCTTTCTTATAAAATTACTAATACAAAGCTATTATAAAACAGGAGCTTTTACAAGAATCAATCTTATCTCATATCTCTTGTCACCACCACCCTTCTTCCCCCAGAAGTTTGTTCAGGTTGAGGCTCAGATATGACATTAATAGGCAGGGACACAGATTTTTACTAGAGAGGCATTTCAGTTTTTAATTGCTATCAGGAAGAGATCGATTAGTTGCAGGTACTCGAAGTTCTTCGCTTTTCATGCTCAGAAAGAACAAAACCTTTTCATGGACACATACAGCTGGAAGAGGTTTTGCCGTCTCGACTGGCAGGGTGTAAATGCACGCTTGTTAAAATGTTTAGATGAACAGAGAAAGCAATTACAAGTAATTTTCTGTCTGTAGGAAGGCCCAATGTAATGGATCTGACTGCATACTCGAGTGCTTTCTGTTGCAAAATTCACTGTCAAAACCCAGTTGTGTGTCTCCGGCTGCAGTTGTCACCTGCAAAGGGATATGGGGTTTAGAGAGTGAGAATTAAATGAGGCAACTGCTGTATTAAACCTAAGAACCACTAGCTTCACCCAGGGTAGAGATGCTGATAAAATACTTACTATGTAAAAGAGATGTAATCCAAAATTAGAAGTGTTCCCTACAGCTATGGCCAAAGCATCTCACGCGTGCCACCTGGCAGGGACTAACTCTTTTGATTAGTTCAAATCACCGTCACCGGCAGGGACGAAGGCCTCACACTAGACGAGTGAGGGCTCTTTTTTAGGAAATAGAAATTTTTCCTAAGTAACGGAGAGGATTCCATTCAGGAACACAAATATGTACCTTTCATGATGTTAATAACAGTAAAATATTTCTGGCAGTGTCGGATGCTCAAAGGCGCAGACTCAGGAGAACGCAAGGGGAATGTAACTGGTGCTTGCTCCATTTCTCCTGCAAGCTTTAATAATGTTTTTAATGTTGTGGTTGTTTTTTCCTTGAACGTGGCAGACAGAAATGATGGGTAGTTATTTTCACTATTTTCTGTTTCTATGGAAATGCGATGTTTGCAGTCACAGCCTTACTGTAAGCTCTGTCATCCTCCCCCGGGGCTTCAGGCCAGGGTGGTAACTTAATAATTCATGAGCATTAAGCCTGAATTTGCTGGGAAGTAAACTGCATTGCTCGGAGCCGCCTCCTCACTGCCAGATTAATTTCCCTGACAGATTTGGTGTTCTTTTCTCTAAGATGTCTTTATAAAATACACCCCATAAAGCAAAGCTGTGTGCTTTCCTTCACTCGTTTGTGAAGCTGAGGTTATTGCAGATCTGCTGGATAAGGCAGCTCACAAAAGAATCCCCCCTCTGCCTCCCCCCTAACCTTAAGAAAGTAGAGGAGAAAGGAGAAGGAAAAACCAAAGCGCCACACCATGAGTGCTTGCCCGGACAGGAAGATTTTAAATAGTCCATGGATCATTGCTTGGACAGTACGCAAACCGAAAGATCAGTAGAGCTGTATTTTCAGTCTCAGGGGTTCAGGAGTGACCTCTGTTGATGAGGAATTGCTCAAATACCTCTGTGCCATGGGATCTGGTGTAGCTGTTGGCATTCCCAGTTCTAATGTAAACCATTCTGCTCAGACACAGCGTTGTTCTGTCCATACACTTTGACTCACTCTCACTGCAAACCAAAGACTCGTTCTGTGGAGCGCTGGGAGATGTTATTACTAGGTCAGTCTTACAGCAGCTGTAAGAACTTAGATTCCCCCCCCAGAAAATGAGCAAAAATTAGCAACTCTAGAAGGTAAATATGATTAACAGAAAGTAGACTTGAAAAGCTTTTTACAGAGGATGCTCCTAAATGAACTACAAACAAATTGCTTCTTCATCTCGAGAGCTGTGCCTTTTAAAGTGCAGTAGCAATATGTAGATGTGTTCCAAAATATTGGCACGAAAAGGAAACTTGGTTGAAAATGTTTGTGATCTTTCCACAAAGTAGTGTTTCCAAGAGACTTCAGCTCTTAAGAGGATCCAAAATTATTTACCCTTTGATCATAACTTTTCTTCATGTCCTTATGTAGGTGTCATGAACAGTTGTACTTCATCAGAAACTCATTGTCCTATTGCTTAAATAATTTTTCCAGGGAAAAATCAGCCCAGTATTTATGACAGTGGGAAATGACTGAAGTGTTGATATACATGCATCCTTTCCTCATGACTCTGAGAAGCCCTTTATTGCTGTTGTTAACTGCATTGCATGATGCAGCACAAATGGAAACCCAAGGGTTTTTCCTCTGCCGCCACACGGTCGATTGGAGAGCAGGGGCTGTTCTTTATCATCAGGTTCCAGTTCAAACAGCAAACTGGTCGGCAGTCTCTCTGGAGCTTTGGCACCGTGCGGCTGTTGATGATGTACCGACACTCATAGTCAGGATTTGTGCCTCACAGCCCCACAGAGATTAAACCTACGAATGAGTCAATACAAGGGAGCTCACTAATCCATTCCAAGCTCTTTGCCCAACCTTTTGATGTCATTTCGCATGCTACGCGAACGAAGCCCTGCAAACATCCAACCTCAACAACAAAACCTCCCCATGGGCATAATGCCACTCCTGCTCACCCAACAGTAAATTTTGTCCCTGTTTGCCCCTTCCTTCACGCTGAAAATATAAAGTCCCACACCACTGAGTGCTTCCTTCCTTTCTGCATAAATGGATGCCAGTTCAGCACGGTCCTGCTTTTCAGGCAGTTGAAGGATGCCAAGAAGTGAGACACTACGCTGCTTTCGTTTTTCTTCAAGCACAAGAACAAGCAGTTAGTTGACTTTGCTTATCAGAGCCGTGTTTCTTATATTGAAATAGCTTTTGCCATTACTAATCATGCCAGTGACTGTAAAACCTGCTGTTGCTGCACAAGAGGGGATTTCGCTGTGCTGTGAGTTAGTGCAGGAGGAGATCCTGCAGTTACAGTAATTGAAGATAGCTTCTGGTATATAGGAGCAAGAGGAATAAGTAAGTTTTTGTTTAAGATAGTGCTAGTGGTGTGGCATGTCTTGGGTCTGAATAAGGGAAAAATGCTAATTCTTTTTTCTGTTTTGGTGCATTTCTTCTCTCTGATTTTTTACATGAGAGAGAACTGAAAGCTGATTTTTGGATAGTAGTTTGATCAAGTACTTAGATTGCATCAAATACTCAGTCCCTCCCCATACTTTAGTTCCTCCGCTCGTTTGGCAGTTGTAACTGCTGGGGTTTGCAATTTTCCTTATGATACATTTGTGGCTTTTTTAACAGACTAATGTGTCGGTTTTCTGTAAACAATTACAACTTATGCAGTTATAATAAAAATAATGCATCATGCATACAAACAGACAATTATTTTTATATGGACTTTACTCAGATTTGATATTTTGGTTTTACTAAGCTGGACTCCAGTGTTGTCTAGGTTCTATGCCTGCACTTGTCTTTGTGCAGAAGATAAGCTCAAGGAGCAGACACACGAAAGGCTAAACGCTTTCAAAGGAAGTATCTCTGAAAATAAGATATTAAATGACTGAGTTCTTATTAAGTTTCTTGACTATAAATTTGTGTATCTTTGCCTAAAAAAAGGAGCTGTAATTATAGCTGAAGGCAGTGGATCTTCGGATTGTCGAAAGCAGGGTTATTCTTACTGGTTTCCTGTGACAGAGAAATACAATTGTAAACTGGGGAGCATCTGCCAAACCAGTTCATCGTATGGGTCAAGAGCTTAAAAAGGTTCAGGTCATGCTCCAGGATATCCCAACAAGTTCAGCACCAGTGAGACCTTATTGGGATATTTAGAGTATATTCTCTAAACTGTTCATGGGCAGCAGTTCCAAAGATTGAAGAAATCCTCACGACAAGAAACAAAGCTGAAAGTGTAGGAGAAATGACCTGCGAGGAAAGGTGGAGGAACTTGGTGGTTTAGTCTTTTAAGCATGCCTATTAGCATTGCTGTCTTTTCCTTCTTCTTGTCCTGTCAGTGGATCTCTCCTTTGACAGAATGTCTCTTCACGTTCCACTGTTCTCAAAGGCTGTAGTTGCCTCAAAGTCTGCTTAATTATTTAGTGACTCAAGGGAGTGCTGGAAATTAAAGGAAGGAATTTAAAGGTTGTTACTGAGGTAATGCTGGTGCAAGGGAACAGTTGCTGAATAGGCAGGTGAAAATGATGGTGGTCTGCCTCATTTCTTGAAAAGCACCAGAATATGAGAACAGGAACCAGATTTTCACTGTGGCTGTAACAAAAAAAAGGGCGAATTGCAAATTTTAAAAGATTTCCACTTGTTAATGGAGTAAAACCTTGCAAGAGCCTATCAAATGGGCCTCCGCAATATCTGTCTCTGGATGTTTTGAAAGCAGCCTAAGCGATACAATTTCTGGTAATGATTGCGGTATAAATAGGCCATCTCAGCTCAAATAGACGCTATAATAGACTATCTCAGCTCAAAGACTTGATAGTCCCTTCCCAGCTATTGTCAGAGGGACACCCTGCACAGGATTCCATGCATACGGTATGGTATTCAACTTCACTTACAACAATGAAATGCTCATTAGTGCTGAAATAAGTTTTCAAAGAAAACCTGTGTTGGAAGTTCAAAAGTGTAGAATTTATTGGGTATTTAAAATATAGTATGCAATGTTATTGTTGAGATCAATAGAGGGATTACAGTTATAGTGGATAAAATTGAAAGGATCTGCCATAAAATAGAAATGTAACAAGAAGATTTGATGATGTGCCCTTTATTCCTGTGAATCTTTAGGAAGAAATTCTGGTCAATGCTTTGTGTGTTGTTGCGCAACTAGTGAAGGAATGACTCTTCGTCATTATTTGTGTACATAAATCCTGTCTTAAGAAATACTACCAATGTCTTAAGAAATACCACCAATGCCCATGACTTACTGTGCACAGTAAGGATCATTTATTTTGCAGTCTAGCTACACTTGCTGGTTTTGCTGGTCAAAGAGATGTTTAATTTGATTGATAAATAGTTCTATCAATTGAATCCTAATGTGTTTGATCTAGTATATTGCCTCTATAAATAGCATATGTTGGAGGAGATTGCTTAATTGGTATTCTTGTTACTTTTCGTTTTGAGTGGATTTTAATGAAGTCGGTTTTACCAAAGGCAGCGTATGCCTCAGCCTTTGCCTGAAGTGGTTGTAATGTGTTCAACTCCTGGGCTTCACATATTCACATCATTTTAATATTATTGCATCATGAATATGCATCGATGTGATGTTTTCACATGCACAGTACTTGCTGTTAGAGGTCTCTATGCCAGTCCATGTGATTTTATCGCAATCAGTGAGTACTGTTTCGTACGCTTTGGGAATTAAAGAAGTGATAATACCTAGTGCATCTTTCTTTGAAGAAGCATAACTGTTTTTATGTCAAAGTGTACATGAAACTCCCTATTTATTTTTCTTAATATTGTTTGCTTTTCAGTGAGAGGTTTATGGTGAGGTTAAACAAGAACGGAGGCCCCAGGAATCCGGAGAAGATAGATCGAATGTGTGCCCTTTTCACAGTACGTGTCTGTTCCCTTTCTTCTTCCTGTACAGTAGCATGACTGTTAATGGAGTTACCCTGAGGGAAA